>NC_036867.1:17471266-17678290 GCF_002910315.2 Salvelinus sp. IW2-2015
TTCCCCCCCCCACCCGCCCCCCCCCCCTCCCCCCCCCCCCCCCACACAACCACACACACACACACACACACACACACAAACACACCACACACCACACACACACACACACAACCACACACAACACACACACACACACACACACGTTCCTAGTAGTAATGACATGATCAGGCAGTTACATGGGAGGTAATGGACAGATGTCCAGTGGAGGCTGGTGAGGGGAGGATGGCCATAGTACTGGATGGAAAGGATTGGTATCAAACACATGGAAAGTATTGATGGGAAACTAAGCTTCGAAGCATTGAGCATTTTCAGCCAATTGTGTCAGAAAAAAATTTAATTACTTGAGGCTTTGATCAAAACGTTGTACACTAGCGGCACATGCTGGTAAAAATCATTTCCAAACCAATACAAAACCAATCAGGTTGTTGCTCGACAAAACGAAGCTTTCGGACATCATTGATCACGTGCTCCTGATAAAGTGATACAAGCATCGGAACAGTCCTTCGAAGTAAAATGCTTAGCGATGTCGACGCATGCCTCGGAGCTTTGGTATCAAACGTAACATCACTAATGGAAAGAATGTGTTTGATGTATTTGATGCCGTTCCATTGTAGGCGTTGCAGAGGTTGTTTAAAACCTCTACTTCATCACCCTCCCGGATCCGGGATCCTCCTCATCAAAAAAGCTGGCTTAGCATAGCCTAGCCTAACGGGACAGGGATATCATATAATATAATTTTCATGAAATCACAAGTCCAATACAGCAAATGAAAGATAAACATCTTGTGAATCAGCCATCATTTCGATTTTTAAAATGTTTTACATCAAAAACACAATATGTATTTCTATTAGCTAACCACAATAGCCAACACACAACCGCATATTTCACCATGTTTCCACCGCATAGGTAGCTTTCACCAAAACCGACAAAATAGAGATAAAATGAATCAACTAACTTGAACAACTTCATCAGATGACAGTCTTATAACATGTTATACAATACAATTTTATGTTTTGTTCCGAAAATGTGCATATTTGAGGTATAACAATATTGGCTATCAATATCTTAGTTGAGCCGAATTGGTGATAGCACCTGAAGGAGTAAGAAACTGATGGAGTTAGAATAGTGGTGTATTTTGCTAACGTGGTTAGCTAATAGATTTACATATTGTGTCTTCCCTGTAAAACATTTTAAAAATCTGAAATGGTGGCTTTATTCACAAGATTTGTATCTTTCATTAGGTGGCTTGGACTTGTGATTTAATGATATTTAGATGCTACTATTTAATTGTGACGCTATGCTAACGATGCTAATCAGTGTGGGGGGGGTGGGGGGTGCTCCCGGATCCGGGGTAGAGGCTCGTTAGAGGTTAAAATAGATTTTTTTTGGGGGGGGTTTGTATCATTTGATTTAAACAACATGAATACCACTTTTGTCACGATCGTTGGTTGAATTAATGGACCAAGGCGCAGCGTGCATAGAGTTCAACATGTTTATTGGATGAAACTCACAGAAAACAATAAAGCGCAAAACGAAACGTGAAACTAATGTAGTGATCGCAGACAACTAGACATAGACAAGATCCCACAAAAACCCAGTGGGAAAAGGCTGCCTAAATATGATCCCCAATCAGAGACAACAATAGACAGCTGCCTCTGATTGGGAACCATACCAGGCCAACATAGAAATGAAAAAACTAGACTACCCACCCTAGTCACACCCTGACCTAACCAAAATAGAGAATAAAAAGGATCTCTAAGGTCAGGGCGTGACAACTTTGAAGATGCAAAATATTTTTTACTGTGAAACAAACAGGAAATAAGACAAAAAAACTGAAAACTTCAGCGTGCATAACTATTCACCCCCCTCCCAAAGTCAATACTATGTAGGTGCCACTTTTTGCAGCAATTACAGCTTCAAGTCTCTTGGGGTATGTCTCTATAAGCTTGGCACATCTAGCAACAGGGATTTTTGCTCATGCCTCAAGTCAAAACTGCTCCAGCTCCTTCAAGTTGGATGGGTTCCGCTGGTGTACAGCAATCTTTAAATCATACCACATGTTCTCAATTGGATTGAGGTCTGGGCTTTGACTAGGCCATTCCAAGACATTGAAATGTTTCCCCTTAAACCACTCGAGTGTTGCTTTAGCATGATGCTTAGGATCATTGTCCTGCTGGAAGGTGAACCTCCGTGCCAGTCTCAAATCTCTGGAAGACTGAAATAGGTTTCCCTCAATCATTTCTTTGTATTTAGTGCCATCCATCATTCCTTCAATTCTGACCAGTTTCCAGGTCCCTGCCGATGAAAAACATCAGATGGTGTTCTCGGGGTGGTGAGAGGTGTAGGGTTTGCGCCAGACATAGCGTTTACCTTGATGGCCAAAAAGCTCAATTTTAGTCTCATCTGACCAGAGTACCTTCTTCCATATGTTTGGGGAGACTCCCACATGCCTTTTGGCGAACACCAAACGTGTTTGCTTATTTTCTTCTTTAAGCAATGGCTTTTTTCTGTCCACTCCTCGATAAAGCCCAGCTCTGTGGAGTGTACGGCTTAAAGTGGTCCTATGGACAGATACTCCAATCTCCGCTGTTTAGCTTTGCAGCTCCTTCAGGGTTATCTTTGGTCTCTTTGTTGCCTCTCTGATTAACGCCTTCCTTGCCTGGTCCGCCGACGTTTGGTATGACATATTTGTGCTCTACAAATGTTTTGTCTTTTCTTCTGGATGCAGGTATGTGGTTTTATCTATCTAAAATGTACGCTATGTGTTGATACATCATAAGGAGAGGCTGTACTAATTTTTGTATTCGAAAATAATTTTGATGCACGAGGAGAGAAAGAGGTGATGATTAGCAGAACATATTTGTGCTCTACAAATGTTTTCTCTTTTCTTTTGGATGCAGAGAGAGAATTATGATACATTAAAACAACTTGATCTCCGAAGTACATGTCTTTAGTCTCAAGTAATTTTTCATACTTTGATCTAGTTTGCTTCTAATATCATAACATTTAATGGAAAACATGATTTTGACTGTTCATGACCGTGAACACATTGCATATTTTATAAGGCCTTCTTTTGAAGGCCTAGTTTTAACCTAATATATAGTTTACAAGCCTGCAAGTTACATCATGCTGGCTTACAAAATGATATGCAATTGCTATTGGAATTCAGCCAAAGTGGGGATATCCATCATTTGGAATTTTGATTCACCCACAACCTGCATTTAGAATGACTGCCAGGATTGGGACAGACAATGATATGATACTACCTTAAACATTTAAACTGGAACAATCATTTCAGTAACGTGTGCAATAAGTCCAAGTAACAGATTGGAATAGTTCAGAAAAATGTATGTTATTTATATTTGAGTAGCATAACATTAATTAATCAATCAATGTACATGCAAAAACATAGATATTGAAACAAACAATAAACAATTCAAAAATCTACCTGCAAAGGCGCATGTTGGGAAATATGATAATGACGGGCGTGGTTTTGGTTCAACTCTGGTTATTAACGCCAACTCTGGGCCTGTAGCTCAGGCCCTGAAGCCAGGATATGCATATAATTGGTACCATTGGAAAGAAAACACTTTGACGTTTGTAGAAATGTTAAAATAATGTAGGAGAATATAATTCAATAAATAAGGTAGGAGAAAATCCAAAGAAAAACCCAGTTTTTTTGTTGTTGAGAGAGACCATTCTCTTAGAAATGCAAGAGAAAGGTCATATTGAAAAGAGAAAGAGAAAGGTCATATTGAAAATTATTCTCCCTCGATGCAATTCCTATGGCTTCCACATAGTCTATGTTCAAGGTTTCAGGCTTGTAACTTCAAAAACGAATAAGAAATATCAGTTTTAGTAGAAGGACAAATAGAAACGTATTTTGACTTGTTGAAACAAAGTTTAGGGGTAGATTTTTGGATTCCTTTCTCTGCAAGTTGAACGAGTGGATTACTCAAATCGATGGCGCCAACTAAACAGATTTTTTGGGATATAAAGAAGGATTTTATCTAACAAAACGACACTACATGTTATAGCTGGGACCCTTTGGATGACAAATCAGAGGAAGATTTTCAAGTAAGTGTAAGTAAGTAAGTGAATATTTAATCGTTATATGTGAATGTATGAAACCTGTGCCAGTGGAAAAATATTTTGATGTGGGGCGCCGTCCTCAAACAATCGCATGGCATGTTTTTGCTGAAATAGCTACTGTAAATCGGACAGTGCAGTTAGATGAACAAGAATTTAAACTTTCAGCCGATATAAGACACTTATATGTACCTAAATGTTTAAAATCCATAATATTTATGATTATTTATTTGAATTGAGTTTCACCGGAAGTTGTCCCGCTAGCGGGACACTGATCCTTACCTCTAAGTGTGAATTTAACTCTTTACAGTGTTAATTGAACTATTGAATCAACACTAGAAATGTTGAATTGAGAAATAAATCTAGTTAACATGGGCCAATTTGCTGAGTGCTATGAAAAGAACATCTGCATTTCAAGAACCTTTTAGAATTCTGAAGAACAGTAGATGCCACGTCAAGAACCCCACACTTAAGAGGAAACTTAAGAGGAAAAGCCATTAAATAAATGTAAAAAAACTTCTGTGTAGGATGGGTGGTCCTGTATCTGTATGAGCAACTTTTATGTTTTTATCGTGTAAGCAGTTACATGATTACTTTCAGATGTTTCTCCATACTGTTGAATTTTTCATGAACACATACAGTGAAAGGACTTTGCTGTTGCGTCAGGAATTAAAGTCTCAACACAGGACTTCTTGAAAATTCTGAAATTCAACTTCTAAACCATGGAAGTTAACCGAGAGAGAAACATCTCTTTTAGGGAAGGGAAATTAATTGACTATTGTAATATGTCCATAAATGTCACCTGACTGAAGAAACGGACTGGCCAAAGGGCAGTTTGGGTAATGCCAGATGGATTGGTCCATCTTTAGGCCAGTAGGCCTGTCTAAATTGGGGGTTTTGCACATAATTAGCATTATTTGGCTAATAATGGTGGCCTCGAGGGAAAAAATGGGCCAGTGTGTTAGAAATGCTAGAGCCAATTTCCGGTCCCAGTCTGTCCCTGCCTAGGAGGGTCTGAATCCATAAATCAGTAATAAATCCTGTTGAGTTCCATGCAGGAGAATCCAACCATACACATTAAAGTGCATACTGAGCACAAACATGGAACATGGAACATCAGGGTCATGGATACAAAACATTCCATACAATGTATGTCCCCAAATGGCACGCTACTCATTATTTAGTGCCCATAGGGCTCTGGTAAAAAAAAGAAGTGGTGCACTGTATGCTGTATGAGGCATCAGCTTTGAATCAACTGCTCCAACCCCCACCCCTCACCACATGCACAGAACACACACACACACATACACAAAACAAAAAACACATGCTGTAGGCATGATTTGCGTAATGTTAATGTAAACTTGTAGATGCACAGGCATGAATGCATTTGCATGGACTGTACACCAGACCTGGGATAACTATAGTTTTTAACTACACTTTGTGGAAAGTAACTATTTTTTCAGGGGATCAAATAGTTTATTATCGAGGTCACTACAACTACATGAATACAGATCCCAACAAATTACAAACTTTTTAAAATTATTTGAATACAGCTCTCAGAAAGTAAACTATTTTTCAAAACTATTTGAGTATACGCTGAACAAAAATATAAACGCAACATGTAAAGGGTTGGTTCCGTGTTTCATGAGCTGAAATAAAAGATCCACGAAATGTTCCATACGCACAAAAAGCTGATTTCTCTCAAATTTGGAGCACAATTTTTTTTACATCCCTGTTATTGAGCATTTCTCCTTTGCCAAGATAAACCATCCACCTTACAGGTGTGGCATATCAAGAAGCGGATTAAACATCATGATCATTACACAGACAGATGCACCTTGTGCTGGGAACAATAAAAAGCCACTCTAAAATGTGCAGTTTTGTCTTAAGGGGAGAGAGAAACACAATGCCATAGATGTCTCAAGGGAGAGTGCAATTGGCATGCTGACTGCAGGAATGTCTTGATGCGCTGTTGCCAGAGAATGTAATGTTAATTTCTCTACCATAAGCCGCCTCCAATGTTGTTTTACAGAATTTGGCAATACGTCCAACCGGCCTCACAACCGCAGACCATGTGTATGGTGTCGTGTGGGCGATCGGTTTGCTGATGTCAATGTTGTGAACAGAGTGCCCCATGGTGGCCTTGGGGTTATGATATGGCCAGGCATAAGCCACGGATAGCAAACATAATTACATTTTATCAATAGTAATTTGAATGCACAGAGATACTGTGATGAGATCCTGAGGCCCATTGTCATGCCATTCATCCGCCACCATCACCTCATGTTTCAGCATGATAATGCACGGCCCCATGTCACAAGGATCTATACACAACTCCAGGAAGCTGAAAATGTCCACGTTCTTCCATGGCCTGCATACTCACCAGACATGTCACCCATTGAGCATGTTTGGGATGCTCTGGATCAATGTGTACGACAGCGCGGTACAATTCCAGCCAATATCCAGCAACTTCGCACAGCCATTGAAGAGGAGTGGGACAACATTCCACAGGACTGATCAACTCTATGCGAAGGAGATGTGTCACACCTCATGAGGCATCTGGTGGTTACACCAGATACTAACTGGTTTTCTGATCCACGCACCTACCTTTTTTTAAAGGTATCTGTGACCAACAGATGCATATACTAAGTTGTGACGCTCAACTACTCTATGACTCTTTCAACATAACACTAGCAAGATTTAAAGCTGCAATTCATTTTATGAGACCTGAAAATACTGCATAGTAATTCAAAGCCATTTGCAAACATTGCAAACAGCAATTTAAATGCTTAGCAAAAACAAATTTGAATCTCTTTGTGCATCTGAAGTGTTAGTTTCAAACACACTGTACCATCTTTAACACTAGAACTGCTATAGGCCAATGACGTTTGATTTTGTAAAAAACATTATCAGACCCCCTAGAAAGCTACGTACTTCTCCTTCCCTGACTCTTCCTAAATGTTTGTATTTTACATTGCTAATTTGTCTGATTTCTGATACCACAAACAGGCAAGTATGTACAGCATGTTTACATGTTTTCTTTACGCATCTATTCCCAACTTAATCCGCCAAGACAATGAGCTGTAAAACGTTGGTACCCAGCCAGACGCTAATGTGTCTCTCTCCTCACTGAATGAATGACAAATGGATGAATGGACAATAATTGTGCACGTTACTTCACAATCAAATTTAAATTAGGCCTAACTGAATGATAAGGACGGGGAAGAGGTTGATTTAATTTAGAACAACAAAAGTGTAATAATGAGTTTGTGCTGTATATTTAGAGCAGCATACTGTGAATTATGGTGCATTGTGGGTGGTGAAAGAATCTCTGGCTCATTAACATATTTTGAGACGTGCCTTGTAAGAGGCTATATTTGCTGCACCCATATGTGAGAATGCTGTACCCCACAGAATACAGTACAATATATATATTTTGTCATGTAAATCTACAGTAATTTACCAACTACTGTCCTGCCAGTAATTTACTGTAATTCAATACCAGAATACAGTACCATACTATATTTTCAGAATCTAAAAACAATTTCCTGTAAGTCTACAGTAATTTACTGGCTACTGTGCTGCCAGTAATTAACTGTAAACAATGACAAGGAATGATTTTCAGTGTATTTATCAGCGTTGGTGCTCATGTTAATCATTTGACCGTGCGCCTTGCGAGTTGATCTCATTCTCTTTTATGTTTTACTTTGTATAAAGAAGCTGTTACGGGACTGTTTTATTTAGTATTACTCTATTTCTAATCAAATGTATTGTAAGGGAAAGGAAAAAAGCTACGTGTCACAGTAGGCCTTTGGAATAATGCAAAACATATCCGTGACTCTATCTAAGGTGATGAGTGAGGGGAAACAAACGATGCCTCTCAGCCTGCGCAGTCGGCCCATAGAAACTGCACCTAAACTATACGAAACGAATTTCACACATAATAAGAGTCAGCCTAAAGACTAGATTCAATTGACAATATGAGTGACAATCTCATCAGTTTTTAAATTGTACGTGAAGAGATGGACGCAGATTGGGAATTGACAGATGCAGGGAAATGAGCATCACTTTATCAAATCGCATGCAGGTAAAACATGTAGATTTCTATATGGTATCAGAGAGAATATATTCTGCAGTCTCTATGACACTTACCTTTGTCAAATAGCTCTCAAAATTCAAAAGGTGCAATTTTCCAGGAATATCCGTGCTGTCCAGCACATGACCACTCACATGGTAGCATGGGTCTGGCTACTAAGCAAAGACTAGTAACATAATCAACAAAAAATATGCTATTCTGTTGTTTACACGATGTTTCTTTAGACCTGCCAAAACAAAATTATAATGGAATTCTTTGTGATGGACATGTACAAGAGGATTTCCTTTGTACTTATAGCCTAGAGTTACAAACTAATGAAAATGCTATTATGTTCTTTGAAATAATATATTTTTAGTATTCTAATGTTACCGGATCTTCCTAAACACAACCAAATGGTTATTCTTCTGTTAGCATATATGAAATGTATTTATTCAACTATTTGAATGTTGATGCATCATAGGCTAGATGTGTCGAGAAATGGGAGACTTGTGCAAAACATCATTGACTCTATCTATATTTTTACACGGATGTATTTCCAAGAATATTTCTTCATGCAATTCATCCTTTAAATTGTTTATGTACTATTTATCAAGTGATATGCATCTGATACATATGCTAAAGAGGCCGGCAAAGTTCTCAATGTTCTCTAGCGGGTACTAGGCTAATAGGCCAGGCGGTTCTAGTGTTAAAGGGATAGTTTACTCAGAACACAAACTTATATAATTATCCACCTACACTGATTCAGAGGGGTTGGGTTAAATGCGGAAGACACATCCCCTTTCCTTTCCCATTGGCTGTAGTTGATTCAAGAAGGCAGTTCTGGGATATTTTGTTATCTTTCTACACAATAGCTATATTTTGTTACTGTTAGCATTCTCAGTAACACTTAACAATAAAATGTTCTTTCCTGTGTAATAAAAATTACTTTTGGAGCAACATTTTATTCGCATGTTATTACATAATATTTTGGTAATTGCATTATATTGCATAGCAATGAGCTGAGAGTTTTTGTAACAACTGTACACAAGAGGAATAATCACTGTTCCTTATTCCACTTATGTAATAACTCCATTAATATGCAATTATAAAGCAATTGACCAGCTCCATTATTGCAATAATTAATCGATATTAAAGTATGATTACTTGAAGAATTATCCAAGTGTCTCCTGATTCTTTGGAACTTCCACGACATTCTTGGCGATGAGTCAACAAGACTAGTGTGGGAGGCTCTGAGGAGCACTCTCAATTAGGTGAGCCTGGTGACCGGGGCAACAAGACTAGTGTGTGAAGTGCTGAGGAACGTGCTCAACTAGGTGAGCCTGTGGAACTGATCAGTAAGAGTTGAATAGAAATGCATTGAAATGATATGGTATAAAATAGTAAGGTGAACCTGTGATAGCTATAAACCAAACACCATTTTAGAAATAAGAAAATACTTCTCTAGAATTTAAGTGCTGAGAGATCAGTGGACTGGAAGAACTGTTTCTCATACAGTTGAAACTAAGTATCATAGCAAAACTGTGTCTCCTTTTTATGTGGGTAAGATACAAATTTGGATTAGTTCTCTAGTGGTTCAACGACAAATTAGGCAATATTTTAGCAGCCATGCAATTACATGATTTAGGTGGTAGGAACTGATCACTCCTCTATTTTGTGTGTGTGAGTGAGATAGGAACTCAAGATGGGATTGGTGTCAGAAGTGGGATGCTCTACCGCACAGCGCGATGCGGGTGGACCGAGTTTAATGGCGTCATGAAAAAGGAGGTGTGATTCTGTCTGGGGAGAGCATTAGTGAAGATCTTTGAAGAAGACACCGGTGGCACCGGTGAGGGAAATTCCTGTCTGACCAAAGACGACGTGGACCCGCCCTGACCAGCCCTCCCCTAATGATTGCCTGGGGGAACACACCACATTCATGAATCTGAACAGGACAACCAACCGAATTTCAGTAAGTCAATTTAAACATGAATTTATAGTGAAAATAAAAGTAGTGACAAGGATCCTAAATCCCAGAGAGGGGATTTGGCATTGGCAGTACTTTTTGTAGGCATAGATTAAATGTCTATGTAGCCTGCGAGCTATGAGTTGTGAAAATAGAGAAGGGAGAGTTGAATACTGTATTTGGATAATACGTTTTGATATATAATGTTATCTAGGGGTTCCGATATATAGATTCTGTGAAGATATGAAGAAGAAAAAAAATGGAGAAATTGTATGTCTGTATAATCAATTACTAGAGATTTGATGAAGTAATAATAATAATAATAATATTATACAAACTTGCATATCCAAACTTAGACGTATGTATGTAAGGGGTGAGAAAAGTATTCTGAGTTGGTCCCTTTATGGATAATTTGATAGAGATTGGTTATAGTATATACAGTAAATGTTGGCGTGGGTTAAAACACTAATGATTAAAGAGTGGAGGGAGGACAGTGGCCTCCCTGTTAACAGAAGTGATCATGTTTTGTCTATAATCTTTTACTTTTTGCTCACCTGATAAAGTAACGTTAGACGGAGAGATTGTAAAGGGAAACTAGTATTTGAGGGGATGAGAAATGTACTGGCTGATGGTGATTGAGAGGGAGTATGATTTAAAGTAAGCAGATATGTAGTTAGTGAAAGTAACAAAGAAAGTGGGAAAGAAAGGAAATGGGAAGTTCATTGGAAAGTAAAATGGAAAGTTAAAATTCAAATGTTTTATTGTTTGGACTGATTAAGATTGAACAAATTGTTTATTTTCTCCATTAGGAGAGGATGTGGTGTCCCTATCTCTCCCTTTGAAATGTTTCCCATTTATTTAACCAGCAGTGTTGTTGTTATTTTTACACATTGATCACGATGTGATTCATGTGTCAAAGGGGGGATTACTAGTCCCCTGAGGCTTTTTGGTTAAATATGCAAATGGTTTTTGTTCACATGCCTGCCTGTAAAAGGAAGAAGTGTATCAAACGATATATGCAGAAGTGTATTGCTGTTTGTTTTGTTTGTTCTGTTTCTGTCTTGCTTTAATATAAATCTAATTCAGATTGGGTCTGCTGGAAGGTCGAGATTTCTCTATAAGAATTAGCCGTCTAACTCCCTAACCACGTAACTCTGCGGTGAGGTCGTCAATATGATTGGGGAGTATAAGCCATTTCGATTTTTTTTTAACTGTGTTGTTATTCTCTTTGACATGTGTCTTACAAATTTGTATTAAGAATATTGGTAGAAGTAACAATTTGTCATACAGTAAATCATTTGTCTGGATTTCTTGAATCAGAAATGCCCTAAACTAAACGGTTGTTCTGGTCTATCCTCTCTCGAGGTTATGGCGAAGGTGACCACAGATGGTATCTATATGCATGAAAGGGATAATTTGGCCGAGAACAGTGTGGACCTCAAACCCCCTCTGACCGGCTGAATAAATGGCGAAAATGGCATTCATTATGGTCCCTCACCACTTCTACCGTGAGACCTGAGACCGAGCCAGCAACCTGTACACAGTATCCAGTGGAGCGAGCATTGGGAGAGAACCGTTCCAAACATCTCTCATCTTGCTGGTATAACTGGTTGGCAAATGGACAAGACATAATGGATGGTAAAGGTGGTGGCGGCCCAAGTGAGACATTAGTCTGTTTGGGAAAGTCCAATTATGCCTTAGACATTGAAATCGGGACTTTATCATGGCACATCCACTTTGAACATGTGTGCCATTGGGCAGTGGTGTAAAGTACATAAGTAAAAATATGGAGTATTTGTACTTTACTTTACTATTTATATTTTTGACAACTTTTACTTTTACTCCACTACATTCCTAAAGAAAATAAGGTACTTTTTACTCCTTACATTTTCCCTGACACCCAAAAGTACTCGTTACATTTTGAATGCTTAGCAGGACAGGAAAATTGTCTAATTCACACACTTATCAAGAGAACATCCCTGGTCATCCTTGCTGCCTCTGATCTGGCAGACTCACTAAACAGTGTTGAATTGTGGCCCTGGCTAAAAACAACAAGAAAATAGTGTCGTCTGGTTTGCTTAATATAAGACATTTTAAATTATACTGTATATACTTTTACTTTTGATACTTACTGTAAGTACATTTAAAACCAAATATTTTCAGACTTTTACTTAACTAGTATTTCACTGGGTGACTTTCACTTTTACATGAGTCCTTTTCTTTCAAGGTATCTTGAAAATGGTGTACTTTTTCCACCACTGCCATTGGTAAGATGAACTGTAAAGCTATCTGAAGAAGAAAATGAAGAGACGCCAGAAGATTGAGTGCCAGGGAGGGAAAGGGGGATATCTAGTCAGTTGTACAACTGAATGCATTCAACTGAATTGTGTTTTTGGCATTTAACCCAACCCCTCTGAATCAGAGAGGTGTGGAGGGCTGCCATAATCAACATTCACGGCGCTCAGAGGACAGTGGGTTATCTGTCTTGCTCAGAACAACATATTTTTACCTTGTCAGCTCGGGGATTCGATCCAGCAACTTTTCAGTTACTGGCCCAAAGCTCTAACCACTTGGCAAGGGAGGGGGTTGGTCAACTGTGCCCGTAATTGATTTAGACATGTCCAAAATAAATTATTTGGGGTATCAAGTTGATTGTGGAGGTCTACACACTGCAAAAATTATAGTAATTTAGACTAGGAATGCATTGAGATACTGATCTGTAATTATGACCGTGATGAGAAAAGTTAATGTTATAATTATGGATAACTATACTGTTTGTTAAAACTTCTTGTCAATAGGGGGGGCCATTTCGACTTTGTAAAAATTTCGTTACCAAATTAAACTGCCTCGTACTCAATTCTTGCTCGTACAATATGCATATTATTATTACTATTGGATAGAAAACACTCTCTAGTTTCTAAAACCGTTTGAATTATATCTGTGAGTAAAACAGAACTCGAGTTGGAGCAATCTTCCTGTCAGGAAGTGAGAAATCTGAAATTGGGAACTCTGTTCCTGGGTCAGTTAAATCATTTGCAATTATTCTATTGGTCGACAAGCACTGCATGCGATTTCCCCTAGATGTCAGCAAGCGTTGAGAATTGGAATGGGGTTGCTAGGTAGATCTGAGGCAGTATAAATAGGCTTGGCACGAGGGGTGCACCCTTTTCATCGTTCGCCATGACGCAAGACAGACCTCAGGATGGCATTCTGAGAAGCTCACGTTATCGGCGTTAGATATATCCGGCTCTGATTTTATTCGATATAGGTGTTAGAAACATCATAACGTAGTTATTTTAAACCGAGTTATATCAGTTTACATGAGTATATTGCGATTTTCGGAATTTTCTTTGTCCTGCGTTTTGAAGAGTTGGGCATGTTTGGGCCACATAGCTAATGTTTGCTGCTAATTACACGGTTGAAGACAACATTCTACACCCGAGCAACGATTATTATGGACAAAGGACACCTTGCCCAAGATTCTGATGGAAGCTCAACAAATAGTAAGAAGTCTTTATGCTGTTAATTCGTATTTATGTAGAAAAATGTTAAACAATAATTCCGCCATTAATTTCGGCACGGTCTCGCTGTAACGCACGCTGTATGTCGTAGTAACGTTAATTTAAAAAATCTAACACAGCGGTTGCATTAAGAACTAATGTATCTTTCATTTGCTGTCCAAGCTGTATTTTTTTGTCAAGTTTACGATTAGTTATTGATTAGATTAGGTGCCTCTCCAAGATGGCGCCGGACAGATTGCTTGAAGTTTGGCTACTAATCACATTGTATAACCACGATTTGTGCCGCTACATATGCACATTTTCGAACAAACCCTATATGCATTGTGTAATATGATGTTACAGGACTGTCATCTGATGAAGTTTATGAAGGTTAGTCAAAAATTATATATCTTTTGCTGGTTTGTTACGATCGCTAACCTTTGCTGCTGGTAAATGGCTTGTGTTTCTGGCTATTGTGGTAAGCTAATATAATGCTATATTGTGTTTTCGCTGTAAAACACTTAACAAATCGGAAATATTGGCTGGATTCACAAGATGTTTGTCTTTCATTTGCTGTACGCCATATATTTTTCAGAAATGTTTTATGATGAGTATTTAGGTATTTGACGTTGGTCTCTGTAATTATTCTGGCTGCTTCGGCGCTATTTCAGATTGCAGCTGCAATGTAGAACTGTGATTTATACCTGAAATATGCACATTTTTCTAACAAAACATATGCTATACAATAAATATGTTATCAGACTGTCATCTGATGAAGTTGTTTCTTGGTTAGTGACTATTTATATCTTTATTTGGTCGAAATTGTGATAGCTACCTATGCAGGAAAAAAATGGTAGAGAAAAAAAAGTTGTGTCTTTTGCTATCTATGGTGGTTAGCTAATAGAAATACATATTGTGTCTTCCCTGTAAAACATTTTAAAAATCAGAAATTATGGCTGGATTCACAAGATGTGTATCTTTCATTTGGTGTCTTGGACTTGTGATTTCATGAACATTTTATTATATGATATCCCTGTGGCTTTAGGCTAGGCTATGCTAGTCAGCTTTTTTGATGGGGGGGATCCCGGATCCGGGTTTGTGACTCGTAGGGGTGAACCAGCCAGGACTAAGCATTTTTAGGTCCACTATATAAGACCTCAGCATTTCAAATCAAATCAAATTGTATTTCTCACATGCACCAAATACAACAGGTGTAGACCTTACAATGAAATGCTTACTTACAATGCAGTTTTAAGAAAAATACCAACAAAAATAATACAGTAACAAATAATTAAAGAGCAGCAGTAAAATAACAATAGCGAGGATGTATACAGGGGGTACCGGTACAGAGTCAACGTGCGAGGGCACCGGTTAGTCGAGGTAATTTAGGTGATGTATATAGTTGAAGTTGGAAGTTTACATACACTTAGGTTTGAGTCATTAAAACTTGTTTTTAAACCACTCCACAAAGTTTTTGTTAACGAACTATAGTTTTGGCAAGTCAGTTAGGACATCTACTTTGTGCATGACACAAGTAATTCTTCCAACAATTGTTTACAGACAGATTATTTCACTTATAATTCACTGTATCACAATTCCAGTGGGTCAGAAGTTTACATACACAAAGTTGACTGCCTTTAAACAGCATGGAAAACTCCAGAAAATTATGTCATGGCTTTAGAAGCTTCTGATAGGCTAATTGACATAATTTGAGTCAATTGGAGGTGTACCTGTGGGTGTATTTCAAGGCCTATCTTCAAACTCAGTGCCTCTTTGCTTAACATCATGGGAAAATCCAAAGAAATCAGCCAAGACCTCAGAAAAATTTTGTAGACCTCCACAAGTCTGGTTCATCCTTGGGAGCAATTTCCAAACGTCTGAAGGTACCACGTTCATCTATACAAACAATAGTGCACAAGTATTAACACCATGGGACCACGCAGCTGTCATACCGCTCAGGAAGGAGACGCGTTCTGTCTCCTAGAGATGAACGTATTTTGGTGCGACAAGTGCAAATCAATCCCAGAACAACAGCAAAGGACCTTGTGAAGATGCTGGAGGAAACAGGTACAAAAGTATCTATATCCAGAGTAAAACGAGTCCTATATCGACATACCCTGAAAGGCCGCTCAGCAAGGAAGAAGCTACTGCTCCAAATCCACCATAAAAAAGCTAGACTACGGTTTGCAACTGCACATGGGGACAAAGATCGTACTTTTTGGAGAAATGTCCTCTGGTCTGATGAAACAAAAATAGAACTGTTTGGCCATATTGGCCATCGTTATGTTTGGCCATATTGGCCATCGTTGTCACGTTCCTGACCTATTTCTGTTAGTTTGTTATGTGTGTTAGTTGGTCAGGACGTGAGGTTGGGTGGGCATTCTATGTTTTCTGTTTCTATGTTGGTTAATGGCTGCTGTATGGCTCTTAATTAGAGGCAGGTGTTGGCGTTCCTCTAATTAAGAGTCATATTTAGGTAGGCTTTTCACAGGGTTCGTTGTGGGTGATTGTTCCTGTGTCTGTGTCGATGTTACACCATCGGGATTGTTTCGGTTTGTTCGTGCGTTTTTGTAGTAAGTACTGTTCGTTCGTTCTGCGTGTGTTATGTCAGTTCGTCGTACTAAGTCTGTCTACTTTCGTTTTGTTATTTTGTTAGTTTATTCAAGTATAGTTTGTTTCGTTTTGTCTTGTAAATAAAATTCATCATGTATCTCACAACCGCTGCGCCTTGGTTCGATCACTACTCCTCCTCTTTTATGAAGAGAGAGAGAGAACGCGTTACAGAATCACCCACCAAATATCGAGAACCAAGCAGCGGAGTAAACGGAGTAGGGACAGAAAAAGGAGGAATGGACTTGGGACGATGTATTGGACGGGAAAGGTTGCTACACATGGGAGGAGATCCTGGCTGGTAGGGATCGCCTCCCATGGGAACAGCTGGAGGCACTGAGGAGAGCAGAGGCAACCGGAGAAGGGAACCGGAGTTATGAGGGGACGCGTCTTGCACGGAAGCCCCGAAAAGCCGTGAGTAACACCCAAAAATTTCTTGGGGGGGCTAAGGGGTAGTGGGCCAAGGGCAGGTAGGAGACCTGCGCCACTTCCCAGGCTAACCGTGGAGAGCGGGAGTACGGGCAGACACCGTGTTACGCAGTAGAGCGCAGGGTGTCTCCTGTACGTGTGCATAGCCCGGTGCGGGTTATTCCACCTCCCCGCACTGGTAGGGCTAGATTGGGCATTGAGCCAGGTGTCATGAGGCCGGCTCAACGCGTCTGGTCTCCAGTGCGTCTCCTCGGGCCGGCATACATGGCACCTGCCTTACGCATGGTTTCCCCGGTTCGCCTACACAGCCCGGTGCGGGTTATTCCACCTCCCCGCACTGGTCGGGCGACCGGGAGCATTCAACCAGTAAGGTTGGGCAGGCTCAATGCTCAAGAGAGCCAGTACGCCTGCACGGTCCGGTATTTCCGGCGCCACCTCCCCGCCCCAGCCTAGTACCTACAGTGCCTACACTACGCACTAGGCTACCAGTGCGTTTCCAGAGCCCTGTTCCTCCTCCACGCACTCTCCCTATAGTGCGTGTATCCAGTTCGGTGCCTCCAGTTCCGGCCCCACGCACTAAGCCACCTGTGCGTCTCCTGAGTCCTGTACACACTGTCACTTCTCCCGTACTAGTCCTGAGGTGCGTGCCCTCAGCCCGGTGCCACCAGTGCCGGTACCACGCACCAGGTATAGAGTACGCTTTGAGAGTCCAGTGGTCCTGTCCCTGCCCCCGCACTAGTATGAAGGTGCGTGTCCTTAGCCCGGCCTCCAGTTCCGGCACCACGCACCAGGTCTACAGTGCGCCTTATCCGCAGAGCCATCGTTCCCAGCGCCACTGAGCCATCCGTCTCCCCAGCGCCATCTGAGCCATCCGTCTCCCCAGCGCCATCTGAGCCATCCGTCTCCCCAGCGCCGTCTGAGCCATCCGTCTGCAATGAGCCTGCAAAGCCGCCCGTCTGCCATGAGCCTGCAAAGCCGCCCGTCTGCCATGGCCTACAGAGCCGTCCGCCAGACAGGAGCCGCTAGAGCCGCCCGCCAGACAGGAGCCGCTAGAGCCGTCCGTCAGACAGGATCTGCCAGAGCCGCCAACCAGACAGGATCTGCCAGAGCCGCCAACCAGACAGGATCTGCCAGAGCCGCCAACCAGACAGGATCTGCCAGAGCCGCCAACCAGACAGATCTGCCAGAGCCCAACCAGACAGGATCTGCAAGAGCCGCCAACCAGACAGATCTGCCGAGCCGCCAACCAGACAGGATCTGCCAGAGCCGCCAGCCAGACAGGATCTGCCAGAGCCGTCAGAGAGCCATAGCAGCCAGAGCCGTCAGAGAGCCATGAGCAGCCAGAGCCGTCAGAGAGCCATGAGCGTCCAGAGCCGTCAGAGAGCCATGAGCGTCCAGAGCCGTCAGCCTGCCATGAGCGTCCAGAGCCGTCAGCCTGCCATGAGCGTCCAGAGCCGTCAGCCTGCCATGAGCGTCCAGAGCCGTCAGCCTGCCATGAGCGTCCAGACCCGTCAGCCTGCCATGAGCGTCCAGAGCCGTCAGTCAGCCATGAGCTGTCCCAGCCAGAAGCGGCTAGTAATTCAGAACTGCCCCTCAGTCCAGAGCTGTCTCTCTGTCCGGAGCTGCCCTTCAGTCCGGAGTTGCCCCTCTATCCTGATCTCCCTCTCTATCCTGAGCTACCTCTATATTCTGATCTATCCCTCTGTCTTGTGCTATCCCTCGTCTTGATCTACCCTCTGTCCCGGTGCTGTCCTGTCATTGATGTTACCAAGAGGATTTTGTGGGGTAAAATGAGGGTGGACATTCTTAGGGGAGATGGAGGCTGGGATTGACTATGGTGGGGTGGGACCTCGCCCGGAGCCTGAGCCACCACCGTGGTCAGATGCCCACCCAGACCCTCCCCTAGACTTTGTGCTGGTGCGCCCGGAGTTCGCACTTTATGGGGGGGTTATGTCACGTTCCTGACCTATTTCTGTTAGTTTGTTAGTGTGTTAGTTGGTCAGGACGTGAGGTTGGGTGGGCATTCTATGTTTTCTGTTTCTATGTTGGTTTATGGGTTGCCTGGTATGGCTCTTAATTAGAGGCAGGTGTTTGGCGTTCCTCTAATTAAGAGTCATATTTAGGTAGGCGTTTTCACAGGTTCGTTGTGGGTGATTGTCTCCTGTGTCTGTGTCGATGTTACACCATACGGGATTGTTTCGGTTTGTTCGTGCGTTTTTGTAGTAAGTACTTGTTCGTTCGTTCTGCGTGTGTTATGTCAGTTCGTCGTACTAAGTCTGTCTACTTTCGTTTTGTTATTTTGTTAGTTTATTCAAGTATAGTTTGTTTCGTTTTGTCTTGTAAATAGCAATTCATCATGTATTCACAACCCGCTGCGCCTTGGTTCGATCACTACTCCTCCTCTTCTTATGAAGAGAGAGAGGAACGCCGTTACAATCGTTATGTTTGGAAGAAAATGGGGAGGCTTGCAAGCCAAAGAACACCATCCCAACCGTGAAGCACAGGGGTGGAAGCATCATGTTGTGGGGGTGCTTTGCTGCAAGAGGGACTGGTGCACTTCACAAAATAGATGGCATCATGAGGCAGGAAAATTATGTGGATATATTGAAGCAACATCTTAAGACATCAGTCAGGAAGTTAAAGCTTGGTCGCAAATGGGTCTTCCAAATGGACAATGACCCCAACCATATATCCAAAGTTGTGGCAAAATGGCTTAAGGACAACAAAGTCAAGGTATTGGAGTGGCCATCACAAAGCCCTGACCTCAATCCTATAGAAAATGTGTGGGCAGAACTGAAAAAGCATGTGCGAGCAAGGAGGCCTACAACCTGACCCAGTTACAGGTGGAATGTGGCAAAATTCACCCAACTTATTGTGGGAAGCTTGTGGAAGCCTACCCGAAACGTTTGACCAAAGTTAAACAATTTAAAGGCGATGCTACCAAATACTAATTGAGTGTATGTAAACTTCTGATCCACTGGGAATGTGATGAAATAAATAAATGCTGAAATAAATCATTCTCTCTACAATTATTCAGACATTTCACATTCTTAAAATAAAGTGATGATCCTAACTGACCTAAGACAGGGAATTTTAACTCGGATTAAATGTTAGGAATTGTGAAAAACTGAGTTTAAATGTATTTGGCTAAGGTGTATGTTAATGTCCGACTTCAACTGCACATGCGGGTAGAGTTATTAAAGTGACTTATGCCTAGATAATAACAGAGAGTAGCAGCAGCGTAAAATAGGGGAGAGGGGGGGGGCAATGTAAAAAGTCTTTGTAGTCATTTGATTATATGTTCAGTAGTCTTATGGCTATGGGGTAGAAGCTGTTTCAAAGCCTCTTGGACCTAGAGTTGGCACTCCTGTACCTCTTGCTGTGCGGTAGCAGATAGAACAGTTTATGACTAGGGTGGCTGGAGTCTATGACAATATTTAGGGCCTTCCTCTGACACCGCCTGGTGTAGAGGTCCTGGATGGCAGAAAGCTTGGCCCAAGTGATGTACTGGGCTGTACGCACTACCCTCTGTAGTGCCTTGCGGTTCATTGATTAACTACCCTTTATATAGCACTCTTTTGTTATCAGTCAGCAGGTAGTATTGTTTGTGTTTCCATGTCAGACGCTTCTCTTGTTTTGTATCACTCATTGTTATTAATCTCCCTAATTACACCTGCTTCCTGACTCCCTGCGCCTACATTACATATGCTGTATATGGTTTCCCTGTGATGGTCAGAGGCTGAGAAACACCGATCTGAAATCAATTTGATCCACAATTTGACACCAGCAACTTGACCTATGTAACCTTTGAACAGTGTTTCCTAGAAACAAGCTGCTTTCTGCACAGGAAGGGTGCAACCAAGCCGATCACTTAGATATACTGTAAGTACGATCTGATGTATATTTGAAGTAAATTTGACTTTAACCTTGATCTTTCTGCTAGAGACAAATGGTTTTCTGTGCAGTAGAGCTTTACGAATGATGATCAAAAGGATATCCTCTCTAGGGTAGGTGGGACGTAGCGTCCCACCTCATCAACAGCCAGTGATACTGCAGGGCGCCATATTCAAAACAACAGAAATCCCATAATTTTAATTCCTCAAACATACAAGTATTTTACACCATTTTAAAGCTACACTTGTTGTAAATCCAGCCAAAGTGTTCGATTTCAAAAAGGTTTTACGACGAAAGCACACCAAACGATTATGTAAGGTATGAGCCAAGTCACAGAAAAAGACAGCCATGTTTCCAGCTAAAGAGAGCATTAACAAAAAGCAGAAATAGAMATAAAATTAATCACTAACCTTTGATAATCTTCATCAGATGACACTCATAGGACTTCATGTTACACAATACATGTATTTTTTGTTCGGTAAAGTTCATATTTATATCCAAAAATATGAGTTTAGGCAAGACGCTACTGTATCACTTAGCAAAAAGCCTGAGAAAATGCATAGCGCCACATTAAAATGAATGACTATGAAAATTACTATAAAATCAAACTTTTATTAAATCACACATGAAAGATATCAAATTAAAGCTACACTGGTTGTGAATCCAGCCAACATGTCAAAATTCAAATAGGCTTTTCAGCGAAAGCATACGATGCTATTATCTGAGCATAGCACCATTGTAAACAAAAGAGAGAAAACATTTCAACCCTGCAGGAGCGACACAAAACGCAGAATAAAAATATAATTCATGCCTTACCTTTAACGAGCTTCTGTTGTTGGCACTCCAATATGTCCCATAAACATCACAAATGGTCCTTTTGTTCGATTAATTCCGTCGATATATGTCCAAAAGGTCTATTTATTTGGCGCGTTTGATCCAGAAAAACACCGGTTCCAACTTGCTCAAACATAACGACAAAATATATCAAAGGTTACCTTTAAACTTTGCCAAAAAATGTCAAACTACTTATGTAATACAACTTTAGGTATTTTTTAACGTTAATAATCGATAAAATTGAAGACGGGATGATATGTGTTCAATACAGGATTAAAACGATATGTAGCATGCCTTCTGTTTGATTGAAACGCATGTCTAGGACACCAGGAGTGCCTCGACTTCAAGATGGCTGTATTTCTTCATTACACAAAGGAATAATCTCAACCTATTTCTCACGACTGTTGACATCCAGTGGAAGCCGTAGGAACTGCAAGCAAGTTGCTTAGAAATCTGGTGTCCCAAAAAAAACTAATTGAAAAGACGGTGACCTCAAAAAAACAAAAACTCTGAATGGTTTGTCCTCGGGGTTTCGCCTGCTAAATAAGTTCTGTTATACCCACAGACATGATTCAAACAGTTTTAGAAACTTCAGAGTGTTTTCTATCCAAATCTACTAATAATATGCATATCTTATCTCCTGGCGATGAGTAACTGGCAGTTGAATTTGGGTATGTTTTTCATCCAAACGTGAAAATGCTGCCCCCTACCCTAGAGAAGTTAAAAGTATGTTTTCCCTGTAATGTTCAGAGGCAGAGGGACAGTGATCCGAAGTTTGGCAAAAGAAATGCAAAAAATGTCATAATTTGATTGATTTACGACTTTGGTACAGTAATCAAACAATTGGCTATACATTTTGAACAGTTGGGACTATCAACTCAGGGGAAAAGGCATATGAAAGAGGACATTCTCAGCTACTCGAAAATACATTTTGGCAGGGTAAAATCATATATTTATGATCTTGATGTACTTACTGTATGGGTCAAATTAACTCGGGACATAAACGGTGTCGGCCAAATCGAACATAAGGGAAGAGCTAGTACGTATCTACTTACTTGAGGGTGGTCATCTCGGTGAGCGATGGCTGTGTGGCCTTCAGGTAGCTGGCCCGGCGTGCCTGCACCTTTGGCGAGGGCTTGGGGCTGCAGTCTGAGTCACCGCTGTCTTCTTCTGCCATGGCCTTGATGTAGCTGCCGCTGCGCATCCGCCGACATGGGATCTCCTCATCCTTCCCCAGGGGCGAGAATCCCCCACTCCACTCGTCCTGGGGAACCTGTGGGCGAAGACCGTGAGAACATGCCAGTGACCGTTGCCAGAGCGATGACCCACTCATCTAAACACTATGACCCAACTCTGACCCCTGGCTGAACCCTGTCCCAGCCAATCCCAGCCCGGAATGGGATTGTCCAAACAATGCTCTATATCCACCCAGCCGCCAACCGCTAAAGTCACAGCACTGATCAATGGTAACCGCTAATGTTACTCTGAATGGGGTGTATTAGAACCATACCAATAGAGTGTAGAGACTAGAGGCCCTCCTTTGTGCTGCTCCCAGTGACGCATGTCGCATATCAAACTGAGGAGTGAATTGTTTGGACTAAAATGTCTAAACTCTCCAACCCTGTCTGTCTGTCTTAATGAATGTGTAAAAAGAGGCAGGCAAAGAAGTCATCTCCGCCGCCGTGAAAAAGAGAGAGAATAACAAAGGAAGTTTTGTTCTGCCCCAGCACTGCTGAGTGGCTTTTAGGGGAGTTAACGTGGAGGTGAAAGGCAGAGAGGAGCACTATAGAGAGAAGACTGCATCCCAAATAGCACATAGGGCTCTGGATTAAAGTAGTGCACTATATAGGGAATAAGGTGTCATTTAGAATGGAAGCAGAGTGTCTGAATAATCAATGGCATGAGAATCATTCAACAGGCCGTTTACTAGGGAGACAACTCGTTTTTGACTTCAGGGGCAACAAGCGAAAACGCCAAAGAGAGAGAATATCTAGGAACTGGTGAGGACTCGAATGACACCAATTATATGCCACAAGTGTCAACTCATCCTACGTCATGATATGTCATCAGAAGTGTCCACTTAATTTGAGGGCTGAGGGGAGAGGGTGTGTCTTTTACATGTTTGGAATGCAGCCAATGTCTCTCGTCATCTAAAACAGAAACAAACATAACACCGTGCCAAATAAAGCTAAGGTATTACACAAACCGAAGCACTGTACGGCCATCTATATTCGAGAGTTTCAATACACTGCCGAGGAACTTTGACCCTGGCCAAGACACATTGGGAGGAGATTGGCTGAGCGTCAATGTGTGTGTGTGCATGCGTGCGTGCGTGAATGGGGACAACTGTAAGTGTGTGTGAATGGCGAGGTGCGGAAAACAAGATCACATCGCAGCAGGAGAATTAAACAACATGTCACTCCAAATCGAAAGAAGTTCTGCTTCTTTTTCGAATTCAAAAGTGCTCGCCTGTGAAAAGTGTCATGTCCCCTCTTTGACAGTGCTTCTTTTTTCTTCCCTTCCTCTGTTAAAGAAAGAGAGCAGCAGCTTTTTTCAGGTCGGGACAGGAGGAATGCTGCTACTGCTGCAAGAACACCACCCGTCCCAGTCCCTCTTACTTTCTCTCTCTCCCAGTCTTTCTCTCTCCACACTATCTCTATTTCCATCTCTCAGTGTCTCTCTCTCAGTGTCCTCCGGGTCTCTCTCTCTCTCTTTCTCCGTGTCTCTCTCTTCTCTCCTCTCTCTCTCTCTCTCTCTTCTCTCTCTCCTCTCTCCGTGTCTCTCTCTCTCTCCGTGTCTTCTCTCTCTCTCTCTGTTGTCTCTCTCTCTCTATGTCTCTCTCTCTCTCTCTGTCTCTCTCTCTCTGTCTCTCTCCCTCTCGCTCTCAGTCTGTGTCTCTCTCTCATTCTCTCTCCGTGTCTCTCTTTCTCTCTACGTTCTCCTATTATCTCTTAGTCCCTCTCTCTCTTTCTCTTCCTCTCCTCCCCCCGGGCTTCTGTTTGCAGTTCACCCAGTCAGATGAGGGGGATGTGTCCGAGTTGAATCATTTCCTCTTTCATCTTCTCCCAAACAAACAGAGAGTGAGAGAGAGAGAGAGCACAGTGGTGCCACCAGGCTCAGGGATATGTGTTTTTCTCCCCTTTGCATTCTGTTTCCCCTCTCTCTGATCTTACGTCAGCAGCCCATTCAGACTATGTCCACGTCCTGTGTATGGGATCATGCTGATTTCCAAGTAAATATACTGCATGCAGTGATTGTAAAAGATCAGCTTAAAGGCTAATCCAGTTGATAATATACATAAGTAATGGCTCCACAAGCAATCCTTCTACATAGAAATCCACAAGCACAAACACAGTAATTTCAGCACCCAGAACCAAATCAGCTACAAGGCTGTCACGAGACATTACAAACACACATACATGTAATGATGTAAAGGACACGAGACAAATGAAATGGGGTCCACTACCAGGGTTGATATGGAACAGGATGCATCACCTTACAGGTGAGGAGGATGACGTCTCACATTCTACACAAATGAGGCCGTCTTACATTCAACACAAACGAGGAAGTCTCACATTCAACACAAACAAGGAAGTCTCACATTCAACACATGAGGACATCTCACGTTCAACACCACTGATGATGTCTCACATTCAACACATATGCGAACGTCTCACATGCAACACACATGCGGATGTGTCACATTAAACATTTATGTCCCCAAAGAGTGGCTGATAGAGTGAGAGAGAGATTACGTCTGCTCCTCCTTACCTCCTCCTCTCCTCTCCCCGTCTCTATCTCTGTCTCAAGGGACAGTGGACATGCAAGGGATCAGGGGTCTCCACACACACATATGAATCTCTGGGAGGACATGGATGGATGGATGGATATGGAGGTGTGAAGATGGGAGTTCTGGAGGAGAAGAAGAGTTCTTGTCATACCTGGAGGAATTGAAAGGTTGGGCGGCCCCCCTGCTGGCAGGTCTCAGCCTTGACAAGGGCTTTGTCCAGGTTGACCGATGCCTTCTGGTAGACCTCCCTTGCCCTGCTGACCGTCAGCGTGGATGACCAAGAGCTCTTCTTCAGAAGCTGGCCAGTTCCGTCCATGCCCATGCCCAATCCCGGCAACCCGGCGCACGTGGAACACTTGACGTCATTGTTGCTCCGCGACGTCTTCAGCGAGTGGGCGCTGATGGTGTTGTACTGCTCCATGAAGTACTGTGACTGGGACTTCTCTGGGTGGCGGCCCATGGTCATCACCCCAGAGGGCATGCCTCCCGGGCTGGGGCTGTGGTGATGGTACAGGCACATCTCGCGGTCCAGGGTGTCGTCCGAGCTCCAGTAGCCTGAGATGGCCGAGCGCATCTTGGGCTCCGACCTACTGCGGTCTTTGCTCTTGCTGCGCTTGCTGCTGTGCTTCAGGGTGCCCGAGTTGGAGGGCGGGTCGTCGGGGCTGGCCTTTCCCCCGTTCACCCTGCCCCCCGATGGGCCCTCCAGGGAGTGGGACTTGGTGAAGAGTTTCTGGACCGAGTGGACAAGATGGCGGATCCTTCCGGGGCTGTCGCTGCGCTGGTGCTCCACCGCTGTGCGCTTGTACTGCAGCGTGTGGTAGCCGTCGTGCCGCACCGGTGCCTGCCGCTCAAACTGCTCCAGAAGATTCGGTGGAATTCGGTTGTTGCTGCCTCCGACTCCTCCACCACCACCGCCCCCCTTAATGCTTCCCCCTTGGCCTCCGGTGTAAGGCACCACAGCACACTCATCCTTCAGTTCATGGTGGGAGCTGTATTGTCTTCGGGGGAAGGTGCTGCTAGCCAGGTCAGGGTAGGGCCCGCACTCAGACTGGAAGGAGCTTCGCTGGGCATAGTAAGGGTGGTCCGCCGGGTGGGCATCGCCTGGGTTCAGCAGGTAGGGCCGGGCTTGGCGCCCCAGGGTCATGGAGTCATAGGAGGGGTCACAGGTCACTGTGTGATGGTGTCTCCGGCTACTCGACAAGCCTTTCATTGTCATTGTCACAGATCAGGGTACAGACGCATCTAACTGCTACGGATGAAGTCCGGAACCCGGAGGGGCGCTAAATAAGCTCTGTGGACACACACAGACCCGGCAGAACAGACAAACAGAGAGACAACAGAAAGAGACAAACAAAGAGACACAGAGCGAGAGGGAGAGAAAAGAGAGGGAGAGAATTACTAGTGCACACATATTTGCATAGGCTCTTAGCATAGTCATTGTCTAAAGCTGATGAGAATGTCTTTTGGCACTCCTCAGCAGACGAGAACAGACAGTGATGTTGACACAGGTAGGCCTATTCATCTCTTTCTTCTGTCATTCAAGGCTATCTAAATATAGCAGTCGGTTCATTTTGCATGCATTTCCTGACTTCCGAATCGCTCCTCAAGCTTGTCTTCCAACATTTATGTTTGCTCTAGTGAATTTGATTACACCAGGGAAAAAGAGACAGGGGGAAAAGCGGGGGTTGAGTTAGAGAATTAAAGAGTGAGAGGGAGCAAGAATAGTGCATTCTATTTCCATCTCAGGCATACGCTTGAATTGAATACGGTAGATGGGTTTGTTTCCGCTAAGAAGAATGAGAGGGAGCAAGCTCCAATAAATAGTCAGGGAATAGTCACCCAATTACAGATAGATAAACTCAGCAAAAAACGAAACGTCCCTTTTTCAGGACTCTGCCTTTCAAAGAAAGAAAATCCAAATAACTTCACAGATCTTCATTGTAAAGGGTTTAAACACTGTTTCCTATGCTTGTTCAATGAACCATAGACAATTAATGAACATGCACCTGTGGAACGGTCGTTAAGACACTAACAGCTGGACTGAGGGCTTGTAGGCCGGTCGTAAGGCAGGTTCTCACCAGACATCACCGGCAACAACGTCGCCTATGGGCACAAACCCAGTCCAGACAGGACTGGCAAAAAGTGCTCTTCACTGATGAGTCGCGGTTTTGTCTCACCAGGGGTGATGGTCGGATTTGCGTTTATCGTCGATGGAATGAGCGTTACACTGAGGACTGTACTCTGGAGCAGGATCAATTTGGAGGTGAGGGATCCGTCATGGTCTGGGGCGGTGTATCACAGCATCATCGGACTGAGCTTGTTGTCATTGCAGGCAATCTCAACGCTGTGCGTTACAGGGAAGACATACTCCTCCCTCATGTGGTACCCTTCCTGCAGGCTCATCCTGACATGACTCTCCAGCATGACAATGCCACCAGCCATACTGCTCGTTCTGTGTGTGATTTCCTGCAAGACAGGAATGTCAGTGTTCTGTCATGGCCAGTGAAGAGCCCGGATCTCAATCCCATTGAGCACATCTGGGACCTGTTGGATCGGAGGGTGAGGGCTAGGGCCATTCCCCCCAGAAATGTCCGGGAACTTGCAGGTGTCTTGGTGGAAGAGACGGGTAACATCTCACAGCAAGAACTGGCAAATCTGGTTCAGTCCATGAGGAGGAGATGCACTGCAGTAGTTAATGCAGCTGGTGGCCACATCAGATACAGACTGTTACTTTTGATTTTGACCCCTCCCCCTTTGTTCAGGGACACATTATTACATTTCTGTTAGTCACATGTCTGTGGAACTTGTTCAGTTTATGTCTCAGTTGTTGAATCTTCTTATGTTCATACAAATATTTACACATGTTAAGTTTGCTGAAAATAATTATTTTGTTGCTGAGTTTATATCCCTATGGGCCTATATTCACAAAATGTCTCAGAATAGGAGTGCTGATCTAGGATCTGGTCCTCCCTGTCCATATTATCTCATTCATTATCATCTAAAAGGGAAAATTGATCCTAGATCGTCACTTATTCTGAGTACACTTTTAATATAGGTCCTGATCTAAGTCCTTCCAGTCATTTGAGCTGGGCCAGACTACAGGCTGCAGTGAGTGAGGTGGCTGCAGACAGAGTCCCGAGGCTCTACCTCTCCACTCCCTCTTTCTCCAGACTAATGGGCCTCTAAAACAAGCCTGCAGCGCCTGGGTCACTGCAGCCAACAGGCAATAAAAGCCCTTCCTCATATAGTGACATGAAAACAGTGGCATCCTTGAGGTCCTTTAACAGCACCTTTTACACACAGAAACAGGATGCAGTATGCACAAACACACAGACGCACACTTACCCCACACACACACACACACACACACACACACACACACACACACACACACACACACACACACACACACACACACAACACACACACACACACACCACACACACACACACACAATGCTGGAGAGGGGAGGACGACTCATAATAATGACTGGAATGAATGGAATAGTATCAAACACAAGGAAACTATGTGTTTGATGTGTCAATACCATTCCATTTACTCCATTCCAGACATTAATATGAGCATGTCCTCCCAAATTAAGGTGTCACCAGCCACCTGAGACACCCACACACCCACACACACACACACACACACACACACACAGCTGCAAAAACTCCAACTGTCACTTAGTCCAATGGACTGGGAGGTGAGGATAATGGGAAAATAACAAGGGTGCAAGCACCCAGAGCAGAGCTCTAACAGAGCATAGCAGCACAGAGCGCCGAGGCTTAGCTAGCAGAGGGAATTCATTACAGCAATTTATAACACGCAACCAAAGGCCACTGTGGTAAATAAAAGCAAGCAAAAGGGGGGAGGAGACCCAGCTAGCGATGAGGAATCGGCCCCGAAGCTGCCCTCTTCCGGGGGGCCGGAACTGACTAAATCGGCCCAGAATCAGGTGTCGGACTCGGCCCGGGATCAAAATGAACGACTGCCCAGAATCGGCCCAAGTACATCGGGCCGTTTACTTCTACCGGAATTCAGCCAACTTTGCCGGCATTTTACCAGAATTCCCCCACAAGCCGCCCAATGCAAATTTAAACTAATGTATATAAAATTAGTAATTTTATATATTACTATTACACATTTTATGCATACAAATTATACGCATCCACAAAAAAAAACATTTTGTGTCGGAGGAAACACCATACACCTGGTGACCGTGTCAGCGCGCATGCGCCTGGCCGCCATGGGAGTCGCTACATCGCGATGGAAGAAGGACATCCGGGCCGGCAAAACCCTCTCCTAACTCAGACAATGCTGGGCCAATTGTGCGACGTCTCATGGCTCTCCCGGTTGGGTCTCGAACCAGCATCTGTAGAAAAACAGTTTTCACTGCGATGCAGTGCCTTAGATCGCTGCGCCACTAGAAAGGCTCCATCCACAAAGTTTCTCATGCTTATCAATTGCCTTGCACAAAGTATCAAAGTACTAAAATACTTCACAGGACTTGTGATTTTTTGATCACAGAAACAATGAGAAAATATGGAAAAATAAATCATGAAATGTTAATTATATAAAGAAGCCCATGTAATCATCTGCCAGAGAGTAGCCCCAATCGTCCCGATCCCCAATTAATACATTTGGCCCAGATAACTCACACCGGAATCGGCCCGAGCTCAATCACCGCATCCTAGCCATAAGTAATACTGCCGAAGACTTGGGCCACATGACGTCGGCAGAGTCTGATTCTCAGCCGAGTGGCCCGACTCTCAGCCGGATTCGGCCCAGATCCACTGCGATAGCTGGCGAAGGAGGAAAGAAAAGTGCACTGGAAAAAACGAGTCAAACAACAAGAGAGACAGAAAACGGAGGAAATTGAATTATATCAAAGCCGTTTAATAGGGTCTGTGTACAGTAGGGATTCATATTTTCCAGAAAATGTACCAAGTTTCAATACCGGAAAGAATTCATATTTATCCCGAGAGTCCAGGGAAATACCGCATAAATTAAAGTGCTCAAATAGGAAGTGCCCACTTCAAAAGTTCAAAGCCAAGATATGGTCGCTATGCCAGGGTTCTCCTCAAATAAGAGGGCTGCTGCGCCACCTTGTCGGCTTGCCTGCACCAACCACTATGTAAAGATTTCAGAGCAAATTAAACTGTGGTTTGTTGACCACACATTCTCTACCGAAGCTCTCATATCGGCAGCAAGTACGAGACAGCGCAAAAGCAGGGAACATGCTATGATGGTATTTGTATAAGCATAGGCCAAATATGTGCTTTGATAATGCAACCTATGGGTTACAGAATAAAGTTTGGAATTTTCATCCAAGACATGAGGCAAGATTTGGGGTTTCCGTGGGATTGGGACTGGATAGGAAAATAGCCTAGGCTCTAGGACAGGAGAAGATTTGTTTCTGTCTGTGACAGAGATGCCTATGCAGTGAATTGTGCGTAGGCCAATCAGTGTCAATTATGTGTGCGCTTTGAATTTATGGCGACTTTGTGTGAGGTAAATACGCTGGGCTAAACGCTTCCATGCGACAACCTGTTTGTATAATGTGCTATTTTATTGAGCTAATCTGATGCTGCTCATTTTGTGTATTTTGTAGAATTGCATTAGTGGAAGATTGGGGTAAATGTTATAATTTCCCAGGTCTTGCCATAATTTTCTTTTCGGGAAATGTGAAGAGTGTTCCCGGGACAGTCCCTGGATCCCGGCAACCCAGGTTAAATCCCTAGTGTATAGTACATACATTATGCATGTGTTGGCGTCCCAAATGGCACCCTATACCCTACATAATGCACTTATTTTGACCAGGGTCCATATAGGCCCATTGTACTATGTAGTGAATAGAATGCCATTTGGGACAAAGACGGTGTGTATATTGTTCTGTTTGAGGAATATGTGGAGGCTACATTAATTGAGGATGGACTGAACTGTTTGTGAACTTTATGATGATATTTCCATTTCTGTGTAAGACAGAGGGATCAAATATCGCTTAGGCCTACATAAGCATATTCTATTGAGAGAATACAAATTAAATAAAACAATTTATCTCAACTAATTCCCAGCCCCCACCGCTGTATTCGCAATGGAGTGAACACAGAAACATTCATGAGAACACACACACACACACACACAGAAGAAGCTCAGAGAGCACTTTATACACAGGATTTTGCAGTCGGGTGACAGAGATTCCTTGCTTAGCCTTTGGAGCACAGAATGCGGCCTAAATAAGAGAGGGGGCCTGGCGGCTATAGCCAGCCAGTTTGTGACACAGCTGCCTAACAGTTACAAGTCTGCTCGGGATGATCTGGATCGGATGTTGGGTCATGTTGCCTTCCCTTCACTTCCCGACGGTCAGCTGTGCACTGCACACATCACACGCTTCATCTGACTGGAGCGATGGAGCTCCATCTTGAACGATGTTACGCTGCCACTAGCTTGTCTCCAATGTCTTATACTGTGCAGTACACCCCTACTATAGCAGGACCTGTTTCTGGTGTGTGTGTGCGTGTGTGTGCGTGTGTGTGTGTGTGTGTGTGTGTGTGTGTGTGTGTGTGTGTGTGTGTGTGGGTGTCTGTAGTAATACAGATGGACAGTTACAGTATGCCAACGCTGGAGCTGTGGCCTACTGGGGCTCTCTGGTCAAGCTACCCTCATTATAACCCAATAAGATCAGCTTTTTCCAGGATATGAGATAAGATCCAATTTTATTGTCTGTTTCCATAAAAATCATCTTTGCATCTACAACACTGCACAAAACAACCATTTGTTTTGAACCCACAAGATCAAATGCTATTTCTAGGGGGTTTAGGGTTAAGGTTAGAATTAGTGTTAGAATTACGCTAAGGGTTAGAGTTAGGAGCTAGGGTTACTTTTAGGGTTAGGGTTAGGGTTAAGGTTAGGTTTTTGGGTCAAGGTTAGGGAAGAGTACGGGTTAGGGTTAGGGGTTATGGAAAATAGGATTTTGAATGGGACTGAATTGTGTGTCCCCACAAGGTTAGCTGTATAAGACTATGTGTGTGTGTGTACATGTATGATATGAGCTCAGTGTTGGAAAGTTGTGTGGTTGCCTGTTGTATGCAGTTAATACTGAGTATAATACTTGTATGGTGCTGTAGTAATACAGATGGACAGTTACAGTATGTCCAACGCTGGAGCTGTGGCCCTATTAGGGCTCTCTGGTCAAGCTACTCTCTATATAATAACTCAAAGACATCAGCTTTTTCCAACCGAGGAATGAGATGAGACAAGATCCTACTTTATTGTCTGTTTACATAAAAATCAGCTTGCGTCTACAACACTGCACAAAACAACCATGACAGTTGAAGTCGGAAGTTTACATACACCTTAGCCAAATACATTGAAACTCAGTATTTCACAATTCTGACATTTAAACCTAGTAAAAAATCCCTGTCTTAGGTCAGTTAGGATCATCACTTTATTTTAAGAATGTGAAACGTCAGAATAATATAGAGAGAATTGTTTATTTCAGCTTTTATTTCTTTCATCACATTCCCAGCTGGTAAGAAGTTTACGTACTGTTAGGCGTGTATATGGGAGGCGAAGTCAAGTGCAGGAGAGAGGAGTATATTAAACAGGCGCACTTTAATACCGGTCAACTACGACAGCACATAAAACATACTAGTGCCACAAAAACACGGTTCTATAACAAAAGTGCAGCGCCTGACAACGTAATCACGTAACAATAAACAATTACACACAAAGACATGATGGGGAACAGAGACTATAATACATGTAGATTGATTGGGGAATGAAAACCAGGTGTGTATGGAACAAGACAAAACAAATGGACATATGAGAAATGGAGCGGCGATGGTTAGAAAGCCGGTGACGTCGATCGCCGAACGCCGCCTGAACAAGGAGATGAGCCGACTTCGGCGGATGTCGTGACACGTACACCCAATTAGTATTTGGTAGCATTGCCTTTAAATTGTTTAACTTGGGTCAAACGTTTCGGGTAGAAATCCACAAGTTTCCCACAATAAGTTGTGTGGATTTTGGCCCATTCTTCCTGACAGAGCTGATGTAACTGAGTGAGGTTTGTAGGCCTCCTTGCTCGCACACGCTTTTCAGTTCGCACCCGTCCCTCCTGCAGCAAAGCACCCCCACAACATGATGCTGCCACCCCCATACTTCACGGTTGGGATGGTGTTCTTCGGCTTGCAAGCCTCCCCCCTTTTCCTCCAAACATAACGATGGTCATTATGGCCAAACAGTTCTATATTTGTTTCATCAGACCAGAGGACATTTCTCCAAAAAGTACAATCTTTGTCCCTATGTGGAGTTGCAAACCGTAGTCTGGCTTTTTTATGGCGGTTTTGGAGCAGTGGCTTCTTCCTTGCTGAGCGGCCTTTCAGGGTATGTCGATATAGGACTTGTTTTACTGTTGATATAGAAACTTTTGTACTTGTTTCCTCCAGCATCTTCACAAGGTCCTTTGCTGTTGTTCTGGGATTGATTTGCACTTTTCGCACCAAAGTACGTTCATCTCTTGGAGACAGAACGCATCTCCTTCCTGAGCGGTATGACGGCTGCATGGTCCCATGGTGTTTATACTTGTGTACTATTGTTTATACAGATGTTTGTGGTACCTTCAGGCGTTTGGAAATTGCTCCCAAGGATGAACCAGACTTGTGGAGGTCCACAATTTTTTCTCTGAGGTCTTGGCTGATTTCTTTTGATTTTCTTTTGATTTTTTTCAAGCAAAGAGGCACTGAGTTTGAAGGTAGGCCTTGAAATACACCCACAGGTACACCTCCAATTGTCTCAAATTATGTAAATGAGCCTATCAGAAGCTTCGAAAGCCATGACATCATTTTCTGGAATTTTCAAAGCTGTTTAAAGGCACGGTCAACTTTGTGTATGTAAACTTCTGACCCACTGGAATTGTGATACAGTGAATTATAAGTGAAATAATCTGTCTGTAAACAATTGTTGGAAGAATTACTTGTGTCATGCACAAAGTAGATGTCCTAACCGACTTGCCAAAACTATAGTTTGTTAACAAGACATTTATGGAGTGGTTGAAAAACAAGTTTTAATGACTCCAGTCTTAATGAATTGCACCAGTCCCTCCTGCAGCAAAGCACCCCCACAACATGATTCTGCCACCCCCGTGCTTCACGGTTGGGATGGTGTTCTTAAACTTCCGACTTCAACTGTATGTGTGTTATAGTACTTTGACCACATTTTATTTTACAGTCTGATATTCATGAGGATAAGGCAAGCACTATAGGCACACACATTATCTAGGATTACAGACAAGCCAAACAATCTCAAATGAGCAAAAAGGCAGGAATTACTGTCAATGGGTCCAGACATTTTGATCTTTGCTGAGCAGTGAACAGCCCAAAATGACACAATCTCTGTGTGTTTGTTTGTTTACAACATACAAATAAAAAAAGAAGACCAACGTCACTACTATTGCTATCCCTAAGGGGAAAAATATTACATTTTGGTGGATATTTAATTCAACTTGAAATAACCAAATCTTTAGATCGCATTGTTCATTTGTGTTTGAAATCTGGTTAAAATTAGACTTAAACTGTGTACTTTTTTCAAATGCAAGTATACAATATGTGACCCGTTTCAGGAAACTAGGCGTACTTCACAGGAGAGCCATTTGAACGTGAACTTTGTTTTGTTGTTGATCAAAATGCATTTTTTTGGCAGAAATGCCTTCTTGAACATGTGAACTTTCATGTGCCTTAGTACAAACGTGCATGCCATCTGTAAATACTAATAAAAAAATGTAAATTACAAGCCTAGTTGGTTTAGTCATAGAAAAAGTCAGCAAATTTCCCGCTAGCCATGATTGGCTGAGATAATGAGTGGGCTGGACATGCCAAGAGATACGTTTGGATTCGTCTGCCATATAGCAGGCTTCTGTCTATTTGAGCTGGTCAGTATGTCTAGGCAATCATGTCTAACGCTGCTTTTAAATTTTTTTATTTCGTAGTAAAACTGCATAAGCCTAATGTCAAGTTAAAGTGTACTGTTATCTAGCAAACTTTAGCTGGCTGGCTCACTAGCTAATGTTAAGTGTATGCTCCACACTTTCTGGAGGACCAAGTTTTGAAATCTGTGGAATTTGAGTATGATAGCTAAGGACATGGAGAAAAAAAATACATCTTCAAACTAAGGACAACCATGGCATCCGACAGGAATCGCATCTATGATGTATATAAGATATATATAAGATAGTCTAGCTAGCTACATTTTCAGATATTACACATTTCTAATTTAGACAGAAAGGGGTTTCATTTCAATTTAAAGTCTACTGTCAGCTAGCTAACGTTAGCTGGCTGGCTTGCTAGCTTTCGTTACGTGTATGATCTTATTATTCGTATCTCAGAGCCATTTGCTTGACTAGTTATAGCCTAATGTTAGCAAGCTGCAGATTCATGCAGGGTAGTAACGTCATGAGTTGGGATTATGGTTCATTGTTTACCTATCAATCTAGCTAGCTACATGTCTTAACAAAAGACTCGTCTGAGTGTGCCAGAGCACAGAATAACTGATTCATTTATGAAAGCTCAACACCCTTTGAATATGGCTGGTGTCATTAAACGTCACCATAAAGCGTAAGAGCCTAACCAGCTCAGCTCGGGGGTGTAATGTTCAGTTAGCTGTTTTCTCATTTGTGTCTGGAAGTAGCTAGCAAGTTATCTTGGGTGCTTGACTGCGGTTGTTAGTACGGAACACTCGGATCAACCCTTAAAGAGATGGGTGTGGTTAGAGCTTAAGAGGGTGTGAACGAGGACTCCCGGGTGGCGCAGTGTTCTAAGGCACTGCCTCGCAGTGCTAGCTCTGCCACCAGAGACTCTGGGTTTGAGCCCAGGCTCTGTCGCAACCGGTCGCGACCGGGAGGTCCATGGGGCGACGCACAATTGGCCTAGCGTTGTCCGGGTTAGGGAGGGTTTGGCTGGTAGGGATATTCTTGTCTCATCGTGCACTAGTGACTCCTGTGGCGGGCCGGGCGCAGTGCACGCAAACCAGGTCGCTAGGTGTACGGTGTTTCCTTCGACACATTGTTGCGGCTGGCTTCCGGGTTGGATGCGCGTGTTAAGAAGCAGTGCGGCTTGGTTGGGTTGTGTTTTGGAGGACGCATGGCTCTCGACCTTCGTCTCTCCCGAGCCCGTACGGAAGTTGTAGCGATGAGACAAGACAGTAACTACTAATAATTGGATACCACGAAATTGGGGAGAAAAAGGGGGTAAAAAAAGAGGGTGTGAACGATGCTGAATGGGTGTAAACAAAGAAGGGTTCTGAAGTAGTAGTACAAAAACATTCAAAGGCCATTTTCTCAAAAGTGCGTTTACAAGTTGATCTACTTTCAAAGCAAAATTACTTTCCAATTGTTCCTCAACTGCAGTTTATGATGTACCATTTTGTAGCTCTGAGTCTCTACTTTAATACAATGTAAAAAAAACACCACAAAAAACATTTGGGAACCACTGGTGTAGGGTACCACTTAGACTACTTCCACTGCGTCAGCACGGCAGGCTATATTCTGCTCTAAGGCTAAGCCTTAGAAATTGATTTCTCTGTTGATTTTATTGTCACCCACAAGCTAAAAGCACACCTTGAACACAACTGTGTACACCCCAAACCTAATCATAGTTTTATATTTATTCCACCCCGCGATCGGGCAGTCACTGAAGCAAATAAATGCTGTGATATAAATATGCTAAACAGCTAAGCAACTTCTTGCACACTGTCTCTTTGAGGTTTCACACAATCAATAGAAGCCTGTGTGTGTGTGTGTGTATATACGGGAGGGGAAGGAGGGAGAAGTTAACTGCATGGCTTTCTGAGCAGGCAAAATAAAAGCCAGCTGAAGGGATCCTGGGCCTGGATCGTCGATCTTCCTCCACAGACATCAAACGCTGGGCGCCTGGTCAAGAGTTTGGAGCTTAGAGCGCATCTATAAAGGCATTTACCCCGGTGTGGAGCCGCTGTGAAGTAGGAGCTCTCTACCCTCCAACCTGGAAATCATTTATCGTGAGGTAGAACAGATTACCTCCCCTCCCCATAGGGGAAGCACATGATGTGGTCCACAGAGTATGAGCCTTTCTGTGCGTGCGTGTGCATAGGATAACAAGGAGGCATGAAGCTGTATGAAGAACTTTCCCTCCACAAAGCCTTGGATTTGATCTTAGCTGAAAGTCAAAAGCTGTAATACAACATTATGACATGTCTGAACACTACTGGGTGCAGAAACAATATGAGTAAGTGAAGAATAAGTGCATTATTTTGGAGGCAGGCTATTGAATTGAATTTATGAGACCATTTTTTAAATACATACACAAGGGCATTCCAGCCGGTGACGCCCCCACATACAATTAAAGAAAATCAACAAGGATTACACAATAAAGCTTAAAAGATTATCTCCATTGTCGTCCTTTTGGAGGGGGAGGGGTTGCAGCAAGGTTAGGCAGCAATTGTCATGGCAACAAACAATGACTGTAATGAATTTCCTCTTCGTCTGAGGAGGAGTAGCAAGGATCGGACCAATGTGCAGCGTGTCCATAATGAGATATTTAATAAATCAACAGAACACTTAACAAAAGTACAAACAAACAACCGAAACAGTCCCATATGGTACTAACACAGGAAACAGAAAATAATCACCCACAAAACACAATAGAAAACAGGCTACCTAAATATGGCTCCCAATCAGAGACAACGACTGCCTCTGATTGAGAACCATACTAGGCCAAACACATAGAAATATAACATACAGAACAAAACATAGAAAAAACAACATAAAATGCCCACCCCAACTCACACCCTGACCAAACTAAAATAAATACATAAAAAAGGAACTAAGGTCAGAAAGTGACAATGACAGCCAAATTGTTGTTTGTTTCATAACATGAGCTAATTAGTACAGACTAAGTCAATCTGCCCCATCCCTCTGTTATTTCATCCTTTCCTAACTCACACATTACCAGCTCATGTTGAACATTTGATATTGACCAAGTCTCAATGACTTCCTATGACTATTTTCTGATTTTCGATGACAAGGAACAATTGTGCTGTACAATTTCTTAGCTTCTTTACAAACATGCCTGCCTGAACTTTACTTTATTAATCATTTATCAGCGAAATCTTTCAACTTTTCATGTTCCAGCTAAAGTAAGATGAGGAACACATCCACGAGAGCAGGAGGAAGCGTGTGAGAGAATCCCTATTCCCTTTTTAGTGGACTACTTTTGGTCATGCTCTGGTCAAAAGTAGTGCACTATAAAGGCAATATGGTTCCATTTGGGATGCATCCAGAGTAGATACATATGTCAATTAGAGACTGATTGTAGTTCTTACACTTGTGGCTTTAAACAAGAACTACTAACACATATCTCTGTCTGTGGATTTTGCCTGACTGAGCTGAGAGGTGATTGTTAGGGGCCTCCAGAGACAGGCTTTATATTTATTGGCTGAACACCACCGAATATTGCTGTCTCCCCCTTAAAAACATTCTTAAACGATAGATACATGTATCTACAAAATGGTATGCATTCCAAATGGCACCTATTCCCTACAAAGTGCACTACTTTTGACCAGAGCCCTATGGGCCCTATGCACTCGGGAATAGGGTGGCATTTGGGACGCAACTTATCATTCCAACATTTTCACTGAGTGTGGACAGTATGTGTGATCTGCTTCATAAAATATAGATCCTCCAAAGTGACATCTGGCATAAAAATTAAACATCAAAGGGGAAAATTGAACAAATCTTCCACTAGACCAACAATTTTTATAGAGGGCTCACTCAGTTTCTAGGAGATCTGCGGTTTTACAAGTGGCTCATTTCTGAATTTTAATCAGATATACAGTGGGGAGAACAAGTATTTGATACACTGCCGATTTTGCAGGTTTTCCTACTTACAAAGCATGTAGAGGTCTGTAATTTTTATCATAGGTACACTTCAACTGTGAGAGACGGAATCTAAAACAAAAATCCAGAAAATCACATTGTATGATTTTTAAATAATTCAATTTCCAAGTTTATTATGTGTGCTCTAGTGAGCATAAAGTATTGTATCATGCCTTTATCTAGACCGAGTCCAAACACTTCCCCGGCGTTCGCACAGTGGACTCACAGACCTGTAGTTTTTCTTTAAGAAGCCCTCCTGTTCTCCACTCATATACCTGATTAACTGCACCTGTTTGAACTCGTTACCTGTATAAAAGACACCTGTCCACACACTCAATCAAACAGATTCCAACCTCTCCACAATGGCCAAGACCAGAGAGCTGTGTAAGGACATCAGGGATAAAATTGTGAGACCTGCACAAGGCTGGGATGGGCTACAGGACAATAGGCAAGCAGCTTGGGAGAAGGAAACAACTGTTGGCGCAATTATTAGAAAATGGAAGAAGTTCAAGATGACGGTCAATCACCCTCGGTCTGGGCTCCATGCCAGATTTCACCTCGTGGGGCATCAATGATCATGAGGAAGGTGAGGCATCAGCCCAGAACTACACGGCAGACCTGGTCAATGACCTGAAGAGAGCTGGGACCACAGTCTCAAAGAAAACCATTAGTAACACACTACGCCGTCATGGATTAAAATCCTGCAGCGCACGCAAGGTCCCCTGCTTAAGCCAGTGCATGTCCAGGCCTGTCTGAAGTTTGCCAATGACCATCTGGATGATCCAGAGGAGGAATGGGAGAAGGTCATGTGGTCTGATGAGACAAAAATTGAGCTTTTTGGTCTAACTCCACTCGCCGTGTTTGGAGGAAGAAGAAGTATGGTCCCGTGTGCTCAGTTGGTAGAGCATGGCGCTTGCAACGCCAGGGTTGTGGGTTCATTTCCCACGGGGGGACCAGGATGAATATGTATGAACTTTCCAATTTGTAAGTCGCTCTGGATAAGAGCGTCTGCTAAATGACTTAAATGTAAATGTAAATGTAAGTATGAGTACAAACCCAAGAACACCATCCCAACCGTGAAGCATGGAGGTGGAAACATCATTCTTTTGGGGATGCTTTTCTGCAAAGGGGACAGGACGACTGCACTGTATTGAGGGGAGGATGGATGGGGCCATGTATCGCGAGATCTTGGCCAACAACCTCCTTCCCTCAGTAAGAGCATTGAAGATGGGTCGTGGCTGGGTCTTCCAGCATGACAACGACCCGAAACACACAGCCAGGGCAACTAAGGAGTGGCTCCGTAAGAAGCATTTCAAGGTCCTGGAGTGGCCTAGACAGTCTCCAGACCTGAACCCAATAGAAAATCTTTGGAGGGAGCTGAAAGTCCGTATTGCCCAGCGACAGCCCTGAAACCTGAAGGATCTGGAGAAGGTCTGTATGGAGGAGGGGCCAAAATCCCTGCTGCAGTGTGTGCAAACCTGGTCAAGAACTACAGGAAACGTATGAACGCTGTAATTGCAAACAAAGGTTTCTGTACCAAATATTAAGTTCTGCTTTTCTGATGTATCAAATACTTATGTCATGCAATAAAATGCAAATTAAATACTTAAAAATTATACAATGTGATTTTCTGGATTTTTGTTTTAGATTCTGTCTCTCACAGTTGAAGTGTACCTATGATAAAAATTACAGACCTCTACATGCTTTGTAAGTAGGAAAACCTGAAAAATCGGCGGTGTATCAAATACTTGTTCTCCCCACTGTATATGAATGACAGGGTATTCCGGGAAATGCATTTCTACAATTAGAGGTCGGCCGATTAATCGACATGGCCGATTAATTAGGGCCAATTTCAAGTTTTCATAACAATCGGTAATCGGCCTTTTTGGTCACCGATTATGGCCGATTACATTGCAATCCCAGAGGAAACTGTGTGGCATGCTGACCACCTGTTACGTGAGTGCAGCGTCAAAAGGACCTTGTGGCTGCAAGGAGCCAGGGTAAGTTGCTAGCTAGCATTAAACTTATTTTATAAAAAACTATCAATCTTCACATAATCACTAGTTAAAACTACACATGGTTGATGATATTACTAGGTTAACTAGCTTGTCCTACGTTGCATGTAATCAATGCGGTGTCTGTTAATTTATCATCGAATCACAGCCTACTTCAACTTCACCAAACGGGTGATGATTTAACAAAATTGCATTCGCGAAAAAGGCACAATCGTTTCACAAATGTACCTAACCATTAACATCAATGTCTTTCTTAAAATCAGTACACAGAAGTATATATTTGTAAACCTGCATATTTAGTTAAAATAAATTCATGTTAGCAGGCAATATTAACTAGGGAAATTGTGTCACTTCTCTTGCGTTCAGTGCAAGAAGAGTCAGGGTATATGCAACAGTTTGGGCCGCCTAGCTCGTTGCGAACTGTGTGAAGACCGTAATTAATTTGCCATCATTTTACATAATTATGACATAACATTGAAGGTTGTGCAATGTAACAGCAATATTTAGACTTAGGTTTGCCACTTGTTCGATAAAATACAGAACGGTTCTGTATTTCACTGAAAGAATAAACGTTTTGTTTTCGAAATGATAGTTTCCTGATTTGACCATATTAATGACCAAAGGCTCGTATTTCTGTGTTTATTATATTATAATTAAGTCTATGATTTGATATTTGATAGAGCAGTCTGACTGAGCGGTGGTAGGCAGCAGCAGGCTCGTAAGCATTCATTCAAACAGCACTTTACTGCGTTTTGCCAGCAATGCTTGAAGCACAGCACTGTTTATGACTTCAAGCCTATCAACTCCCGAGATTAGGCTGGCAATACTAAAGTGCCTATAAGAACATCCAATAGTCAAAGGTATATGAAATACAAATGGTATAGAGAGAAATAGTCAACGCGTCATAATTCCTATAATAACTACAACCTAAAACTTCTTAACTGGGAATATTGAGGAACTGGGAATATTGAACCACCAGCTTTCATATGTTCTCATGTTCTGAGCAAGGAACTTAAACGTTAGGCTTTTTTACATGGCACATATTGGACTTTTACTTTTCTCCAACACTTTGTTTTTGCATTATTTAAACCAAATTGAATATGTTTCATTATTTATCTGAGACTTGATACATTTATTTATGTATTATATTATTTAAAAATAAAAGTTTTCATTCAGTATTGTTGTAATTGTCATTATTACAAATATATATATAACAATTGGCCGATTAATCGGAATCGGCTTTTTTGGTCGTCCACAAATCTGTATAAATCATAATTGGTCGACCTCTATCTACAATTGCATGGAGGTATTCCTGATAAAGCTGATGTATGTCATGCAAAATGGATTATATTAGATCAAAACCATGTCAAAATCCTCCACGAACAGGTACACACTTCCAACAAACCTTAAAAGGGCAATCTGGGATTTCTACATCCATTGGTAGATCCATGGTTCTCCAGCTCCTTTTCTCAGCTATTTCCCACAAAAAGTGCCGAGGTGCCGACTTTGTTGTTGCTAGAATCCCTGATTGCCCCTTTAATGCATTCATCCTCCCTGTTAAAATACCCAACACAGTCATTTCGTACCTGTCCTTAACACAATTCTGCACAATGCCTAGTTGCCCTTAATAGGCATGTTTCCACTCTGTGTCTAGTTTATTATGCTATATGAAAACACATCACTACATAGATGGATTGATCTCCCCACCTTCCAGGTGACAGCTCCTTTGTCACCTACCAACCTAATTATGGTGACTGTCATCGCTCCCCCAGACAAATGGAGTGACTGGGAGTGAGTTGTAATGGGTTTGACCACCACCAACCAAACACATCCCAGAGACAAATGTATTCTGTGGCGGAACTGTTTGATCAATGTAAACAAATTAGCGAGCGCATTCTATTACGTAAAAGCAAAATGATTTCACATGTGGAAAATCAAATTATTTCACATGAAAATTCCACATGATTTGCACATGTGGATTTTCACTTGATCACTTAACTTACTTACTGACTTTATTGTCCCCATGGGGAAATTGTGTTGCACCCATGGGGGCAATAAAGTCAGTAAGAAAGTTAAGTTAAAATTCCACATGATTTGCACATGTGGAATTTTCATGTGAAATAATTTGATTTAACCTTTCACACGTGAAACCATGTGGTCTTGAAACGCTTCACGCGATGATATTTCACATGAGGTTTCACATGTGGATTTGCACATGATCACATAACCTTTCACATGTGGATTCAAATGTTCCCATTATGCCCTGCAAACAAAAGAAAGTCATTAGGTTCCGGGAATATCAACTTACATTTATGGGGTGGCAGGTAGCCTAGTGGTTAGAGAGTTGAGCCAGTAACCCGAGCTGACGAGCTAAAAACCTGTCGTTCTGCCCCTGAGCAAGGCACTGTTCCCCAGGGGCTGAAGACATGGATGTTGATTACAGCAGCCCCCCACATCTCTTTGATTCAAAGGGGTTGGGTTAAATGTGGAATACACATTTCAGTTGGGATTTGAACTCTCAACCTCTTGGTTCACAGCATTCCAATTTTCTTGCTATACCACCTGTACTCATACACTTTCAACTTAAAAGTGAATCTCAGCTTTGTTGAAGATGCACTTTTTATTTTTCATAGTGATTCAGGAGTAACATTAAAAAACTGAATAATATGCCCCACCAACATAAGACAACGCTACAGAAAACCCTCAAATTGCTGAAATAAGTCAATTAAACAAATGATGAGAGAATAGTCAGTTAATTTAGGATCCTGAGTGGTGCAGTGGTCTAAGGCACTGCATCTCTAGTGCTACAGGTATCACTACAGACCCCGGTTCCATCCCAGGTTGTATTACAACCGGCAGTGATCGGGAGTCCCATAGTGCGGTGCAAAATTGGCCCAGTGTTTCCCTGGATTAAAGTATGGTTTGGCTGTCATTGTAAAATAAGAAGCTGTTCTTAACTGACTTGCCTAGTTAAATAAAATAATTGATAACTAAAATGGCAGTGCAGAGATGTATCATCAGTAATGAATGTGTTTGGGACTTCTGAGAATGCTACAAAAGGGTTATTTGTCTTTTTGGAAGACAATACTTATTTGTAAGGCAAAGGGTTCTACCTACAACCTTTAGCATTCTAAGAACCGGTTTTTTTTTGGAAGAAAGGGTTCTTTGATGATTCTTTGGAAGGCAAAAAAATATTATTTGGAAGGCAAGAAGGGTTCTACATAGAACCATATATAATATTTCCCAGCATGCTTTATTGCAGGGAGATTTTCTGAATTGTTTGTTTTACTGTAATATGTGTTTTTGCATGTACATTGATTGGTTGATACATTTTATGCTACACTGAGACACATAACATACAGTTTTCTAAACTAATCCAATCTGTTAGTAATTGGATTTATTTCACCCGTTACTGAGATGTTGTTCCAGTTTAGATGATTGAGGTAGTCTCAGTATTCAATCTTCCCAACCCTGACAGTTATTCTGAAAGCTGGTTGCAGGTGATTAACAATTCTACTTGTTGGATATCCTAACTCTGGCTGGATTCCAAAAGGAATTACACATCACTTTACAAGCCAACATTATGTGACTTGCAGGCCTGATGTGGCCTATAAACCAGGAGATTCCTAACACCACTGTGTTAGGGTATAACTAGGCCTTCAAAGAAAGGCCTTATGATACACGTAATGTATTGTCATGAATAATACAATTTTAAAGGCTAATAAGGCTGGGAACCCTTTTTGGTGCTGGGCATAACCCTTCATAGAGTGCTGTAGGTAGAACCATATACAGGAGGTTCTTTGAAGAACCCTACATAGAGGGTTCTAGATAGAACCCATTGCAAAAGGTTCTACCTAGCACCAAAAAGGGTTCCACTTTTTTGGACAAACCGAAGAATCCTATATGGTTCTACTTAGCACCTTTTTTTCTAAGAGTGTACAGACTTTGTGGCGCAGCAGAAAGACCAGCATACCCCAAATCAGGTGGGGACATATTGAAAAGTCAGTGCTAAGTGATCATGTCAAATTTAATCATATTGATTAAAGAGTTGTTCACAATTTTAGCTGAACAGCGTACCACTTACCTTAAAACCCCCATACCATTTCATTACTTCCCTTAAAAAAACATGAGATCACATTAGATCACAAAGGTATCCTTTGATTTGGAAATAAACTGACTGTGACTGACATTTTCCTTTCAAGTTGAAAGTCCCATTCATGTGGAAAGGTGTGACGTCATGGCGGGAGAGAGTGAGAGAGAGAGCGAGAGCGAGATAGAACATCACAGTTTTTCATTCCTGTTTTTCCACATTCAGACTCCCTCAGCCATAAGGTCGATCTGTTCAGTTGAGGTATAGCTCAGGTGGATCTTTCAAATCAAGTGGACATCCATAAAATAACGTAAGAATCACTCGAAGAGCCATAGGTAGCCTAATTCCATAACTGCTTAACTCCAATCCATGGAAACAAATGGATTTTCTGAACAGAAACAATGCTTTTTTCAAACCTACTAATGTACAGCTGTGAAAAGTGATTTGCAGTTTGCACCACCACCAACAGGATAATACGTGTGGTTTAACATTCAAGTTACCACTCCTGACATTCACTTCAAGTGGGCGCACACGAGAACCATGCAAAATGACAGGCTCTTCCCCTAACATTTAAACGTGTATTTTTTTGTCATTCCTGTTCAGTAATGGAAAGGCATCTCAGTCAGTATTGCATACCAAATGGAACCCTATTCCCTATATAGTGCACTACTTTTGAAAACAGCCCATTGACACTCCACTCCATACATAGGGCACTACTTTTGACCAGGGCCCCAAAAGTAGTGCCCTATATAGGGAATAGGTGCCATTTGTGATGCATACAACTCTGTGCCTGGTCAGTAAATGCCAAAGATCAGGAAATAATGTATTATATTTGTAGCCATCCAAGTTACTACTATTATATCACAACGTGTTGTTGTGTAACACCACAACAGAAACAAATCAACAAACTCAGAATATTAACCCAAATGGTTTGAGATTAAAAACGGTGTGTGTGTGTGTGTGTGCGTGCGTGCGTGCGAGCGAGAGTGAGAGAGTCCAGTCATTTCATTCACTAAATTTGTATTCTAAGAATTCTTCCAAAACTGAGACACACTGAAATTCCCCAAATCCATTTGAGCCTTTCAAGTTTAGGATGATGACCTACAAAAAGTTAGGCACTGGATTATTTCATGATTTCATATTTTTCAATTTAACACATATCTAACGATTCCTTCAGAGGTGGGACTCGGGTGTGGTCGCAGTTTGTGAATCAGGCTATATCTGGGACATCTCTTTCGGCACGTAGAGAAGTGCTGAGAGGTTCAGAAGGAAACAGTCTGTCCTTGGGAGTTAGCTAGCGTCGTTAGCTAGCAATGTGTGCATCCCAATTACATTAGCATGTTTATATAGCACATGGTGGTATCATTCATCATCCTAGGCCATGACCTAGATGTGTGAAAAATCTGCGAACATCACTAACACCATAAGCCAACTACTACTGCTGAATCCCATTATCACTATCGCTAGAGTACGATAGTGGTATTGGAATAGGCAGTACAAACTGATATTACCGATAATTCATTAATGATCATTCAAATGTGGCTTAGTCTCTTTATGTTTATTAACATGATAAAATATTGTGGATGAAGACATGAAATGTCTTGTAGAATCACAAGAGGAACTTTTGGGAATATGTTTAATATATTCACAACAAAATTCACAAAATCCAGGAAGCAGGTTTGTTTTTATACACCCCTGAAGACTATTGTTACTAAGAAGTGCAGTTAAACTACACATATATACACAGTAGAGTAACCTGCCCCTGTCTGCCAGTGTTAGCTTCAAAGTGGGGCAATTGTAGACCCTGAAGTTAGCCACGAGTTCCTGAGCCCTCCATGTGCTCTACTGTGTGTGGTGCTAATGTGTTGACATGGCATCAACATAATATCTACGTCCCCAAATGGCACCCTATTCCCTGTGTAGTGCACTACTTTTGACCAGGGCCTGTAGGACTCTGGTCAAAAGTAGTGCACTATACAGTATAGGGAATAGGGTGACATTTGAGACACAATGTGCAGCAGCTAAATGTGTCCTCCTGAAATATGGTACTAAAGCCCCCCCTTAAACCCCCCTACAAACTGCTCTATACAGAAAACGTATTTAGGAAATTAAGCTTTAACCTATATGTTGTCACCATGGCCTTATGGTGGATTTCTGGTTGGGTCAATCTCTTATATTGTGACCTAAATAGATTTATATTACATAAAGCAATAAACTGTGGTTAGTCACGCTAATGCTGGGAAACAATCATAAAGGACAGGAAATAGAATAAAAAGACACGACAAACAAAGCAAAAACAATCCACATTGCATGAAAAAGGCCTATGTGACCCTTCTGGGAATCATCACTCACCCTAATGGTCCACATCCACCAGGCCACCCACTGGCTGAGGCCCTTTGATGGGATTGCCTCTATACTCCACGGCTAAGACTAATGCTGGGCTATCTGCTTAACCTCTGACGCTCTTAGGGCAGGGTCGGATCACACGCCGGCCAGTGTGTGTGTGTGTGTGTGCGTGCGGAACCAGAGGATGAACCAGACGGACTATGGCTGCGTACCAAATGGCACCCTATTCCCTATTCGGCTTATTCTGGAACGTCACAGTGGTCGCAGTGACTTTGTTGCAATTGTGTTTCTATTTCCGGCAACATTCGTGTGATGCTAGCCTTTCCGTTGAGAGCTTGATAGTTTTACACTGACAGAACCGCACAAAATCTTAAAATCGATCAACATGACAAGCATTATATGTTCAGTATGAGGCTGTCACAATAATTGGATGAAGAGGAGGCAGTTTTTACAACAGCAATGTTTTGAACACCAACCTCTACGTTGATCTGAATGTACCTATGGAGCTCCGTACGACCTGCATCCACCTCCTAAAGACGCAGAGTCTTTGCGGCTCTGGCTCTGGCTCAAAGTGTTGAATCTAAAGAAACCACCAAAACGTCCCTTTGTGTGCTCCTACCACTTCTTTGACAAGAAGCCTACAGTGGAACATCCTTACCCAGAAAAATGGCTTGGCTCAATTAAAAAAAGTTCCATTTTATATATACTTCATGATTATGATTATTAAATATTATTAGGAGCATCCATGCAGTATGGAATTTTAATGTACGGTTTTGTTATTAATTGTCCATTGACTTGTTTAACAAGCCATACTGATTTCTTAACAGATGACACAACAGGCTCAAGTGTTCACCACGTTGAAAATGGAGATTGGCCAACACAGATACTGTAGTAGGAATGGATATACGTTCAGAGAAGGATGCCCCAATCCAAATCTCTAAGTGATCACAACTAGAGCTCAGGCCCACTATCTGAGAGGCAGGGACACAGTGCCCAGCAGCACCGCTCTGCAAAACCCTGCTGAGGACTGAAGGACTCTGTCGACTGCATACAGGCTTGTCTTTTGCTGCCTTTTCTACCCTGGCGGAAAATCTCCCCTCTACAAAGGCAGCTTTCAGTTAGACCTGACAGACCAACTTCTGATGACACTGATGAAGCTGAAGCTCAACTTGCTGCAGCAATACCTAGCAGAAAGGTTTGGTGTTTCCCAGTGTATTGTCAGTCGAGTGATTAGTTATAGGATTGACATGATGGAAGAGAATCTGAGGGAGTACATTCCATGGCTGCAGAGGGAGACCATCCGTGCTACAATGCCACAATGATTTAAGGACCACTACCCAGGAACAACCTGCATTATCGACTGCTCAGAAACTGCTTTACAGAAGTGCAAGAATCAGCCATTGCTACACCCAGAACAGTATCAATGCCCACAAGTACCTGGTGGCCATTGAACCTTGTGGTCTAGTGATGTTCATCTCCTCAGCATATGGAGGTAGATGTAGCGACAAATACAGTTAAAGTTGAAAGATAGATATACAGTGGGGAGAACAAGTATTTGATACACTGCCGATTTTGCAGGTTTTCCTACTTACAAAGCATGTAGAGGTCTGTAATTTTTATCATAGGTACACTTCAACTGTGAGAGACGGATCACATTGTATGATTTTTAAGTAATTAATTTGCATTTTATTGCATGACATAAGTATTTGAACACCTACCAACCAGTAAGAATTCCGGCTCTCACAGACCTGTTAGTTTTTCTTTAATTTTAAGAAGCCCTCCTGTTCTCCACTCATTACCTGTATTAACTGCACCTGTTTGAACTCGTTACCTGTATAAAAGACACCTGTCCACACACTCAATCAAACAGACTCCAACCTCTCCACAATGGCCAAGACCAGAGAGCTGTGTAAGGACATCAGGGTTAAAATTGTAGACCTGCACAAGGCTGGGGTGGGCTACAGGACAATAGGCAAGCAGCTTGGTGAGAAGGCAACAACTGTTGGCGCAATTATTAGAAAATGGAAGAAGTTCAAGATGACGGTCAATCACCCTCGGTCTGGGGCTCCATGCAAGATCTCACCCTGTGGGGCATCAATGATCATGAGGAAGGTGAGGGATCAGCCCAGAACTACACGGCAGGACCTGGTCAATGACCTGAAGAGAGCTGGGACCACAGTCTCAAAGAAAACCATTAGTAACACACTACGCCGTCATGGATTAAAATCCTGCAGCGCACGCAAGGTCCCCTTGCTCAAGCCATCGCATGTCCAGGCCCGTCTGAAGTTTGCCAATGACCATCTGGATGATCCAGAGGAGGAATGGGAGAAGGTCATGTGGTCTGATGAGACAAAAATGCTTTTTGGTCTAAACTCCACTCGCCGTGTTTGGAGGAAGAAGAAGGATGAGTACAACCCCAAMAACACCATCCCAACCGTGAAGCATGGAGGTGGAAACATCATTCTTTGGGGATGCTTTTCTGCAAAGGGGACAGGACGACTGCACCGTATTGAGGGGAGGATGGATGGGGCCATGTATCGCAAGATCTTAGCCAACAACCTCCTTCCCTCAGTAAGAGCATTGAAGATGGGTCGTGGCTGGGTCTTCCAGCATGACAACGACCCGAAACACACAGCCAGGACAACTAAGGAGTGGCTCCGTGAGAAGCATCTCAAGGTCCTGGAGTGGCCTAGCCAGTCTCCAGACCTGAACCCAATAGAACATCTTTGGAGGGAGCTGAAAGTCCGTATTGCCCAGCGACATGGAGGAGTGGGCCAAAATCCCTGCTGCAGTGTGTGCAAACCTGGTCAAGAACTACAGGAAACGTATGATCTCTGTAATTACAAACAAAGGTTTCTGTACCAAATATTAAGTTCTGCTTTTCTGATGTATCAAATACTTATGTCATGCAATAAAATACAAATGAATTACTTAAAAATCATACAATGTGATTTTCTGGATTTTTGTTTTAGATTCCGTCTCTCACAGTTGAAGTGTACCTATGATAAAAATTACAGACCTCTACATGCTTTGTAAGTAGGAAAACCTGCAAAATCGGCAGTGTATCCAATACTTGTTCTCCCCACTGTAGATATCAGATTTACATCTAAATGTTGTAAACCTTATATGATTAAATATGAAACTATTTGGGAAAAGATAACAATGTGAATTTAGCCTTCTAAATTAGATAATTGTTGTCATATAAAGTTTTACCCAGTCAGTAACCACGCCCACGTGAGCACAGACGTTATGCTAAGAGGATGGAACACCCCTTTTTCCAGAGGGCATTAAAGGAGTGCTAACAAAATTTACATTAGACCAGAAAGCGTGGAGCGGTGGCTACATGTTGAAATGGTTTAAAACTACCAGACCAGCAAATGGTGAGACTCAAACTCTCGAGTGAAGAAGATAAAGACTACGTCGGAACATTCAGTCTACAGCTGTTTAAATACTTTAGTCTAGTAAACTTGACCAAGACCACCGGGTGTGTCCCGCTGATGTATCCAGTCTAATGAACACTCAGAGACAAAGAAGCCTGATACATCTGATGACATTGTGATCTCTGGTGGACAACCAGAGACTTACATTGAACTACTCGCCATAGACGGACGATTGATTTCAACAGAGAGATGACAAAGACATACAAGCGTAAATATGTGTTGCATTTCTAAATCCAAATGAGCGGTTGTTAGGGTGCTAAATATCCATATTTACGATGAGCGCATTTTCCACATGTACAGTTGAGGTCAGAAGTTTACATACACCTTAGCCAAATACATTTTAAACTCAGTTTTTCACAATTCCTGACATTTAATCAGAGTAAAAATTCACTGTCTTAGGTCAGTTAGGATCACCAATTTATTTTAAGAATGTGAAATGTCAGAATAATAGTAGAGAGAATGATTTATTTCAGCTTTTATTTCTTTCATCACATTCCCAGTGGGTCAGAAGTTTACATACACTCAGTTAGTATTTGGTAGCATTGCCTTTAAACTGTTTAACTTGGGTCAAACATTTTGGGTAGCCTTCCACAAGCTTCCCACAATAAGTTGGGAGACTTTTGGCCCATTCCTACTGACAGAGCTGGTGTAACTGAGTCAGGTGTGTAGGCCTCCTTGCTCGCACATGCTTTTTCAGTTCTGCCCACAAATTGTCTATAGGATTGAGGTCAAGAAATTATGATGGACACTCCAATACCTTGACTTTGTTGTTTTTAAGCCATTATGCCATAACTTTGGAAGTATGCTTGGGATCATTGTCCATTTGGAAGACGCATTTGGGACCAAGATTTAACTTCCTGACTGATGTCTTGAGATGGTGCTTCAATATATCCACATAATTTTCTTGCCTCATGATGCCACCTATTTTGTGAAGTGCACCAGTCCCTCCTGCAGCAAAGCACCCCCACAACATGATGCTGCCACCCCGTGCTTCACAGTTGGGATGGTGTTCTTCAGCTTGCAAGCCTCCCCATTTATCCTACAAACATAACAATTGTCATTATGGCCAAACAGTTCTATTTTTGTTTCTTCAGACCAGAGGACATTTCTCCAAAAACGACAATCTTTGTCCCCATGTGGAGTTGCAAACCGTAGTCTGGATTTTTTTATGGCGGTTTTGGAGCAGTGGTTTCTTCCTTGCTGAGCGGTCTTTCAGGTTATGTCAATATAGGACTTGTTTTACTGTGGATATAGATACTTTTGTACCTGTTTCCTCCAGCATCTTCACAAGGTCCTTTGCTGTAGTTCTGGGATTGATTTTCACTTTTTGCACCAATGTACTTTTATCTCTTGGAGACAGAACGCGTCTCCTTCCTGAGTGGTATGACGGCTGTGTGGTCCCATGGTGTTTATACTTGCGTACTATTGTTTGTACAGATGAACGTGGTACCTTCAGGAGTTTGGAAATTGCTCCCAAGGATGAACCAGACTTGTGGAGGTCTACACTTCTTTTTCTGAGGTCTTGGATGATTTCTTTAGATTTTCCCATGATGTCAAGCAAAGAGGCACTGAGTTTTAAGGTAGGCCTTGAAATACATCCACAGGTACACCTCCAATTGACTCAGAAGATGTCAATTAGCCTATCAGAAGCTTCTAAAGCCATAACATAATTTTTTTGAATTTTCCAAGCTGTTTAGAGGCAGTGTAAACTTCTGACCCACTGGAATCGTGATACAGTGAATTATAAGTGAAATAATCTGTCTGTAAACAATTGTTGGAAAAATTATTGTGTCATGCACAAAGTAGATGTCCTAACCGACTTGCCAAAACTATAGTTTGTTAACAAGAAATTTGTGGAGTGGTTGAAAAATTTGTTTTAATGACTCCAACCTAAGTGTATGTAAACTTCTGTCTTCAACTGTACAGTATATAACATCAGATTCTGGGTTCCTGGAGTACCTCTGCCCAGGTGATGAGGTCATGGCTGACCGGGGCTTCACAATCCGTGATCTGCTACATGAGAGGAAGGTCAAATTAACAATTGCAGCCTTCACGGAAAGAGGCGCACAGCTTTCAGAGGACACCAATGGTACAAGACGGATAGCTAACGTGAGGGTTCATGTGGAACGCGTAATTCAACGGCCGAAACGGTTTAGAATCATCTCACAGACAGTGCCAATCAACCTCTCATCTAAAATGGACAAAATACTTTGAATCTGTGCTGCTCTGCGTAACATTTACATTTACATTTAAGTCATTTAGCAGACGCTCTTATCCAGAGCGACTTACAAGTTGGTGCATTCACCTTATGATATCCAGTGGAACAACCACTTTACCTGCGTGGTGATATCATTCATGAAGATGCTGAATGAACTGAGCAGTCAAATGCAATTCACATTGTCGATTTCCCAATATGAATTAAAGTTTTGTCAAAAGTTACGTAAAACACATTTCAATTCATTATATAACAACTCAACTTAATTATTTGTTTCACACACTCATCAATATTAATAAGAAACAAGGCCATGTTGATGCATTAAGTCAGGCTTTTTAATTGAAACACAATGTGTTAGTAGTAACTGCAAACAGGAGAGACATCTGACAACATACTTCTATAGAGCTGCATGTATTTGCCACTCAGTTACAATCTGCCTGCCTGATGCCCCTCAACAATAAATGGCAGCATGTGGGTAAAGTAAAATACCTTCAACCTCAGGACAGCCTCTGCACAGAACTGTGCATCATAGGGAGCAGGGATGACAACTTTCTGGGACGGAGTCCAGATGAGTGCCTTACTTTCTCTCAGTCCGGTGCAAAACATACCAATTTGCACCTGCATGTCGTAGCCCCGTGGCCCAGTTGGGGTGTGCCCTCCACCGCCTTCACATCACAGGCTTTCCCATTGAAGACATCATCCAGAGATTCCCAGCCCTTCCCCATGACAGGACACTTGATCTCCAACAGCTCCTTGGAGTTCAGCACTCAGTCAGGGCTTGCTGACAACCATGGCTCTTCAACACTGACAACAGTGCCTCTGTGGTCCACAGAGTATCAACAGTCTCCCAGCCACTTGGAGGCAATCAGCTCATTATTTTTCCTGTAGCGTGTGGCTGCATTCCCTCGGAACCTGGGATACAGATGCTCCTGGAAAAACTTACCAGGGTTGGTGGATTCCCTGACAGGGACCTTCTTGGCTGAGCTTGCAGTAACTCTAAGCATCCTTGAGTCATGCCACAAGTGTGAGGCACTCTATTCGTTTGTGATCTGTTCCAAAGCGGTCGACTGGGTTGGGTCAAGTTTCACAAATTCATTGTAAAAGGACAGGCACTTCTGGCAGTTGTAATTGATACGCTCTCCATGTGGCTGGGAAAGAGTAGATAATCTATTATAAGTTATTATATGGAGTTAGAAAGCATTGAACAGAAGATACACATCAGTTCAAATACATTCAAATGGTACAGCCACAAATAAAGATTCCTTTCAAGTCCAATTTTACCTGGGATGCTACTGGCTGTGATATTACTGTGGGTTCAGCATTAACACACTTATAGAGCAGACTCCCCACAGGCAGATTCAGGTGTCTCAGGCTCCTATTCAATTCCTCCTGTGAGTGGAATGCAGGAGTGGGAGGCAGGGGTGGACATTCTGGACACTTTTCTGCATATTGGTCACTGGCCTTATGGTATGTGAAGTCAATGCTGTTTAACCGCTTTGGCTCAAGGTTCCTCCGAGTCCCTGCGTTCCATTGTCGCTGCTCATCTGGGCAGGCTATGTCAGTTAGCCCACTGGACACTGTATTCTGCACCTGTGATAAAAGACATTCAGAGAAAATCCCATTATTAACAATTGTGTGACTGAAGACCGTGATCAACTTAATCAAAACACATGCACGTGTCATCATTAACTTACCTTGCTATTGTTCCCAATGAGATTATACCACTTATACGTACCATACTTTAGGCATTACCCCCAACCACTATGATCTTTTACAAACCTTATTCACCCGGAAAAACAATAACACTAAAGAAATACATGTGACGCTGACATGTTTAAATACGTTTTATACCCTGCTCACCTGGACTCCATAAACCTACCTTGCTTCACCAACAGGAGCTTTGACAGGACACTTACAGAATCCCCACATTAATACAGCGGTTCTGTTGATCCACAAAATACATGTTAACATAACCAATACTTCATGGCATTCTCAATTCAGCTTCCATCCAACAAAACGTTTGGTCTAACTGCTATGTTAAACATGACTGTTTTATCATTCTGTGTCTAGATAAAGGCAGTAATTGAGCACTTTCATCTATAAAAGGAACAAAGAAAATAGGCTATAAACATCAATTACAAGAGCAAGTTATGCAGAGATTGATCATAGATCTAATCTGAGACCTCTATCGTAACGTTAGCCTATGCGTTATGCTAACTGTCACCACAACGCATGTATGCTGCTTGTATGATGTAATCACTTATGTTAAGTAATGTTAGACATAGAAACGCAAGTGACTTTGCTTATGAGCCTACCTTCCACAAAATCTGAGGCTGCATGACATTCCGAGGCCAGCGATGCAAGCGCATCCAGCCGTCTCTACTGATCCGTCGTTGGATACAAGAACCCAAGCTGAGTGGTAGGAGCTGCTTGATTGGCTGGGATGAACATTGGCCTTCGAAAATACCAATCCTTTTCCTCCTCCTGGTGAAGAAGAACTCGGCCCACCTTACCACTGCGGAGGTACTGATAGGCCTCTACTCTTGGAATTTTTCATAGTGGAACCATCTACTCCCAAAGAGAGCACGAAGTAATTAAAAATGTCCCCATACGTAATTTCAGGCCATTTTATCATGTCATCCACCCAAGTATTAATCGTGGACGGATGGGGCACGGTGATACCATCCGACCTCCGAAGATCCATTTGTGTGTGTTCCCAAATGTGAGCCATGTTTTGTTTTTGTGTTAAGATGTGTTAATGGTGCGTGTTTTTAATTCAAATCAAATCAAATCCAATTTTATTGGTCACATACTGTACACATGGTTAGCAGATGTTAATGCGAGTGTAGCAAAATGCTTGTGCTTCTAGTTCCGACAATGCAGTAATATCTAACAAGTAATCTATCAATTATTATTAGCTAGCCACCACTCGGAGGTAATTTGCTAGCATTACCGGAAGATGTGAAACGGAAACAAAAACACAAACGTGTTCGAATGGAACTGTGTCAAGTGGGCGGGGCTACATAAGGCAAATATAGGGTCCTGATTCAAATTTGTGCAACATATAGAGAATAGGGTGCCATTTGGGATGCAGATATTGCTTATTTGTCCTCTTCTCTGTCTAGTCCATTCTCTGCTATGGGAGGTCCTGTCGTATTAGAGACAGACGTTTGATGGCTGTGGGAGTATTGGATGAGCAAGAGGAGAGAAGAGTCTCGCTCAACCAGCTGTCAGCTCACATGAGTCTGGCGGACGCAGATTGGACATGGCACACACACATACGCAACACACACACACACGCAACACACACACACACACACTGCGAAGCATTACTACGACTCTCCACCACACACGGTTCAGATCTGGATATCAACCCAACATGCTGCTAGTGAGCAGGTGTCAGGTCTGACCAGATCAGGTGAGCACTGAGTACTGACGGTTAGCAGCTCACTCCCAGCTGACCTCAGATCAGAACAGGGCCCCTGTCGAAAGTAGTGCCCTATATAGGGAATAGGGTGCAATTTGGGACACAGTCAAAAGTGCCACAGAGGACCAGGAAGTCACTCAAGAGTCCAAAAGTCCCAACACACCGGCATCAGCAGGGCTTACGTTATGTCATCAAAAAATGGACTCAATTATGTATCGTGTCAATTCAGGCTTCCTCTTCTGTCTGTCACGTCTACGTCTGGGGCATGAAGCTGTGCTAAACTGACAGAAATTCCAAGCGGCTTTTCCTGAGCGAAAACTGAGCAGCACCATTCTGTCAGCTCAACTGTGAGCCGTGGTCAACATGTTACGTCACGACGGCAGGTATATAGGAGGCTGCATCCGTAATGTAGAAAACCACATTAAAGATAGAGCTGGAGGAAGAGGAAGTGGAAAAGGCGGAAGTGCTGACAGCTTGGGGTGAAGAGTTTGAGCAGACCACGGGGTAAGGCTCAGAAGATCTGAACGTATGTCTGTATGTATGTACAGTATGTACATAATGTATAGTGCATTCTGAAAGCATTCAGACCCTTTGAATTTTTCAGAATTTTGTTAAATTTCAGCCTTATTCTAAAATGGATTAAATTGTTTTTTCCCCGCATCAAACTAAACACAATACCACATAAGGACAAAGTTAAAACAGGTTTTTAGAAATGTATTAAAAATAAAAAAATGAAATATGAGATTGACATATGTATGTGTATGTGTTAGTAGTTCCCTAACAATTAAAGTGGAATTGACAACATTTCAGCAGCATCAAATCTTATTAAAATCTGTTAATATACTGACACTTTCTATTTTTGATATTGCTACTATGCAAATATACATAAGGTACCATGTTCATCTGTACAAACAATAGTACGCAAGTATAAACACCATGGGACAACGCAGCCGTCAAACCGCTCAGGAAGGAGACGCGTTCTGTCTCCTAGAGATGAACGTACTTTGGTGCGAAAAGTGCAAATCAAACCCAGAACAACAGCAAAGGACCTTGTGAAGATGCTGGAGGAAACAGGTACAAAAGTATCTATATCCAGAGTAAAACGAGTCCTATATCGAAATAACCTGAAAGGCTGCTCAACAACGAAGAAGCCACTGCTCCAAAACCGCCATAAAAAAGCCAGACTACGGTTTGCAACTGCACATGGGGACAAAGATTGTAGTTTTTGGAGAAATGTCCTCTGGTCTGAAGAAACAAAAATAGAACTGTTTGGCCATAATGACCATCGTTATGTTTGGAGGGAAAAGGGGGATGCTTGCAAGCCGAAGAACACCATCCCAAACCGTGAAGCACGGGGGTGGCAGCATCATGTTGTGGGGGTGCTTTGCTGCAGGAGGGACTGGTGCACTTCACAAAATAGATGGCATCATAAGGCAGGAAAAGTATGTGGATATATTGAAGCAACATCTCAAGACATCAGTCAGGAAGTTAAAGCTTCGTCGCAAATGGGTCTTCCAAATGGACAATGACCCCAAACATACTTCCAAAGTTGTGGCAAAATGGCTTAAGGACAACAAAGTCAAGGTATTGGAGGGCAGAACTGAAAAGCGTGTGCGAGCAAGGAGGCCTACAAACCTGACTCAGTTACACCAGCTCTGTCAGGAGGAATGGGACAAAATTCACCCAACTTATTGTGGGAAGCTTGTGGAAGGCTACCCAAAATGTTTGACCCAAGTTAAACAATTTAAAGGCAATGCTACCAAATACTAATTGAGTTTATGTAAACTTCTGACCAACTGGGAATGTGATGAAGGAAATAAAAGCTGAAATAAATAATTCTCTCTACTATTATTCTGACATTTCACATTCTTAAAATAAAGTGGTGATCCTAACTGACCTAAGACAATTAAATGGATTAAATGTCAGGAATTGTGAAAAACTGAGTTTAAATGTATTTGGCTAAGGTGTATGTAAACTTCCGACTTCAACTGTACATGTGGAAAATGCGCTCATCGTAAATATGGATATTTAGCACCCTAACAACCGCTCATTTGGATTTAAAAATGCAACACATATTTACGCTTGTATGTCTTTGTCATCTCTGTGTTGAAATCACTCGTCTGTCTATGGCGAGTAGTTCAATGTAAGTCTCTGGTTGTCCACCAGAGGTCACAATGTCCTCAGATGTATCAGGCTTCTTTGTCTCTGAGTGTTCGTTAGACTGGATACATCAGCGGGACACACCCGGTGGTCTTGGTCGAGTTTACTAGACTAAAGTACTTAAACAGCTGCAGACTGAATGTTCCGATGTAGTCTTTATCTTCTTCACTCGAGAGTTTGAGTCTCACCATTTGCTGGTCTGGTAGTTTTAAACCATTTCAACGTGTAGCTACCGCTCCACGCTTTCTGGTCTAATGTAAATTTTGTTAGCACTCCTTTTATGCCCTCTGGAAAAAGGGGTGTTCCATCCTTTTGGCATAATGTCTGTGCTCACGTGAGCGTGGTTACTGACTGGGTAAAACTTTATATGACAACAATTATATAATTTAGAAGGCTAAATTCACATTGTTATCTTTTCCCAAATAGTTTCATATTTAATCATATAAGCTTTACAACATTTAGATGTAAATCTGATATCTATATTGTGAAAGCTCTTAAAGATACAGTTATGTTGTTATACCATCCGTAATGACATCACAACATGCTAAATTATATGACATGATTATTGTTTCGATCCCCACCAACCGTTTATTGTGTCATTATCCACTTTTGGATGTTGGATGTTGGATGTTGGAGTTTTGACAGCAGATTCTCTCTCTACACAGATCAGATTCCTTTGTTCAACACTGCAGGTCCAGAGAGAGAATTTACAACCGGTCGTTAAAGTCATAAGACTGGCCCACTTCCCCCCTCCTCTCTGGTGGGAGAGCGGGGGTGGCCTCTCTTGATCCTCACCCAGGAGGGAAAGTCATGACAACCCTTTAAGGGTCTAGATAGCACCTTTTTTCTCTCTAAGAGTGTATATAGGGAATAGGGTGCCATTTGGAATGTAACCCATATGTAGTTCTCCCCCTCTTAGGTCCATGGTTTAGCCAGGCCTGTTCTTAAAGATGCTCTGATGTGACATCAGCCCCACTGTACTCTCCCATGCATACTGACCCCCCAGGGCATAGCGCTCACTCATTACTCTGCTGCAGTACAGAGGGAGAAAGACAGAGAGGGGGGAAAGATATATGCAGGAATGGAGGGAGGAGAGGGGGGAGAGAGAATGTGAAATTGTGCTGCTACTGTGACCGAGGGAGAAAGAGATTGAGTTAGGGGGAAGCAAGAGAGGCGACAATTTCAAAGGGCTGCAGAGTTGACATATTTTCATGCAAATACTCCTGCAATGGGTGAGATAACCAGAGGCAGGAAGGGGAAATATGCACTATTTGTATAAAACCACGACAAAACTAGCCTGAGATAAGCTTTGCTCCTCCAGTATACCTGAAGCTCTTGCTGTGTGTCATTGAACAGAGCATTATAAGATATTCACACACTGAAAACTGCTACCGGCAAAGTTTGGTGGGCGCAACACACAATGCATTTCTGTGAGATTACATTCCGAGCCCCACTCTGAATTACAATGAATCATTCAGAACGTCCAGTCCTCTACTCTCAGAGCTGAAGAGGTCTCTGATGTTCATCTCCGTTCCAATTGGAGGATTGTTTCTCATCCAAGCCCGCCGCACCTCTTACGTGTGAACTGCATTAGAAAAGCGAAAGAAAAGCGAGAAAGATTGAAGTAGAACATGTATTGTGGGGAGTGACCGTTGAGGTGCCGGGGCCCCTGAAGTACTTTGCCACATAAATGACCTAGGGTTAAACACAGACAGACAGGGTCAAACAAAGAGACAGACAGGGCCCAAAAGTAGTGCTCTTCTCAAAATGTGTGCACTATTTAGGGAATATGGTGCCATTTGGCACAGAGACTGTATCCATTCAAAACCAACAAGCCCACATCATGCCAGAGACTTGTGAAAATGTGAATGGGAAGAAGCGTAGGTACAAATGACACCCCTACTGCAGAGGTGAACTATCATACAACATTCATACCTTTGGTGGCGAATCACAGAATAGAGAGAGTGAGTGTATTTGTGTCAGTATTGTACTGTTACACATTTAATGCACTGGTGGAGCTAGAAACAAGAATTTCGCTGCACCTGCTTTAAGATCTGCTAATCTGTGTACACAACAAATACACTTTGGTTTGATTTGAGAGAAAGACGTAATATACATGTGTGATGTAAACATATGTTTCCCATGCCAATAAAACCCTTGGAATTTAATTTAATTGAAAGAGTTGAAACAGGAAATCAAGCGTAGAGTGGTAATGGTAATCTGCTGTTACAGGCTTCATCGGAAACCCAATGAGGTGTGAAATGTGCCGGTTATTCAGCAACTCAAATGAGTTTTCAATTTTATAAAGGTACACACAGATAGCAGCGCGGCTGACCTGCGCAGAATCAACCTAATATTATCTTATAAATTAGGTAAAGTAGAACTGTAAACTGTAAAGATCCGTGGGGCGACGCACAATTGGCATAGCGTCGTCCGGGTTAGGGAGGGTTTGGCCGGTAGGGAGGGTTTGGCCGGTAGGGATATCCTTGTCTCAGTATGTAAAAATGTAATAAAATGTATGCACTCTACTGTAAGTCGCTCTGGATAAGAGCGTCTGCTCTTGGCCGGTAGGGATATCCTTGTCTCAGTATGTAATAAAATGTATGCACTCTATTGTAAGTCGCTCTGGATAAGAGCGTCTGCTAAATGACTAAAATGTAAAAAAAAAAAAGTAAAATGTAAAGTAGGTACAATGTTTAGGTTACGAGACGCTAACGTTAAACCTAAACTTTGTTACAGTAAGTTTGCAAATAAGGTAATTATTTTGGTTTAATGAACAGAGATGCCAAAAGGGCTTTTTGCTACGCATATTTTGGTGTTTAATTAATAAAAAACCTTACTTAGACCTAATTAATACTTTTATCATAAAAAAACTATTAATTTCAGGCCATTGCATTATGCATAGAGTTTCTAATGGTTTGCATATTAAAATAATCCTTAAATGGCCAATTACAGTTGGGTGTACACGCATATTTCAATTCAACTGAGAGCCCTCAAACGGTGGCCTGTGTATCAAATGGCACCCTATTCCCTGTATAGGGCCTTGGTCTAACTTAATGCATTAAAAAAGGGAATAGGGTGGCAATTAGGAGGAATCCTATACTGAATGTTTCTGGTGTAAAATCTTGATGAATGTAAAATAGTACTAGGCCAAATTAACTGTCGGTTGAAAGTTACGGAGAGAGAGAGCATCACTGGCCAGTGATGATAACATTGTTAAGCTGATATATTAAATGGTTGCACATGACAAATAGTGACGAGCACAGTGAAAAATAAGATCCAAACGAATTGACATCCATTAGAAAATGGAAATCACTTGCAAACCTCTTGAGCAACGAGGCAAGCAATGACATGATGTATAAGATGCGCAGGCCGAAAAAGCGTTTGTTGTTTAATTTCTACATTTAATTTAAATACGAGTTTCTATGTTATATTTTTCATTAGGCTACATGTAGCTTACACTGAAATATTATTTGCTGTAGTCACAATGACAAACACACTGAAACACTGATGAAAGGTTTGCGTTACTACCTTAATAGGTATACAGCGTGCAGTAGGATGCTTTGATCAGTTAGTTGATTGACAGGTATCATTTTGGAGGGGGAGGGTTACACGTTTGTTTTTTTAAACGCTTGTGGAGGGCCAGGTAAAATATATTTTCCTCAGGGAAGGGCCATCCATTTTCATTTCAAAGAGGTCGGATTACCTCCAGGTATCCCTCAATATAAATAACAATCACTCCCTTAGGCGAACCACAGTATTTGATTTGTGTCAACCAGGAAATGGCGGAGCGATTTCTGCATAGTGCATCTTTAATGAATGCATCAAGGGCAGCTTCTGGCTGCTCCTCCTTACACACATTAGATTAACTTAAAAAAATATATATAATATTTAACTAGGCAAGTCAGTTAAGAACAAATTCTTATTTACAATGACAGCCTAGAAACATTGGGTTAACTGCCTTGTTCAGGGGCAGAATGACAGATTTTTACCTTGTCAGCTTGGGGATTCGATTGAGCAACCTTTCGGTTACTGGCCCCACGCTCTAACAACTAGGCTACCTGCCGCCCAAACTTCAACATAGGAATCAAAACATTTTGTATGACCTCTTATACTGTACACTCTTTTAGGCCCAGCCTTTGGAACTTTGGCTTTTCTGGATATAGCCACAATATTATGGTCACTACATCAAATGTGTGTGGATACAGCTTTAGAACAAAGTTCTGCAGCGTTAGTAAAAGTGTGATCAATACACGTGGGTGATATAGGTCCTGTACTGTTTGTAAATACCCTGGTAGGTTGATTGATAACCTGAATCAGATTACAGGCACTGGTTTCAGTAAGAAGCTTCCACTTGAGGGGAAGCTTTGGGCCCTGGACAAAAGCAGTACAGTATCTAGGGAATATGATGCCATTTGGGACACAGATGTAGTCTATAGGCTTGTAGGCCAGTTGTACACGCATTACTACATGCCTTACTACTAGCTACTTGTTCAGTATCAATGACAAACAGCATGTCAGAAAAGCTGTTCTGAGATAAGCATGACGGGTGATCGACCATATCTCCAGCACATGGTTACTGGTGTGTGTAATGTCCAGCTGGCTGTCCAATGACTGACCTCAGTCTCTCCTCTCCTCTATTCTCTGTTCTTCCCCAACCCCAGTCATCTGCTCTGCTCTGTCTGTTCTGGGCTGCATCCTAAATGGCACCGCGTTCGCTATATAGTACACTACTTCAAAAGTACCGCACTAAATATGGAATAGGGTGCTATTTGGGATGCTATCCTGCTGTGCTCCCAATTGCCAAGCAGCCAATATTTGCTCCATCAGATCACACATAATTACGGTCCACTCCCTAATCTGTACCAACACACTTGGCAGCTGCAGTTTGATGTCGCAGCTGCAGTGTTTTACACAGAACCACATCAAGATCTCCTCAGAAGGATACCTGTGTTATTGTGTTCAGCGCTCTCTTTTTTCTCTCTCTCGCAAACTTGTTCTCTATCTCTCAAACTAGTTCCCTCCCTACCTCCCTCCAAACCTCTGATACACTCTATTGGCTTACAGTCTTTTTTTCCGGCGCATTACCCCTTCTCAAATGGCCCTTTAACTCAAGTCAGCATGATGATACTTTTTCAAATGGGAAAGCTGTAAAGGCTGCAAATCCAGGGATGTGACTTAACTTTAACATTCATCTGAAGACTGTTATATTTCTAATGAACTAAATATGTTTAATTGTTACCCAATTCAATTAATCATGTAACAATTAACTCATTAGGATCTGGGGCACCACGAGAGCGGTTATTTAAAGAGTTACCATCTCCCGGACTAAACTCGTAGTTGCCCGGTATCTGGTGACTTGTCGTGCAGTCCTGAACAGAACTACAGAATTGATTTCCCTTCCATTCGCTCTTGAAGATGCTTCTTTGAAGATAGGCTTGCCAGCCGTATCGATGGTTCCCCAGTGGGGTGATAAGAGTAGCATAATACGATGGTTTGAGCAGAGCAACAGGATGGTCCTACTTAACCCTTGTGTAGTCTTAACATTCTGTATATTCCACTTGTCTTAAGGGTAAAAAATTACCCGCCTTCACTAAACCCCTAAAATAAAGCAGCTTAATTGAATTTTAAACCCCAAATCTATTTTGCATGAAGAAACTTTCATCACAAACTTTGTGAATATCTGGGTTTTCCTTCTTCACAATGCAGAAAGACTGCATTTAATCAGTGGACACCACTTGTTTTTATTACAACACACCAGTCATAATTGTTTTCTTTACTAAAGTAAAGGTTTATTATTATTATTGCTAAAGGTACTGCATAGGTGTAAACATATATATTTTTTGCAAGAAATAGCACTTGTATAGCCTAAGAAAGTAGCAGAAATGTGCAGGAAGTAGTTTTGAATGCATTTTATTGAAGGGAAACAATAACAGTCTTGAACTGTTTTTAACCATTGCCCCCACCCACAAGGTGTATAAACAACAACAATAATTAAGAATAAAATAAGATAATAGATACAAAACAAAAACATGAAGAACATAAATCAATCAACTCTAATTAGCGCATGTAGGACAGTATGCAAGTGTGTGTGCATGGACTTTGCAGATGTATTTCTCACATGTGCAGCACATAGTATTTGTTTTACAGTCCTTCTTTGAGTGGCAGAATTGGCATCTCCTCCACTTGCCTGCCCCAGCTGCAGCCTCAGGTGGATCAGGACATGATTCAGCCCCCTGAACAGCTTTCACAAGCGCTGCAGAGGCTGCTGTGCGGAGGGGGCAATCCCTTCTTTGAATGTGTGGGGTTACAAGTGCCTTTCCCAGCTGCTCCAGGAACACCCTCCTCTTGTTCCGCTTATCAGGCATCCAGGTAGGGTTGCTCTTGTTCCATATCATGAAGGCATTGTATGAGGACACATCAATGGTGTTATGGAAGATGCCCAGGGGCCAGCGGGCTGTCATCCTTCTGCAGCTGTAAGTTCCAATCACCTTGTCCAGGTTGCCCATGCCTCCTTTGTTGTGATTGTAGTCCAGAATGATGGCTGGCTTCCTGTCCTCACAATCACTGATCTCAGCCTTTTTGTGCAGTGTGCTCAGGAGGACCACATTCCTCTTTGGGAGGTAAGAAACCAGAGTGGTGGTGGGGGTGAAGGCAAACTTTGATGAGAAGGCCTCTCTCCTCCTTGTTGTGAGGAGTGCAGTGGGGAGCTCAGGCTTGTTCTTTCTAACTGTGCCAACCATGGTGATCTTCCTCTTCAGGAGCTGCTGGCTGAGTTCATAAGAGGTGAAGAAATTGTCACACGTGACATTGTGTCCCCTCAGTCTATCTGTCACATTAAGCACAACCCGCATCCCCTGGTTCTTCTCCGGGCCTCCACTGGTCAGCTTCCCTGTGTAGACTTGCATCTTCCAAGTGTAGCTGGATTGTGCATCACAGGCCACCCATATCTTGATGCCACACTTTGCTGGCTTGCTGGGCATATACTATCGGAAAGGACAGCGACCTTTTGACAAAAGAGATTACTATCAGTAATTATTATCAGTGTCACAAAAAACAATTACATATCAATGATATTACAGCAATATATCATACAATTAACAGTGAAAATCACTTACATTACATATATGAAAATAAAAATGTACCTCTGAATGGAACCAGTTGCTCATCCACTGTTACCTCAGGCCCAGGGTTGTAGAGGCATGACAAACGCTCCACCCACTTCTCCCAGATCTCTCCTATGGCCGCCAGTTTGTCTCTCACATGTCTTGCAGGTCTTGACTCACGGTTATCAAATCGTAGCATTCTTGAGAAAGTGTGAAAGACTTTCAGTGGCATCGTGGCACGGAAATCGCCCTTCCACTCTCTGCATCCCAGAGTCTACATGTAGCCTCGTCTCGGGACCTATACACACCTGCTAGGATTAGCAGCCCTATGTAGGCACGCAGGTCAATCTCATCCATCCTTTTCCAGTTGTCTCCATATTTACGGAAACCCTCCATATTTTTCAACTCGTGGATGATTTTTTCTATGGCTGGTGTGATGAACATGTAGAATGTTGAGGCGATGTCCTGGGCATGGGCAACTGCATGTCTTGTGGGCCCTGGGGTCATCGTTATGAAATGTTGTGCTGCCATCCTGCCCTGGTTGTCATATGGTGACAAGGACCTTGTTATTTGACAAAAATGTATCTTTCAGCTTGGGGGATTTCTTCTTAATCTGAAGATGAGGCATTGTTCTCTGGGCTGTATTCTTCCCCATCTTCTTCTTCAGATACCTCCTCCTCTTCTAAATCATTCTTCTCTTGTTCCTCCTGGACATCTGAAAAAAATCTGATCTACGAGCTGTTGGGCACTGAAATGTGAACTCATGGCTTCAGCAAAGAGATAACTGGGGGGGACTGTCATCTGCAGCACCTTTTATAGCCTCTGACTGCATTCCCCATTAGTAGACAATGCTTTCTTCAAGAAATGTTTATTTTGTCTGAAATTGTTTTTATTTTGTCTGTGAATTTGAGTCATGTGTGGGGTCGTGGAGGGGAGATGCTGCACATGCACAAGGACATTTTTGCTTTGTCTGAGTTCAATCAGTAGCACACATAATCTCAATTTCGCATTTTGTGTGTGTGTGTGTGTGTGTGTGTGTGTGTGTGTGTGTGTGTGTGTGTGTGTGTGTGTGTGTGTGTGTGTGTGTGTGTGTGTGCGTGTGTGTGTCTTTGTGGTTTTTGTGGTGTTTAAAATATTTTATAACTGCTGGGTCAAAATTGACCCCAAGACAATCTTTGTACCCTGGTGGTGTATAGCTTTCATGGAAATATGAACAAAGGCAATGTTTCACTTTTTCTAATGTTGGGGTCACTCAAGGAAAAGTCACAACATTTAAAGTTGAAAAAATATAATTTGGGGGGTTCTCTCTGCTGTTAAACATAGTTGTGGGTCATTTTTGACCCTTAAGACAACACAAGGGTTAAATTCGCTTTCAAAGATACTTTCTTTAGAACAGCTAATCAGCTGTACCAGTGATTGTCCGGGAGGTGATTTTATCGTCTCCACCTCGTGTTGAGATTCAAAGTTCAAACCATTTTAAACGCGCAGCTGCTGCTTCACACATTTCTTGCATAATGTGTTTTTTTCTTAACCCATCATTTATACCTTTTGCTCGAAAGGGGTGGCTCCAGCAGGCTGGCACACTCCCGGACCTCACTCCGGGGCGGTGATTACTCACTGTGCAAAGTCATGGAAAATAAATATCTCTTATAACTTCTCAAATCACATCCCTCTCTTAACAAAAACAATTGAATCATTTTTCATATTACATGCACAACGCATCGTATGGAAACTTCATATATGCAGTGGGTATACTTTCTAAGTTACAGTATTTCCTTTATAATTTTTTTTAATGACGTCACAAAATTACAAACAAAATTACATTAGTGTTCTATAGATCACCTCTAACCCTTCCCCACATTATATGTTAGATATATTGTTCCAGAATTAGCTTTTGAACGTGTTAGAGTTTCAGCGGGAAAAGGTCTGTTGAGACAAAGCACATTCCTTTGTTGAATTTGGAGAGCACAGGCTTGGATCTTTTCCGTTGATTTACAACAGGACGTGAGTTGTTAATCCCCACTAGTTCTTTCCTTCCCCCTCTACAGGTGAGTGGGGGTCTGATTGAAGTTATTCAATGCAAACCTGATCTGACCTATTTGGATTCTCATGGTCAGTTATGACTCCATGCATGCAGGCAGGCAGGCGCGCACGCACACACACACACGCACACACACACACACACACACACACACACACACACACACACACACACACACACACACACACACACACACNACACACACACACACACACACACACACACACACACACACACACACACACACACACACACACACACACACACACACACACACACACACACACACTGGAGTAGGACAAGATGTAGGGCTACATGACTTGCCACAGGGAGTTTATGTCCTCCACTCACAATAGTTACCTAAACTACTAACGTGTTCACGTTCTTAATGCAGTGGAACATATCACTTTTAAAGGAGTGATATGTAGAAATCCCCTCCACCATTTCATGGTTGCTAAATGTCGAATAGTTTGCCTAACAAAACAAGCGATGTACAGTGCATTCGGGAAAGTTCAGACCCCCTGACTTTTTCCACATTTTGTTACATTACAGCCTTATTCTAAAATTGATTAAACTAATATTTTCCCTCATCAATCTACACAATACCACAGAATGACAAATTGAAAAAAGTTTTTTTAGAAATGTTTGCAAATCTATTAAAAATAAAAAAAACAGAAATACCTTATTTATATAAGAATTCAGACCCTTTGCTATGACACTCGAAATTGAGCTGAGGTGCATCCTGTTTCCATTTATCATCCTTGAGAAGTTTCTACAACTTGATTGGAGTCCACCTGTGGAAAATTCAATTGATTGGACATTATTTGGAAAGGCACACACCTGTCTATATAAGGTGTGTGCAAAAACCAAGCCATGAGGTCGAAGGAATTGTCCGTAGAGCTCCAAGACAGGATTGTGTCAAGGCACAGTTCTATGGAAGCGTCCCACAAATGTATTGAAGGTCCCCAGGAACACAGTCGGTCCATCAATCTTAAATGGAACCATCAAGACTTTTCCTAGAGCTGGCTGCTAGGCCAAAATGAGCAATCGGGGGAGAAGAGCCTTGGTCAGTGAGGTGACCAAGAACCCGATGGTCACTGTGCTCCAGAGTTCCCCTGTGGAGATGTGAGAACATTCCAGGAGGACCAACATCTCTGCAGCACTCCAACAAATCAGGCCTTTATGGTAGAGTGGCCAGACGGAATCCACTCCTCAGCAAAAGTCACATGACAGCCTGCTTGTAGTTTGCCAAAAGGCACCTAAAGGACTCTCAGACCATGAGAAACAAGATTCTCTGGACTGATGAACCCAAGACTGAATTCTTTGGCCTGAATGCCAAGCGTCACGTCTGGAGGAAACCTGGCACCATCCCTACGGGGATAAAAGTCACCTTGTCCGAGAGAGATTTACAATTGAAGTCGGAAATTTACATACACCGGAGCCAAACACATTTAAACTCAGTTTTTCACAATTCCTGACATTTAATCCGAGTAAAAATTCCCTGTCTTAGGTCAGTTAGGATCATCACTTTATTTTAAGAATGTGAAATGTCAGAATAATAGTAGAGAGAATGATTTATTTCAGCTTTTATTTCCTTCATCACATTCCCAGTGGGTCAGAAGTTTACATACACTCAATTAGTATTTGGTAGAATTGCCTTTAAATTGTTTAACTTGGGTCAAACATTTTGGGTAGCCTTCCACAAGCTTCCCACAATAAGTTGGGAGACTTTTGGCCCATTCCTCCTGACAGAGCTGGTGTAACTGAGTCAGGTTTGTAGGCCTCCTTGCTGGCACGTGCTTTTTCAGTTCTTCCCACAAATTTTCTATAGGATTGAGGTCAGGGCTTTGTGATGGCCACTCCAATACCTTGACTTTGTTGTCCTTAAGCAATTTTGCCACAACTTTAGAAGTATGCTTGGGGTCATTATCCATTTGGAACACCCATTTGTGACCAAGCTTTAACTTCCTGACTGATGTCTTGAGATGTTGCTACAATATATCCACATAATTTTCCTGCCTCATGATGCCACCTATTTTGTGAAGTACACCAGTCTCTCCTGCAACAAAGCACCCCCACAACATGATGCTGCCACCCCCATGCTTCATGGTTGGGATGGTGTCCTTCGGCTTGCAAGCCTCCCCCTTTTCCCTCCAAACATAACGATGGTCAATATGGCTAAACAGTTATATTTTTGTTTCATCAGACCAGAGGACATTTCTCCAAAAAGTACGATCTTTGTCCCCATGTGCATTTCAAAACCGTAGTCTGGCTTTTTTATGGCGGTTTTGGAGCAGTGGCTTCTTCCTTGCCGAGCGGCCTTTCAGGTTATTTCGATATAGGACTCGTTTTACTCTGGATATAGATACTTTTGTACCTGTTTCCTCCAGCATCTTCACAAGGTCCTTTGCTGTTGTTCTGGGATTGATTCGCACTTTTCGCACCAAAGTACGTTCATCTCTAGGAGACAGAACGCGTCTCCTTCCTGAGCGGTATGATGGCTGGGTGGTCCCATGGTGTTTATACTTGCGTACTATTGTTTGTACAGATGAACGTGGTACCTTCAGGAGTTTGGAAATTGCTCCCAAGGATGAACCAGACTTGTGGAGGTCTACATTTTTTTTTTTGAGGCCTTGGCTGATTTCTTTTGATTTTACCATGATGTCAAGCAAAGAGGCACTAAGTTTGAAGGTAGGCCTTGAAATATTTCCACAGGTACACCTCCAATTGACTCAAATGATGTCAATTAGCCAATCAGAAGCTTCTAAAACTGTGACATAATTTTCTGGAATTTTCCATGCTGTTTAAATGCAGTCAACTTTGTGTATGTAAACTTCTGACCCACTGGAATTGTGATACAGTGAATTATAAGTGAAATAATCTGTCTGTAAACAATTGTTGGAAAAATGACTTGTGTCATGCACAAAGTAGATGTCCTAACCGACTTGCCAAAACTATAGTTTGTTAACAAAAATGTGTTTTAATGACTCCAACCTAAGAGTATGTAAACATCCGACTTCAACTGCACATGGTTATCAAAACATCATGCCAGGGTAAGCCTACACGAAACACAGCCCTTATTTTAAGGGTTTCTAAAATCCCTATGTGAAAAATGAATGGTGGGAAAAAGATTGGAAACGATATCCTGTTTGACCGCTAGGTTTTATGGGTATTATGTCACCTCCGCAGTGAGGCTCTATATTTGTACTTTAGCCAAATTCATTTGAATTTTATTCATATTATCATTTTCTGAAATCTTCATCTGTTCCGAATTGTCACACATATTCCAACTTTTAACATCACTCAAATTAACGGACTCATGGTCGGACTAAAGATTCTTCTGAACATGTTTTTTTTTCTCCGGCACTTTGTTCGGCAAAGTGCATCCTAACACAATTTGCACTACATCTAACACTTTACCAGAATCTACTAGCTGCACAGTACACAGCAGTAACTCTCCTCTCCTGCAGAGTCCTGTTGCTAGCCTAATGTTTAATCTGGTGGTGTTGCAAATGGCACCCTATTCCCTTTATAGTGCACTACTTGGTTTGCCCTACCCTGGTCAAAAGGCATACAATATAAATGTAATATGGTGCCATTTTGGATGCAACCAGAGGTATGTTCTGGTGGCAGCTGTGTCCCTACTTTACCATACTCTACCTCTCTGAACTCACTAAACTCTCCAGCTAGCTACCTAAAAGCTGTTTTAAGCCTCACAGCCAACCCCATAGGATTACTGCTGTATAATGCATTCCAATTCAGACACTCACACAGTGCTTGAAGTGGACTGAAATAGATGCTCATTTTGGGTGTCTGTCCAAATGTTATTTTGGTGCCAGTGCTCGTCATATTTTGAAGTCATTATTCTATAAAAGGTGCCAGTACTCAAGCAGTATAATATTTGAGGTAAAGGTACTCTGTGTGTATTGGCCCAATTCAAGCACTGCATACAGTACGGCCTCGGAAGTTCCACACACCAATACTACCAAACACAGAATGGAGCATTTTCTCTCTTCTCAATCTTCCGCAGCATAGCCAGAGTTGGTTTGAATATGGCTGGCCGAGAGTAAACAAGTTCAGCACTTTTTATCTCCCTTACAAACACGTTTCCTTCCTTCTTTGGAGTATAAACTCTTATAATCTCAGGGCCAACATCTGGTGTGCCACCAAATATCATTAAATGTTCTGAACCGTGTAGAAAAAAAAGTCATGGCTACTGGAGAGCTGCTGAGGCGACAGACACAAAGAGCGCATAGCTGATTCAGCCCCAATCTTACTCTTTCCCCCAGTCTCTCTCCCGTCCCTCTCTCCATCTCCATCTCTGCTTCCCACTCCATGTCTGACTTCTTCTATCCTTCATTATCCTCCCCCTCTCCCTTCTCTTCCTCCTTCTCTTCCTCCATCTCTCCCTCTCTGTCCGATCTGACAGACACCCACACTCCAATGTGTTCCCGTCCGTGCGTGTCATAACTGGGGTTACAGCAAGGTTGTTGCCGTCTAATGCAATGTTTTGTCAGAAAGGTCAAAGTTCAATGAAAAGACCTCGTGTATTGGTCTGAATAATGATGACAGTCGGGGCCAGCCTTGACAGACCTGATCATGGCAAAACATACCAACGGCATCCTACTGTGACACTTTCAGTATTTTGAAAGTTCTACATCTTGAAATCTTGATTGCTGACGTGCAAAACATTTTTGCGACTGTATCAACAGTGGCTCTTATGCTTTAAAGTATCGGTACTGCAACCCAACCTTCAGATCAGAATGTGCATCTTTTCTCTTGCTTGCAAAAAACGTGCCCTGGGAACGTTTTCATCATGAGGTTGGGTTGCAGTATAGTTATAAAGCAGATATAAATGAACTCACCCACTTTATTGTCTCCTCTTCCACATAATGTCTCGCCAGTCCTTAAATCCAAGCCCGTTGTCCTCCATGCAAGCGGGCAGGTCTTTAATAAAAACAGAACAGGAGAGAGAGAGAGAGAAAAACAATGTTGAGAGAACATAAAAAAATAGAACAAATAAATACCAGTTTTGTTTTAAGGCAATTACACTGCTCAAGGAATAAGAAAATAAGAGACTTAACTCTCAAACCAGAAATGCTTGGTTGGAGAGACATTCAACACTGTAACGTATTCAGCTAAGATGAGTTTCGCTAAAAGATCAAACCTGCGCTGTCTCAGTTCTCATCCCAAACGCGGTCCTTTGGGAAGCCGTGAGATATAGCATGAAAGAGAGAACATGCACGGAATCCCCCCCCCCCCAAAAAAAAGGTGAAGATAGAGCAAGCATTTCATTTTAAGCCTATTTGTGCTCCTTGAAATATATTTGGCTGAGGGGTCCTGCAGTCTCTTTTTGAGGAACTGCACTCAGTCTCAAATGTCGTCAAATCAAAATCAAATCAAATTTCATGTCACATGCGCCGAATACAACAGGTGTAGACCTTACAGTGACATGCTTACTTACAAGCCCTTAACCAACAATGCAGTTTTAAGAAAACACCAAAAAAGCGTAACAGATAAGAATGACAAATGATTAAAGAGCAGCAGTAAATAACAATAGCAGGGCTATATACAGGGGGTACCGGTACAGAGTCACTGTGCGGGGGCACCCGTATCGAGGTAAAATGAACATGTAGGTAGAGTTATTAAAGTGACTATGCATAGATAATAACAGAGAGTAGCAGAAGTGTTCCAAAGGGGGGAGGGGCAATGCAAATAGTCTGGGTAGCCATTTGATTAGCTGTTCAGGAGTCTTATGGTTTGGAGGTAGAAGCTATTTAGGAGCCTCTTGGACCTAGACTTGGCGCTCCGGTACCGCTTGCCGTGCGGTAGCAGAGAGAACATTCTATGACTAGGGTGACTGGAGTCTTTGACAATTTTTAGGGCCTTCCTCTGACACTGCCTGGTATGGAGGTCCTGGATGGCAGGAAGCTTGGCCCTGGTGATCTACTGGGCCATACGCACTACCCTCTGTAGTGTCTTGTGGTTGGAGGCTGAGCAGTTGCTAGTTGGTGTGCTTGGACCATGTTAGTTTGTTGGTGATGTGGACGCCAAGGATCTTGAAGCGCTCAACCTGCTCCGCTACAGCCCCGTCGATGAGAATGGTGGCGTGCTCGGTCCTCCTTTTCCTGTAGTCCACAATCATCTCCTTTGTCTTGATCACGTTGAGGGATAGGTTGATGTCCTTGCACCACACGGTCAGAACTCTGACCTCCTCCCTTCCACTGTTGTGTCATCAGCAAACTTAATGACGGTGTTGGAGTCGTGCCTGGCCGTGCAGTCATGAGTGAACAGGGATTACAGGAGGGGACTGAGCAAGCACCCCTGAGGGGCCCCCGTGTTGAGGATCAGCGTGGCGGATGTGTTGTTTGCTACCCTTACCACATGGGGGCAGAGGGAGGTGTTTAGTCCCAGAGTCCTTAGCTTAGTGACGAGCTTTGAGGGCACTATGGTGTTGAATGCTGAGCTGTTGTCAGTGAATAGCATTCTCACATAGCTGTTCCTTTTGTCCAGGTGTGAAAGGGCAGTATGTGCAATAGAGTGCAATAGAGATTGCATCATCTGTGGATCTGTTGGGGCGGTATGCAAATTGGAGTGGGTCTAGGGTTTCTGGGATAATAGTGCGGATGTGAGCCATGACCAGCCTTTCAAAGCATTTCATGGCTATTGACGTGAGTGCTATAGGTCGGTAGTCACTTAGGCAGGTTAACTTAGTGTTCTTGGGCACAGGGACTATGGTATTCTCCTCTCCCCTTCCATATTTAGTGCACTACGTTTAACCAGGGCTCTGATCAAAAGTAGTTCCCTATAAAGGGAATAGGGTACCATTTGAGATGCAGTCTCAGAGATGCAGACTAATTTTCTACAGGCTGTGACTTCTTTCGTTTTGAGCAGTAAAGCAGACTGCCATTACCTAACTGCCATTCAATAGAAGACACGGCAATAAAATACTGTACAACATTCCTCATCAGTAGGAAAGCATATGCAAAGGGTGTGAGGAACGGCCTTAAAAGTGGGAAATCATCCTTTAATTAAATCTTAGATACAAGGAGAGGAAATGTGGGGGGAGAAGGGGATTGTGACAGGGGTATGGGGAGGGTCTGGCTGGGACAAAGCTGGCTATTAGTAGTGCTCCTTGAGTGTGCCTCTCCTCTGCTCTCCTCTCCTCTGCCCTGCACTCCTCTCCCTGGTGTCTGATGCACCATGTCTGGGAGAAGACAATGTGGAAATGACAGACCCACACAATACCCTGAATCACCAGGGAAATCACATCCATGCACTCGAACACTCACCCCCTGATTAAAGTCCACCCGTCACCTGCCGGAACAGTGATGTGTGCGTGCATTCGTGTCCGAGTGTACGTTTCAGTTTCATCCAATCCCAGAACAAATGCGACATGCTGATTAAACTGCCAGTGACTCTTTAAATTGTAATTATATCTCTTTCTCTGATCCTGTGCCCCCCCCCCCCCCCACAGACTCATTTCCCTTCCCACTATGGCCCTCTTCATTACATCACTTGTACTGGGCTAAATACTGAGGTGGCACTGTGTACATCCCAAATGGCACCCTCTTCCCTATATAGTGCACTACCTTTGACGCACATTATAGGGGATCGGGTGCTATTTGGGATGCAGACAGGTGTTAGAAGGGGATGGGCTTCAAATCTGCAACCCCCACCCACCCCCCCCAATACACATACAGTCACACATCTCCTGGAGCCAAATTAATACTTTTCAGTGAGTGTATGGATTTCACATTAGAGTGTGTGAATTAATTACGTGTGCCCTTCAGAGGTCTGCTACACCAGTTTGGGGGCTGACAGCTCCAGACCAAAACTCAAAGCCCTGCATTTACATTACAAATATACTCTTTCTCTACTGTACATGATGGCTCAGTGCTGCACTCATTAGTAAGACTCAACAGATGTTGACCTTCATGTCATAGTTTCCGTAGTTTCAACGGTTTGAGTAAAGTTTGGTTTATTAAACACTGATGTGACTTCACACTGTTCGCCGTTTTTGTAATTTTATCAGTAACTTACTGTATTAATCAACAGTATGATACTGTATGAACTGAATACAGACCCCACCCCTTCCCCTCCCCCAACACATACACATACACATTGTGGCCTGACGGACTGAATGGACTGACAGATTTTTCAGATTCATTTTTGATTGTTTTTGTTTGGATGAACATATGGTTTGCCTAATTTGAATTGATGACTTATTGCTTTAACTGTTTATTATTTGGATTTTTTCTATTAATTATGGATTCAATTGTAACTTTTTTGAACATTCTAAACTATAATGATTTTTGGAAAAAAAACTAATAAATTGACCTTTAATGGTTGAGTGGCTAGCCTTTTGATCTGTTTTGCCCTGTAGTTAGTGATGGGGAAACGAAGCTTCCTGAAGCATTGAGCAGTTCCAGCCAATTGTGTCAAAAATAGGTTCATTACTCGAGGCTTTGATCTACACTAGTGGCACCTTCATGACCTGGCCACTGTAAATTGGTATAGAATCAGCTTGATCCCCTCTGTCGAGGATGCTTTGAACTTACTTTTTATATTTTCAGTGGTATTATTAACAAACATGACCACATAAAGACTGGTTCAGCCACTGGTTCGACTGTGATCTGGTAGAGTTACTCTACCATTTGGCGAAAGACAATTACTCCAGTTGACTGGCTATCGTTCAGGCAAATGAGGCTATCCGGAAGGCCAGTTAGTTCCTTTAAGGAGCAGTTCTCTTTCTGTGGGTCTAACCCCAAGATGTTCTGGACAACGGTGAAAGACCTGGAGAATAAACCCTCCTCCTCACAGCTGCCCATGTCCATTAATGTTGATGATGTGGTTGTTACTGACAAGGAGCGCATGGCTGAGCTCTTTAATCATCACTTCATTAAGTCAGGATTCCTATTTGACTAAGCCATACCTCCTTGCCCGTCCAACACTTCCTTATCTCCCAGCCCTCCTAATGCGACTAGCCCTGATACCCTGACTACCCTGACTACTACTCGCGTCGCATGCGCGAGCGTTGCAAAATAAACGTAGGAATATATGTTATTCAATTATTGCACCCACACTGCTCACGCGCGCCAACGAGCGTCTGTGTTGCCAAGGGCTAAAATAGAAGTCATTCCTATTTCTGACGCAGATCGCGCTGCAAGTCCTGCCTCTCCCATCTCCACATTGGTTTATAGAAGCAGGTACCCACGTGCCATCTCCTCATTGGTTATACCCACATGGGTGATTGAAAGACGAACTGTTTTGCCGGTTGTCATGGTAATACTATGAAAGTGTAGATGCCAATCACCATATAAGTTCAAAGAAGAAAAAGCCTGGGAGGAGAGATGACTAGAAACGATTCGGTTGACCGTTTTATGTGTGGATTAATTGTCGTAGAGGACCTTGTGCATTTCAGGTAAAATAACAACTCAATGTTTATATCCCAGCAACAGCAAGCTAGCTAAATAGGACAAATTAGCTAGCAAGTGCAAGCTAACTAGCTAAATTGCCATACATGTTTAATGCTTTTCGACCTGTACCCAAATTAATGTCATTGGTTCAGAGTTTTTGATATTTTAACCTGCATGTCGTGATCGCGTTTGGTATGGGGGACAAAATAAATTTCTGCACGATAGCGCACGCGTGCAGCCGGTTTGGATTCCGTGTGATGCTCCTCCCTCTTTTCCTCCTGCCCCGCTACACAGTTTCTCCCTGCAGATGGTCACTGAGTCTGAGGTGCTAAAGGAGCTCCTTAAACTTGACCCCAAAAATCCATCTGGGTCAGATGGTTTAAATTCTTTCTTCTTTAAGGTTGCTGCCCCTATCATCACAGAGCCTATCACTGACATTTTTAACCTGTTTCCCCTCTCTGGGGAGGTTCCTATTGCTTTGAAGGCAGCCACGGTGTGTCCTTAAATTTAAAGGGGAGATCAAGCTGATCCTAACTGTTATAGCCACATTTATATCTTGCCCAGTTTATCAAAAGTGTTGGGAAAACATAGTCAATAATCAACTGACTGGCTTTCTTGATGTCTATAGTAATCTCTCTGGTATGCAATCTGGTTTCCGCCCAGGTTATGGATGTGTCCCTGCAACCTTAAAGGTCCTAAATGTCATCATTGCCCTTGATTCTAAGCAATGTTGTGCTGCTATTTTTATTGACTTGGCCAAAGCTTTTGATACGGTAGACCATTCCATTTTTGTGGGTCGGATAAGGAGTATTGGTGTCTCCAAGGGGCGTTTGGCCTGGTTTGCTAACTACCCCTCTCAAAAAGAGCAGTATATGAAGTCCGAACATCTGCTTTCTCAACCACTGCCTGTCACCAAGGGAGTACCCCAAGGCTCGATCCTAGGCCCCACGCTCTTCTCAATTTACATCAACAACATAGCACAGGTAGTAGGAAACTCTCTCACCCCTTTATATGCAGATGATACAGTCTTATACTCAGCTGGCCCCTCCCCGGATTTTGTGTTAAACGCTCTACAACAAAGCTTTCTTTGTGTCCATCAAGCTTTCTCTACCCACATCAAAATGGTACAGTACAATTCTTTATATGATTAAACCACTGATTTGACGTTGCTGACTCTTCTCATCTGCAGTTAAAATAGACTTACAGGACTGGTGCACTGGATTCTTAATGTCATCCTATTTTAATCACCAAAGATTTATACAAATCTGGAATTATTTTAATCACCAGATATTTGGATATATTTAGAATGAGATTTTTGTTTTGGCATTTTCTCCATGTAGAGTTATGCAGTATTCGTCTCTGTTTGACAGTGTAATATTAGCGCATCATAGTACTCATTTTGTCCCATCACCCTGTGAGTTTTGCCAATAAGTTTATTGAGTTTTTCCAATGGTTGACATCATTTTCACTGATGGGATAAGGTCTTATAGAAAATGCCCCCCTTGGTGAGGGGGTCTGTAAAGACAGACAGTGAGTTTCCAAAGTAGTGCAATTTCAGTCTAATCTGCATCCCAAATTACAGCCTATACCATATTTAGTGCACCATAGCCCTGGTCAAAAGTAGTGGACTAAATAGGGAATAGGGTGCCATTTGGGACTAACTCTAAAATGAACTTACTGGGTCTTACTGAGTCATCATAGAAGAGGGTCTGTCTGTGGAGAAGCTTGTTGGAACGGCCAGAGGCTAAATCTAAATCCCCCTTTTCTGTCAATAATTCTCTGCTTTTTCACAGCCTTGCTAATCCTCTTTCTGACTCGCCTCTTTTCATCACCACAACAGCTGCCTCAAACAATCAGGCAAAAGCGGTCATGCCATGTGTGTGTGTGTGTGTGCGTGTCAGACTATCTTCATATCGCAATATTTTGATCTATACTGAACAAAAATGAAAATGTTAACATGTAAAGTGTTGGTTCCATGTTTCATGAGCTGAAATAAGATCCCAAATAACATTTCCCATACGCACAGAAAGCTTATTTCTCTCAAATTTGTTTACATCGTTGTTAATGAGCATTTATCCTTGCCAAGATAATCCATCTACCTGACAGGTGTGGCATATCAAGAAGCTGATTAAACAGCATGATCACTACACAGGTGCACTTGTGCTGGGACACTAAAATGTGCATTTCTTTCACACAATAAAATGCCACAGATGTCTCAAGTTTTGAGGGAGCGTGCAATTGGCATGCTGACTGCATGAATGTCCACCAAAGCTGTTGCCAGATAATTGATTGTTCATTTCTCTACCATAAGCCGCCTCCAACGTCATTTTAGAGAATTTGGCAGTACGTCCAACCAGCCTCACAACCGCAGACCACTTGAAACCACGCCAGCCCAGGATCTCCCCATCCTTTACCTGCGAGATCGTCTGAGACCAGCCACCCAGACATCTGATGAAACTGAGGAGTATTTATGTCCGTATTAAAGCCTTTTGGGGGGGAAACTAATTCTGATTGGCTGGACCTGGCTCCCAAGTGGGTGGTCCTATGCCCTCCCAGGCCCAACCATGGCTGAAACCCTGCCCAGTCATGTGAAATCCATAGATTAGGGCCTAATTTATTTCTGTCAATTAACTGATTTTGTTATATGAACTGTAACTTAGTAAAATCATTCAAATTGTTGCATGTTGAATTTATATTTTTGTTCAGTATAGATGTGGGTCAGTACGCAGCAGACAGAGAGGGAGACAGTAGTGAAACACAGAGGGACATTGACAAGTAAACAGAATGATAAGTGTGCTCAGCGCCCCCTTAATTCATAGCAAATTGACTTACAGTACTCCAGCATAGACCATAACATTAAAGCCCTCGAAAGTCAAGATATCCCATAGTATGGGAACATAATAAAATGCACTGTAAACAAATCCTGAAGTTTGAATAATGGATCTGAGCCCATAGCTGTACAGTGTGGAGATTATGCATGGAGCTAGGCAGCCAGAAAAGCAGGGAGGCAGGCTTAGGCCTGGTTGTGCTGACTCAGTGTTGGTGTAGTATAGCTGGGGCTTGGGGGGTTAATGCAGCTGGGGGCAAAGGTCTGATCCAGGTCCCATCGGTAGCCATCAAGACTTTAAAGAGTCCAAACGGCCATCTCCACTCGGCTCAGACTCACTGGGCAGCCCAGAAGTCCCAGCGCACAGGTCAAATTTATGTCATCTTTTATGAATCGCGCTTGCATTGATTGTGCCTGAATAGATTCATGAATACAGCCCTAATTCCGTATCACACCGAAACATATGCTTATTTTTTCAAAGGCAGTGATTTCCCGACTTTTATGTAAAGCGTTTTTCTCTCTCTCTCCTCCTCTCCCCTACCATTCTCTCCTCTCTCTTTTCTCGCCTTCAATCTCTCACTCTCATTTTGCATAGAGGGTCACAGTCATTTTCCCTTCAGATAGATTTCAATTTTTTTGCATAGTGATGAATTATTCAAAGTCCTGCACATGTGAGCGCTGCAATCAACTAGCAGGAAGGAGCAGTACACGGAGAGTGACTTCCGAAACTTAAGTCTCAAAAGATTTTTGTCTGCCACCTACAATTTATTTCGGATTAGATACCATAGTGCAACACATTGTAATTGGCTAGGCCTATAGAATGCCTCAATAGAACTACACTACAAAAGGTGAATGGCCACCATTTGTGTGCATTTACTATGTTACATATTCACTTGCAAATGTGCTATTGGTTTTTTCCATTCATGTATTTCCCAGTTTGTTTATTAATTTATGAATACACATGTTGATCCTTTTAATGATTCCCTCTCACTAGTCTCCATTTCCGTTCTTGTCTTTAAGTGTTGTGTGTGTTAGGCACCCCAGCAGAGCGTGAAAATCAGATCCTCCCCTACAGTGGCGCGCTGACGCTGGGTGACAGAAGAGAGACAGAACACGGGAGAGGAATCTCATCTGTCTGAGTCTCTGTCACTCTCGACTCAAAACACTGTGTTTACATCTTCACATAAAGTATAGCTACTGCTAACGGCTGCTACTATCGCTATATAGTGTAGTAGGCTATGAATAGGGTTGCAAAGGGTCAGAAACTTTCCAGAAAATTTCCGTAAATTTTCCATGGGAAGTTAAGCCCGGGGATTTGGGGAATTTTGCTTAAATTCATTTTAAAAAGTTTGCTTATGACAGTGAACCGTTTTTGTGGGATACACATAAGGCAATTCTAAGTCTTGTGGCATATTTTGGTTAAACTATACCCAATTCAATGGAATTGCAACCCTCTGCATGCACAATGCATTCTTCCATCACATGTGCAGTGCACTCTTCCATCACATGTACAGCTGATTCTCAAGATCTGGGACGGTATTGAGATGCTATTGAGCCCACACTACTACACTGTCTGAGCCAAGGACTACATGCTTTCTAAGTTTTGATTACAATACTGAGTGGGGTGAATATATTTTATATGACATACATGATTATTTGTTAACTAGTAAATAGTAGCCTACAGCAAAGTGTGTTTAAATCATTTCTAACTTGGTAACAATTTCTGCTAGTTAGGTTTTGCTACCATGTCTCTTTTAGCTTGCTTGAGCCTGCTAACTGAGGAGTGTTAATTCACCTGTTTCCATACAGGTTCCATTTTTAAACATTTATCTTACAAAGGAGTTGTTTAATCTAACTGCTTAACTATTTATCTGTACATGGAATTGTATTTTTTTTTATAATTCCCCCTAGTTTTTACAGGAAAATGCCACGGGCACTATCTGATGTGTGGACACATTTCAATGCAGCTAATGTAGAAGGAAAAGCTGTGTAAAGTTGCAAATACTGTGCAAAATTATATGTGAAGAATGCAACAAGCAACCTCTGACAAAAGTCCCTCTACTTCTATTCGAGGTGAAAATTATGAATCAGACACCTTATCGATAGCAACAGCTCATGGTCCTCCTGGAATCAGAAGTTCTTTTGACTCAATGGAGGAACGTAGTCATAGAAATGCTGATGAATGTCCTGCTCGAGCTGTGTATGCAACTGGTTCACCTCTGATGCTCACAGCAATGTGTATTGGAAGAGATTTCTGAATGTTCTTCGCCCAGCATCCATCCCTCCAACCAGACATGCTTTATCTTCTCATTTGCTGGATGCAGAGTTCAACAGAGTTCAAGTGAAGGTCAAGCAAATCATAGAGAAAGCAATCCTCTCTGATGGGTGGTCGAATGTTTGTGGGCAAGGAATAATTAACTACATCCTCTCCACCCCTCAACCAGTATTCTACAAGAGCACAGACACAAGGGATAAGAGACACACCGGTCTCTACACTGCAGATGAGCTGAAGCAGTCATCAATGGCCTTGGACCACAGAAGGTATTTGCACTGGTGACAGACAATGCTGCGAACATGAAGTCCTCTTGGTCTAAAGTGGAGGAGTCCTACCCTCACAACACACCTATTGGCTCTGTTGCTCATGCATTGAATCTGCTCCTCAATGACATCATGGCACTGAAAAAAGCGGATACACTACGAGAGTGCCAAGGAAATGGTTAGGTATGTGAAGGGTCATCAAGTTATAGCAGCAATCTACAAAGCAAAGTGAGAAGAATAAGAGCACCACATTGAAGCTGCCCAGCAACACCCGTTGGGGTGGTGTTGTCATCATGTTCGACAGTCTCCTGGATGGGAGGAAGTCTCTCCAAGAAATGGCCATATCAGTCTGCCGATATGGACAGCCCCATCAAGAGGATCCTCCTGGATGATGTATTTTGGGAGAGGGTGGTAAGCAGCTTGAAACTCCTGAAACCTATAGCCGTAGCCATTGCATGGATTGAGGGAGTCAATGACATCCTGTCTGATGTTCAGACTGCTTGCAGATGTAAGAGAAGAAATTCGTACTGCCTTGCCCACTTCACTATTGCTGCAAGCAGAGGAAACTGTTCTGAAATAAATCAAAAAGCATGAAGACTTCTGCCTGAAGCCCATACACGCTGCAGCGTACATGTTGGACCCAAAGTATGCTGGCAAGAGCATCCTGTCTGGTGCAGAGATCAACAAGGCCTATGGTGTCATCACTATCGTGTCTCGCCACTTTGGCCTGGATGAGGGCAAGGTTCTTGGGAGTCTGGCGAAGTACACTTCCAAGGAAAGGCTTTGGGATGGAGATGCAATATGGAAGTCGTTGAAACATATATCATCAGCCACCTGGTGGAAGGGACTTTGTGGATCTGAGGCTCTTTCCCCTGTTGCCTCCATCATCCTGCAAATCCTACCATCAGCCGCCTCAGAGTGCAACTGGTGCTTGTTTGGGAACACACACAAAGCATGTAACAGGCCGTCTAATACAAGGGTTGAAATATTGGTGGCCATCCAGGCAAATTTCAGGCTTTTTGAGCCTGACAACAAGCCATCCTCAACAAGGTTGGAAAGTGACAGTGAAGATGAGGCCTCAGAGTCTGATGTTCAAGAGGTGGACATTGAGGAGGTCCAGGGACAAGACATGGAAGCCTGAGAGGAAGACAACCAAAGCTTTAGTTTCTAGACTATAATTTTACAGATGTATGTTGAAAATGTTTTTGGGAGATGCAATGGATCATTGGGGATCAATCAATATAATATTTTGTTGTTCAGTGACATCATCCCATGTGAAGAGTCAACTCATTTAAAGTTAAATCCGTAACTATATATTATTGGAAGGATTTAATAATTCGCAATTATGTCTACTTATGATAAAAGGTTTATGTTTCTGCCTCCATATGATATGGTAAAATATGTGACCTGGCCTTGACCTGTGTCTGCATCCCGCGGCTTGCCACCCTACCTGCTGAGCAGGGGGCAGGTGGGCGGACCACTATCTGCTATTCCATCCCCTCAACACCAAGGACGTCTAATGCTAGGACTTAGCATGAAGACCAGGGATGGTCAAAGAAGAAGACGTGACAAAGAAGTGTCTAACAGTGACAAAGTGTCTAACTCCTATAGAGCTGCACTAGAACTGATAAAGGCACAGATTGTGCCTTTAAAGGAAGATTCTGACTTTTAGGTGACAGGCTGTGCAAGGCTGCAGTGAGATCAGTCACCAAAACCAACAGTCAGCAGACAAGGCCAATGATCTCCATGCAAATCATGCCTGCCATGCAGCTTGTAGCTAAATTACTAGCAGCTGGTATTTTAAAAGGCATGCAAATATTTCTGTTAGAGTAAGAAGTGTGCTCAATGATTGAGTGAGAACATAGACGGAGTCCAAAATGGCACCCAATTCCATATATAATGCAGAGAGCTCTGTTCAAAAGTAGTGCTTTATGTTTGGAATAGGGTACCATTTGGGATGCAGAAACGAGAAGGATCGCAAATCAGGACCAATCAAATGTTAACAAACACCATGCCCGCCAATTATTAAACCTCACTCAGACGTAATTCACTTTTGCTTTCAGTCTCCATTAATGTTCCCTCCCCAAACAATTTGGCACTGAGCAAATTTCAGGTCTGCAGAGCGCAAACTTGAATGTTGAGGAAATTCCAATCAAATTTTATTGGTCACATACACGTGATTAGCAGATGTAATTGCTGGTGTAGCGAAATTCTTGTGCTTCTAGCTCCGACAGTGCAGTAATATCTAACAAGTAATATCTAACAAATTACACAACATACAGTATACACACAAATCTAAGTAGGAATGAATTAGACTATATACATATGGACGAGCGATGTCAGAGCGTAACGGACTAAGTTACAGTAGAATAGTATAGAATAGAGTATATACATATGAGATGAGTAATGAAAGAAATGTAAAAAATTATTAAGTGACTAAGAGACCGTAGAATAGTATAGAACACAGTATATACATATGGGATATGTAAACATTATTAAAGTCACTAGTGTCCCATTCCTTAAAGTGGCCAGTGATTTCTAGTCTATGCCTATAGGCAGCAGCCTCTAATGTGCTTGTGATGGCTGTTTAACAGTCTGATGGCCTTGAGATATAACCTGTTCAACAGTCTCTCGGTCCCAGCTTTGATGCACCTGTACTGACCTCACCTTCTGGATGATAGCGGTGTGAACAGGCAGTGGCTCAGGTGGTTGATGTCCTTTGATGATCTTTTTGGCTTTCCTGTGACATCGGGTGCTGTGGGTGTCCTGGAGGGCAGGTAGTTTGCCCCCGGTAATGCGTTTCAGCAGACCCACCACCCTCTGGAGAGCCTTGCGGTTGCGGGAGGTGCAGTTGCCGTACCAGGCAGTGATAGAACCCGACAGGATGCTTGCAATTGTGCATCTGTAAAAGTTTGTGGGTTTTAGGTGACAAGTCAAAATTCTTTAGCCTCCTGAGGTTGAAGAGGTGCTGTTGCGCATTCTTCACCACACTGTCTGTGTGGGTGGTCCATTTCAGATTGTCAGTGATGTGTACGCCAAGGAACTTGAAGCTTTCCGCCTTCTCCACTGCGGTCCTGTTGATGTAGATAGGGGGTGCACCCTCTGCTGTTTCCTGAAGTCCACGATCATCTCCTTTGTTTTGTTGACGTTGAGTGAGAGGTTGTTTTCTGGGCAAAACACTCCCAGAGCCCTCACCTCCTCCCTGTAGGCTGTCTCGTCATTGTTGGTAATCAAGCCTACAACTGTTGTGTCGTCTGCAAACTTGATGATTGAGTTGGAGGCGTGCTTGGCCACGCAGTCATGGGTGAGCAGGGAGTACAGGAGGGGGCTGAGCACGCACCCTTGTGGGGCACCAGTGGTGATGTTTTCTACCTTCACCACCTGGGGGCGGCCCGTCAGGAAGTGCAGGACTCAGTTGCATAGATAGGGGTTCAGACCCAGGGCCTCGAGCTTAATGATGAACTTGGAGGGTACCATGGTGTTGAATGCTGAGCTATAGTCAAAAAACAGCATTCTTACATAGGTATTCCTCTTGTCCAGATGGGATAGGGCAGTGTGCAGAGTGATGGCGATTTCATCGTCTGTGGATCTATTGGGGCGGTAGGCAAATTAAAGTGGGTCTAGGGTGGCAGGTAAGGTAGAGGTGATATTATCCTTGACTAGTCTCTCAAAGCACTTCATGATGACAGAGGTGAGTGCTACGGGGCGATGGTCATTAAGTTCAGTTATCTTTGCCTTCTTGTGTACAGGAAGAATAGTGGCCATCTTGAAGCATGTGGGGACAGCAGACTGGGATAGGGAGAGATTGAATATGCCCCAAAACACACCAGCGAGCTGGTCTGCGCATGCTCTGAGGACGCGGCTAGGGATGCCGTCAGCGAGGGTTAACACGTTTTACTCACGTCGGCCACGGAGAAGGAGAGCCCACAGTCCTTGGTAGCGGACCGCGTAGGTGGCACTGTGTTATCCTCAAAGCGTGCAAAGAATGTGTTTAGCCTGTCCAGAAGCAAGACGTCAGTCTCGGCGACGTGGCTGGTTTTCCTTTTCTAGTCCGAGATGGTCTGTAGTCCCTGAGCCGTTGAACTGCGACTCCACTTTCTCTCTATACTGATGTTTAGCTTGTTTGATTGCCTTGCGGAGTGAATAACTACACTGTTTATTTTCTGCCATATTACCAGTCGCCTTGCCATGGTTAAATGAAGTGGTTCGCGCTTTCCACATTTTCTGGTTAGGGTAGGTTTTAATAGTCACAGTGGGTACTCCATCTCCTATATATTTCCTTATAAACTCTGTCACTGTATCTGTGTATACGTCTCGATTATTTTCGCAAGCTACCCAGATCATATCCCAGTCCACGTGATCAAAACAATCCTGAAGCTTGGATTCCGATTGGTCAGACCAGCGTTGAATAGTACGAAGTACGGGCACTTCCTGTTTGTTTCTGCCTATAGGACCGGAGGAACAAGATGGAGTCATGGTCAGATTTGCCAAAAGGAGGGCGGGGGTGGGCCTTGTAAGCATTCCGGAAGTTTGAATAGCAATGGTGACAGAGGTGAGTGGGCCTTGTAAGCATTCCGGAAGTTTGAATAGCAATGGTTGAGAGTCTTAGTAGCGAGAGTAGGACAGTCGATATGTTGATAGAACTTCATCAGCCTAGTCCTCAGATTTGCTTTGTTAAAATCCCCAGCTACAATAAATGCAGCCTCAAGATATGTGGTTTCCAGTTCTTTGAGGGCCGTCGAGGTTTCGGCATGAGGTGGGATGTAAATGCCCGTGGCGATGACGGAGGGAGATTCTCTTGGGAGGTAATATGTTCACCATGTAATTGTGCGGAATTCTAGGTTGGGTGAACAAAAGTAATTGAGTTCCTGTATGTTCCTAGATTTACACCATAAGTCGTTAATCATGAAACACACCCCACACCCCTTCTGCTTCCCGGAGAGATTTATTCCTGTCTAGGCGATGTATAAAATTTTTGCGTGAAGTAAACATGCAGGAAAAGGGGTCGCAGATCGGGCATCCTTCTGAAGATTCGTAAGCGAGCAAGTAAACTCCCACTGCCATCTGTTCTTCTTGCTAACGTGCAATCATTGGATAATTAAATTGATGACCTACGATTAAGATTATCCTACCAACGGGACATTAAAAACTGTAACATCTTATGTATTACAGAGACATGGCTGAACGAAGATATGGACAATAAAGAGCTAGCGGGATGTTCCAAGCACCGGTAGAACAGTGACTCTACCTCTGGTAAGACGAGGGGTGGGGGTGTGTGTTTATTTGTTAATAACAGCTGGTGCGCGATGTCTAATATTAAAGAAGTCTCGAAGTATTGCTCGCCTGAGGTAGAGTACCTTATGATAAGCTGTAGACCACAATATCTACCAAGAGAGTTCTCATCTATATTATTCCTACCTGTCTATTTACCACCACAGAACGAAGCCGGCACTAAGACCGCTCTCAACCAACTCTATAAGGCCATAAGCAAAGACAAATGCTAACCCAGAAGCGGCGCTCTTTGTGGCCAGGGACTTTAATGCAGGCAAACTTAAATCAGTTTTACCACATTTTTACCAGTATGTCACATGTGCAACCAGGGAAGAAAATCCTAGACCACCTTTACTCCACACGCAAAGATGCATACTAAGCTCTCCCCCGCCCTCCATTTGGCAAATCTGACCAGATTTATATCCTCCTGATTCCTGCTTACAAGCTAAAACTAAAGCAGGAATACAGAAGTGGTCAGATGACGCGGATGCTACACTACAGGACTGTTTTGCTAGCACAGACTGGAATATGTTCCAGGATTCATCCAATGGCATAGAGGAGTACACCACCTCAGTCATCGGCTTTATCAATAAGTGCATCGACAACGTCGTCCCCACAGTGATTGTACGTACATATCCCAACCAGAAGCCATGGATTACAGGCAACATCCGCATCGAGCTAAAGGCTAGAGCTGCTGATTTCAAGGAGTGGGAGAGTAATCCGGACACTTATAAGAAATCCCGCTATGCCCTCAGACGAACCATCAAACAAGCAAAGCGTCAATACAGGATTAAGATTGAATCCTAATACACCGGCTCTGACACTCGTCGGATGTGGCAGGGCTTGAAACTATTACGGACTACAAAGGGAAAACCAGACGCGAGCTTGCCGGTGATGTAAGCCTACCAGGCGAGCTAAATTCCTTTTATGCTCGCTTCGAGGCAAGAAACACTGAAGCATGAGAGCACCAGCTGTTCTGGACGGTAACCGATGTGAACAAAACCTTTAAACAGGTCAACATTCACAAAGCCGCTGGGCCAGACGGATTACCAGGATGTGTACTCAAAGCATGCGCGGACCAACTGGCAAGTGTCTTCACTGACATTTTCAAGCTCTCCCTGAACGAGTCTGTAATACCTGTTTCAAGCAGACCACCATAGTCCCTGTGCTCAAGGAAGCGATTGTAACCTGCCTAAATTATTACCGCTCCGTGGCACTCACGTCGGTAGCCATGAAGTGCTTTGAAAGGCTGGTCATGACTCACATCAACAGCATCCTCCCAGACACCCTAGACCCACTCCAATTCGCATACCACCCCATCAGATCCACAGATGATGCAATCTCAATCGCACTGCACACTGCCCTTTCTCACCTGGACAAATGGAACACCTATGTGAGAGTGAGCGTTCAACACCATAGTGCCCATGAAGTTCATCACTAAGCTAAGGACTCTGGGACTAAACACCTCCCTCTGCAACTGGATCCTGGACTTCCTGACGGGCCGCCCCCAGGTGGTAAGAGTAGGTAACAACATGTTTGCCACGCTGATCCTTAACACAGAGGCCCCTCAGGGGTGTGTACTTAGTCCCCTCCTGTACTCCCTGTTCACATACGACTGCGTGGCCAAACACGACTCCAACACCATCATTAAGTTTGCTGACGTGATAGGCCTGATGAGACTGCCTATTGGGAGGGCAGAGAGGAGGTCAGAGAACTGCCAGTGTGGTGCCAGGATAACAACCTCTCCCTCAACGTGAGCAAGACTAAGACTAAGGCCCCCATTAACATTAACGGGGCTGTAGTGGAGCGGGTCGAGAGTTTCAAGTTCCTTGGTGTCCACATCACCAACAAACTATCATGCCAAGACAGTTGTGAAGAAGGCACGACAAAACCTTTTCCCCATCAGGAGACTGAAAAGATTTGGCATGGGTCCCCAGATCCTCAAAAGGTTCTACAGCTGCACCATCGAGAGCATCCTGACCGGTTGCATCACCACCTGGTATGGAAACTGCTCGGCATCTGACAATAAGACACTACAGGGGGTAGTGCGTACGGCCCAGTACATCACTGGGGCCAAGCTTCCTGCCATCCAGTACATATATAATAGGCGGTGTCAGAGGAAAGCCCATAAAATTGTCAGAGACTCCATCACCCAAGTTATAGACTGTTTTCTCTGCTACTGCATGGCAAGTGGTAATGGAGCGCCAAGTCTAGGACCAAGAGGCTCCTCAACAGCTTCTACCCCCAAGCCATAAGACTGCTGAACAACTAATACAATCGCCACCGGACAATTTACATTGACCTCCCCCCTCCCTTTTGTACACTGCTGCTACTCGCTGTTTATTATCTATGCATAGTCACTTCACCCCCACCTACATGTACAAATTACCTTAACTAACCTGTACCCCAGCACACTGACTCGGTACCGGTGCCCCCTGTATATAACCTCATTATTGTTATTCTTATTGTGTTACTTTTTATTTTAGTCTACTCTGTAAATATTTTCTTAACTCTTCTTGAACTGCACTGTTGGTTAAGGGCTTGTAAGTAAGCATTTCACGGTAAAATCTACACTTGTTGTAGATGTGACAAATAACGTTTGATTGGATGTACTGAGAATCCTGCTGGCTTTACCGACTCCGACAGAGTATCCCGAGAGAGCCATGTTTCCGTGAAACAAAGTATTTTCCAGGCCCCTAAGCTCATCAACTTTGTTATCCAAAGACTGAACATTAGCGAGTAATATACTCGGAAGCGGTGGGTGGTGTGCATGCCTCCTAAGTTGAACCAGCAGGCTGCCTCGAGTGCCTCTCCCCCGCCGGCGATGTTTTGGGTCGGCCTCCGGAATAAGTAAAATTTCTCTGGGGTGAGTGAACAAAGGATCTGCTCCAGGGAAGTCGAATACCTGGTCGTAATGCTTGTAGTTCTGGTGAGTTACCGGCACTCTAATATCCAATAGTTCTTCCCGGCTGTATGTAATGACACAAAACATTTCCTGAGATAATAATGTAAAAAAATGTAGATAAAAAAAACGAAATACTGCAAAGTTTCCTAAGAGCTAGTCGAGATGCTGCCATCTCTGTCGGCGCCATCTTTCTGTGCAACTTCCTGCACGCGTTTACTGTGAACACTGAAGCTGTACCCGCTTAAAGTTAGTTTTAAACAGTAGGCTACTGTGGTTATTTGATCATAATGTAGGCCTACCAGAGTGGCCTACCATCAAAAACAATGGAGAAAAACACATCCCATAACATTTTAACATGGAAATAGCTGTTCTATCATTCAGCCTACAGTTGCAGCCAATGTGTGGTGTTCAATGCCTACAGTACATTCCATGAGACTTTTGGAGAAAAAATTACATTCAGGTATTGACATTAACCTTTTAATCTAGGTTCCCATACCATTATTACAGAGAATCAGACAAATTACGCTACGCTCTGCCTATTGGCTACTTAGCTTATTCAAGACCATCTCAAAATACAACAATTTCCCTTTAAGACATAAAAATCTCTTTACCTGACTCACTTTTCAAAGATGTCTAGAAATGCACACATTTTGTGCTTTTGTTGGAAGCCACCACTCCCCTATTGTTGACTAGAAATTAACTATAACTGGGCTAATAACTCACTAACTAGCAAAAAACTCTCACAACACATGGCAACATGCAGCTCTCACTTTGATCTCAAAATAAGCACATCTACTTGGCATACTGTACCTGAAACACAGTCCAGTTCAAAGTAAATGGCACAGATCCATATATGGCAATGGCTATTTGCATATTGGCCTGAAGCTCTGATTGGTTATGGCGGGCTGTGTAGAGTATGGGCCTGAGTGATGCCTGTCAGTGCAATATAATCCTACTCCAATGGGCTCTGCCTACAAGAAAATATCTTGCACAGTTAGTTTTGCATACTAAATCTTCCATAGTTCATTTTGTTTCAGTATATTACATTGAAAGTGGTTCGATCCCGGGCTGTGTCGCAGCCGGCTATAACCGGGAGACCCATGAGTTGGCGCACAATTGGCACAGTGTCGTCGGGGTTAGGAGAGGGTTTGGCCGGCTATGATGTCCTTGTCCCATCGCGCTTTAGCAACTCCTTGTGGTGGCCGGGCGCATGCATGCTGGCTTCGGTAGCCAGCTATACGGCGTTCCCACCGACACATGGGTGTGGCTGGCTTCCGGGTTAAGCTGGCATTGTGTCAAGAAGCAGTGCGGCTTGGCTGGGTTGTGTTTCGGAGGGAGCACGGTTCTCGACCTTCACCTCTCCCGAGTCCGCGCGGGAGTTGCAGCAAAAAAACACTAACTACCAAATGGATATCACATAATTGGGGAGAAAAAGGGGTAAAAAGTACAACATTAAAAAATATATTTAAAAAAAATGGCTAATGCGTTGATTCGATTACAGTTTCCACAGTAGAGAAAAACGTTGATAGTGTTAACTAAAAGGGAAAACTGTAGAAAGTTGAGTGAAGTTCAATCTAGTGCTTATCTGCTGGGGATCATATTTCTTCTGTGCGGAAGTCCGATGGGAGCTGCACACCCGCGCGCAGCTTAGAGGGAACATTGGTCTCCAATCCATTTCCATCTGTTTGAGAATCCTAGAGAAGCTTACTCAAAAGGAAGAATGTAGGTTTGAGGATTTTCTTTCACTCACGTCGGTTGCATCCCAATTGGCATCCTATTCCATATACAGTGGGGAGAACAAGTATTTGATACACTGCCGATTTTGCAGGTTTTCCTACTTACAAAGCATGTAGAGGTCTGTAATTTTTATCATAGGTAAACTTCAACTGTGAGAGACGGAATCTAAAACAAAAATCCAGAAAATCACATTGTATGATTTTTAAATAATTAATTTGCATTTTATTGCATGACATAAGTATTTGATCACCTACCAACCAGTAAGAATTCCGGCTCTCACAGACCTGTTAGTTTTTCTTTAAGAAGCGCTCCTGTTCTCCACTCATTACCTGTATTAACTGCACCTGTTTGAACTCGTTACCTGTATGAAAGACACCTGTCCACACACTCAATCAAACAGATTCCAACCTCTCCACAATGGCCAAGACCAGAGAGCTGTGTAAGGATATCAGGGATAAAATTGTAGACCTGCACAAGGCTGGGATGGGCTACAGGACAATAGGCAAGCAGTTGGTGAGAAGGAAACAACTGTTGGCGCAATTATTAGAAAATGGAAGAAGTTCAAGATGACGGTCAATCACCCTCGGTCTGGGCTCCATGCAAGATTTCACCTCGTGGGGCATCAATGATCATGAGGAAGGCGAGGGATCAGCCCAGAACTACAACGGCAGGACTGGTCAATGACCTGAAGAGAGCTGGGACCACAGTCTCAAAGAAAACCATTAGTAACACACTACGCCGTCATGGATTAAAATCCTGCAGCGCACGCAAGGTCCCCCTGCTTAAGCCAGTGCATGTCCAGGCCTGTCTGAAGTTTGCCAATGACCATCTGGATGATCCAGAGGAGGAATGGAAGAAGGTCATGTGGTCTGATGAGACAAAAATAGAGCTTTTTGGTCTAACTCCACTCGCCGTGTTTGGAGAAGAAGAAGTATGAGTACAACCCCAAGAACACCATCCCAACCGTGAAGCATGGAGGTGGAAACATAATTCTTTGGGGATGCTTTTCTGCAAAGGGGCGGACGACTGCACCGTATTGAGGGGAGGATGGATGGGGCCATGTATCGCGAGATCTTGGCCAACAACCTCCTTCCCTCAGTAAGAGCATTGAAGATGGTTCGTGGCTGGGTCTTCCAGCATGACAACGACACGAAGCACACAGCCATGGCAACTAAGGAGTGGCTCCGTAAGAAGCATCTCAAGGTCCTGGAGTGGCCTAGCCAGTCTCCAGACCTGAACCCAATAGAAAATCTTTGGAGGGAGCTGAAAGTCCGTATTGCCCAGCGACCAGCCCCGAAACCTGAAGGATCTGGAGAAGATCTGTAGGGAGGAGTGGGCCAAAATCCCTGCTGCAGTGTGTGCAAACCTAGTCAAGAACTACAGGAAACGTATGATCTCTGTAATTGCAAACAAAGGTTTCTGTACCAAATATTAAGTACTGCTTTTCTGATGTATCAAATACTTATGTCATGCAATAAAATGCAAATTAATTACTTAAAAATCATACAATGAGATTTTCTGGATTTTTGTTTTAGATTCCGTCTCTCATAGTTGAAGTGTACCTATGATAAAAATTACAGACCTCTACATGCTTTGTAAGTAGGAAAACCTGCAAAATCGGCAGTGTATCAAATACTTGTTCTCCCCACTGTATAATGCACTACTTTTGAGCAGAGCCTTATGGTACACTACATAGAGAATAGGATGCCATTTGAAGCGCACACATATACTTAATCTATTTTATCCCAGATTGATTGGTCAGTCTTTTCAAGTGTTGCCATAGATCTGGCCAATCCTAAAGCGCTGCTTCGAAGCGATGATCAATCTGATCGAGCAGGAGATCTGGGAAACAGGCGAGGGTGTCTATGATGGTGCCTGTACTGCACCTAAATGTCATATATTTTCTCTGTCCTCTGGTCTGCTGTAGTGTCTGATGATGTCCTATACATAAAGAGGTAGCGTCATGCTCGTGCATTTCATCACAGGCCTCTGTGTGGATAAAGAATCACACTGCTCATTAGCAATCTGGGGAGGGAGAGGGGGAGGGAGAGACTAAACTCCCATCTCTCTACGTCAATTTGAAGCTGTACAATCTTTTTTAAATGTAAGATTCTCCAGAGTAACAGGTCTTATGAAATCTCTTGTATAACTCAGATTCCCCCTTGACAGTCATCATTTATTGATATATTCCTCACTGGAAATGTGTGTGCAGCAATATGTAATAATTGAGAGGTTTAGTGCATAATGTAATTAAGGATTTCCCCTTACACTTATACACTACTGTTTGTTTACAAGACATACACACAGGAACACAAGTACAGGCACACAGGGCACAACGCACATGCAAATATATCACTCTGCATCCATTTCGTCACTTGATTGCTGTGATTCATTCTACTGCACTTTCTCCAGTGGTAAAGCGGGCCTTCACAGGTTCTAACAGCAGACCTATAAGCTTGCTGCCAGATCTCAGCAAACTGTTGGAAAAAAAGGGTGTGTTGACCAAATACAATGTTATTTCTCTGTAAACAAATTAACAACAGACTTTCAGCATTCTTATAGAGAAGGCCACTCGACATGTACTGCACTGACACAAATTACTGATGATTGGTTGAAAGAAATTGATAAGAAGTGCAGCCTTCAGTGCAGCCTTTGATATTACTGACCATAACTTATCTGTTATGGCTTTTCAACCTCAAATTGCCATAACGGGGATTCAGAACTATCTAATAGAACTCAAGGGGTTTTCTTTAAAGGAAGCTTCTCTAATGTCAAACATGTAAAGTGTGGTGTAACGCAGGGCAGCTCTCTAGGCGCTCTACTCTTTTCTCTTCTATCCAATGAACTGCCACTGGCATTAAACAAAGCATGTGTGTCCATGTATGCGGATGATTCAACCATATATGCATCAGCAACCAAAGCTAATGAAGTCACTGAAACCCTTAACAAAGAGATGCAGTCTGTTTTGGAATGGGTGGCCAGTAATAAACTGGTCCTGACATCTCTTAAACTAAGTGCATTGTGTTTGGGTCAAATCATTCCCTAAGTTCTAGACAGCTAAATCTGTTAATGAATGGTATGGCTGTTAAACAAGTTGAGGTGACTTGGTGCTACCTTAGATTGTAAAACATATAGATTCAATGGTTGAAAAGAAAGGTAGAGGTATGTCCGTAATAAAGAGATGCTCTGCTTTATTGACACCACACTCCAAAAAGCAAGTCTTGCAGGCTCTAGTTTTGTCTTATCTTGATTATTCCTCAGTCGTGTGGTCGAGTGCTGCATGGAAAGACCTAGTWAAGCTGCAGCTGGCCCAGAACAGAGTGGCACGTCTTGCTCTTCACTGTAGTCAGAGGGCTGATATACAGTTGAAGTCGGAAGTTCACATTCACTTAGGTGGGAGTCATTAAAACTTGTTTTTCAACCACTCCACTAATTTCTTGTTAACAAACTATAGTTTTGGCAAGTCGGTTAGGACATCTACTTTGTGCATGACAAAAGTAATTTTTCCAACAATAGTTTACAGACAAATTATTTCACTTGATTCAATTGGAGGTGTACCTGTGGATTTATTTCAAGGCCTACCTTCAAACTCAGTGCCTCTTTGCTTGACATCATGGGAAGTTCTAAATAAATCAGCCAAGACCTCAGAAAAAAATTGCAGACCTCCACAAGTCTGGTTCATCCTTGGGAGCAATTTCCAAACGCCTGAACGTACCACGTTCATCTGTACAGACAGTAGTATGCAAGTATAATGGGACTACGCAGCTGTCATACCGCTCAGGAAGGAGACGAGATCTGTTTCCTAGAGATGAATGTACTTTGGTGCGAAAAGTGCAAATCAAATCACAGAACTCCAGCAAAGGACCTTGTGAAGATGCTGGAAGAAACAGGTACAAAAGTATCTATATCCACAGTAAAACGAGTCCTATATCGACATAACCTGAAAGGCCGCTCAGCCAGGAAGAAGCCACTGTTCCAAAACCGCCACAAAAAAGCCAGACTACGGTTTGCAACTGCACATGGGGACAAAGATCGTACTTTTTGGAGAAATGTCCTCTGGTCTGATGAAACAAAAATATAACTTTTTGGTCATAATGACCATCGTAATGCTTGGAGGAAAAAGGGGGAGCCTTGCAAGCCGAAGAACATCATCCCAACCGTGAAGCACGGGGTGGCAGCATCATGTTGTGGGGGTGCTTTTCTGCAGGAGGGACTGGTGCACTTCACAAAATAGATGGCATTATGAGGCAGGAAAATTATGTGGATATGTTGAAACAGCATATCAAGACATCAGTCAGGAAGTTAAAGCTTGGTCGCAAATGGGTCTTCCAAATGAACAATGACCCGAAGTATACTTCCAAAGTTGTGGGGAAATGGTTTAAGGACAACAAAGTCAAGGTATTGGAGTGGCCATCACAAAGCCCTGACCTCAATCCTATAGAACATTTGTGGGCAGAACTGAAAAAGCATGTGCAAGCAAGGAGGCCTACAACCAGACTCAGTTACACCAGCTCTGTCAGGAGGAATGATCCAAAATACACCCAACTTATTTTGGGAAGATTGTGGAAGGCTACCTGAAACGTTTGTCCCAAGTTAAACAATTTAAAGGCGATGCTACCAAATACTAATTGAGTGAATGTAAACTTCTGACCCACTGGGAATGTGATGAAGGAAATAAAAGCTGAAATAAATCACTCTCTACTATTATTCTGACATTTCACAGTTTTAAAATAAATAAAGTGGTGATCCTAACTGACCTAAGACATGGAATTTGTACTAGGATTAATTGTCAGGAAATGTGTAAAACTGAGTTTAAATGTATTTGGCTAAGGTGTATGTAAACTTCCGACTTCAACTGTATGTGTTAGTAGTTCCCTAACAATTAAAGTGGAACTGACAGCATTTTAGCAACATCAAATCTTATTAAAATATGTTAATATATTGACACTTTCTCTTTTTGATATTGCTACTATGCAAGTAACCTCACTAACGTTTACACCTTCTGTAGAGACCTATCCACTTAGCAAGATGTGGCTGGGGGTTATAGCATTTCTTTCAATTTAGACAAGTGTGTCTGGGTAAGCGGCATCTAATATTTATCAAATATTTTTATCTGGACACTTTGTTTTGATATTGCTACTATGCAAATATGCAAGTAACCATTACACTGTATTGTGTACACCCTCTGTATCTCGTGCATGTGACAAATAAACTTTGATTTTGTTTTGATATAGTGTGTGTTTACCAGAGACAGTAATGTGAACAACAACATGACCTGCACCAAGGCCTGATTAGGGATACAGTATAGGCCAAGGACTATATAAACTGTATTTTTACCTGTAGTTTTTCCTTATTGTAGGCTACTATTTTTTACCACTTTTAGTCTTTAAATATTTGTTTTTTTACTACAGTACCTTACTCACTCTGTTTAGCATATGGCCTCACATGTGAATCATTAAAGAGATGTGTGGGGCTAAGGCTTAAGAGAGTGTGAATGATGCTGAATGGGTGTAGACAAAGAAGGGCTCTCAAGTAATAGTACCAAAACATTCAAGGGGTATTTTCTCAATAGTGGGGATACAAGTTTATTAACTTTCAATGCAAAATGACTTTCCCATTGTTCCTCAACTGCAGTTTATGATGTACCATTTTGTAGCTCTTAGTCTCTACTTTTATCGAATGTAAAAAACACAATTTAAAATTTTGCCACATAAGACCCGAATCGAGGTGGTCAGTCACATATAGTATATCCTCCAAAACACGAGGTTCGAGGGACATTATCACTTTTATACAACGGGTTACCAACATATTCAAATAACGATTGATATATTTTCATTAAAAAAATAAAAAAATAATGCATTTATTCATACTATTTCATCCTTCCACAAGATATAGTCCCAACACAAATGGTCGTTCGGTTGCCAGAGACGCGACACAGTCATTAAGTCTTTTTGTGTTGTATCTATGGACGTGAACCAGTCATCTCTTGCTTGCCAGCTAGCCAACTACGGCTAACTTACAGTCACTTCAAACAGTGCAGTCAGAATAACAGCAAAGTAGCTGCATTTGCGTTTGATTAAGATGTTTTCTAGTGATAAAAAAAAAATGAATCCATAACAATGTGTCAATGACGCGCGATTTCGCCTGGCATAGAAAATGTGCTCTCTCGTTAGGACACTGTTGTTCAGAGGAGCTAGCCAACAACACAGCTAACACAGTCACTTCAAACTGAAGCTGGAAAGACTGCAAACTAGCTGCAGTTTTGTTTTCTATTGAAATTTCTTTGTATATATCCATAAAAATTATGCCAGCTGATTCATGATTTGGAATGGCTGACAAAATCTGTCTACCCGTCAGTCTCATCCCAACATGTTCATTACTATGGGACAGCTGGAAATAAAAGTTCAATAATGAAACTATGTTGCAAATGTTGGAGAGACAGACAGTAAGGTTTAAACAATTCTCCTCTGATGAAAACCAAATGCTAGCCTAAAATATATTGGAGATAACGTCTAGATGCTTTTTATAGTGGAGATCAAGTTTATAAATTGCCTGGCTGGGCTGATGAGGCAGTTGATTGCACAGTGAGATGGAACAGAGTAAATAGGCATTTCAAGGTCACAGCATTACCCGGTGGTAACTTGAGGAATGGACACTGGCTGGAATAAGGTTTTAACCAATCAGCATCCAGGAATAGACCCACCCATTTTATAATTCCCTATAACGCACAGTATAATTGCACAGTATAATTAAATGGCTATGAAGTTAATTCTTACATGTTACTATTTTTGAGCTGCTTTTGAAAGCAAAAGTCGAATTGATAACATTGGCATTGTTGAACTCGATTTTCATAATAGCAAGCTAAAATGATGGTTTGGTTAGCTAAACAAGTATGTTTGTTTGGTTACCAATGCAATTACTGTAGCTAGTTAGTAAACTAGCTAGCTACTTCAGTGGTTGTTATATTTCTACTGGCAAATGAATACATTTCTGCTGGCAAATATGTTAATTTCTAGCCATGGTATAAAAGGGATAATCAACTCAGAGCTCTATGCGTTCTCTGGAAAATAATGCAGATCAGTGGCAGTGGGTCTTAGACCTTTTAATGGTTGAATATTTTATTTACCCATTCCCATTGGATCTGTTTTGCCCTATAACCACGACCAGTTTTGATGCCTTTGAATAGATCTCTAGAAGTGCAAGTGATAATAACACCTAGTATTCATAAAACAATTGGTCATTTACAGGAAATGCTTTACAGTGTAGTTTAAGGTAAAGATCCTGAATAGTCATTCTGAATAGTACTTTTTCTCTCATGGCTAACTACAAGGAAGTTTGAAAAGACAGGTTGAGTGGGCGGGGAGCTTATATCCATGAGCTCACCTTGACTGACAGCTCCTTGAAAAGCCTATGTTCAGCAACTTGTTACAACTTAGATGAAGTGAGAAATTTGGTGATACACAAAGGAAAGACTAGGGAAACATTCCTGCAGTTCTAGCAGGTAGCTGGACAATAGATTTGCCTAGATGGAGGGTAGGGGGAGAATTCTATCGTCAAATGTATTTCTAAGTTAGGTTCTAAGTTAAGAATTATTATTATTATTATTATGTATCACATCCGACTGTGATTGGGAGTCCCATAGGGCAGCGCACAATTGGCCCAGCGTTTCTCTCCCTCTAAAAACAGAAATAAAAGTTTTGGCCTTTACAAATATTATTTTGGCCTTTATTCTGATTACAATCGCTCACTTTAGTTTTTTTCCCAAATATCGTTATATATTATCAAGTTGATGGCACAGTCATATAGCCCGGCACCTACATAAAGCTGAGTGACTCACTCATTCATGGCTTTGGATCAAAATAAATAAGTACCAACATTCTTTCTGAAAGTCTATAATAAAGAAATGTTTTGGTTATCCTGACCTGGACACCATGTACAGTATTATAATAACCCATTATGGGCTATTAGCAGGACAATATACCGTTACCAATACCTCTCTGTATTTTGATACTTTGTGGATGGGGCTTCCCCAGTGGCGCAGCTGTCTAAGTCACTGCATCGCAATGCAAAATGCGTTGCTACAGATACCCGTGCCAGCCGCCACCGGGAGACCCATGAGGCAGATTTTGGTTTTAATTTAGAATCCTCCAATCCTATATACAGTGGGGAGAACAAGTATTTGATACACTGCCGATTTTGAAGGTTTTCCTACTTACAAAGCATGTAGAGGTCTGTAATTTTTTATCATAGGTACACTTCAACTGTGAGAGACGGAATCTAAAACAAAAATCCAGAAAATCACATTGTATGATTTTTAAGTAATTAAATTGCATTTTATTGCGTGACATAAGTATTTGATACATCAGAAAAGCAGAACATAATATTTGGTACAGAAACCTTTGTTTGCAATTACAAAGATCATACGTTTCCTGTAGTTATTGACCAGGTTTGCACACACTGCAGCAGGGATTTTGGCCCACTCCTCCATACATACCTTCTCCAGATCCTTCAGGTTTCGGGGCTGTCGGTGGACAATACGGACGTTCAGCTCCCTCCAAAGATTTTCTATTGGGTTCAGGTCTGGAGACTGGCTAGGCCACTCCAGGACCTTGAGATGCTTCTTATGGAGCCACTCCTTAGTTGCCCTGGCTGTGTGTTTCGGGTCGTTGTCATGCTGGAAGATCCAGCCACGACCCATCTTCAATGCTCTTACTGAGGGAAGGAGGTTTTTGGCCAAGATCTCGCGATACATGGCCCCATCCATCCTCCCCTCAATACGGTGCAGTCGTCCTGTCCCCTTTGCAGAAAAGCATCCCCAAAGAATTATGTTTCCACCTCCATGCTTCACGGTTGGGAMGGTGTTCTTGGGGTTGTACTCAWCCTTCTTCTTCCTCCAAACACGGCGAGTGGAGTTTAGACCAAAAAGCTCTATTTTTGTCTCATCAGACCACATGACCTTCTCCCATTCCTCCTCTGGATCATCCAGATGGTCATTGGCAAACTTCAGACGGGCCTGGACATGCGCTGGCTTGATCAGGGGGACCTTGCGTGCGCTGCAGGATTTCAATCCATGACAGCGTAGTGTGTTACTAATGGTTTTCTTTGAGACTGTGGTCCCAGCTCTCTTCAGGTCATTGACCAGGTCCTGCCGTGTAGTTCTGGGCTGATCCCTCACCTTCCTTATGATCATTGATGCCCCACGAGGTGAGATCTTGCATGGAGCCCCAGACCGAGGGTGATTGACCGTCATCTTGAACATCTTCCATTTTCTAATAATTGCGCCAACAGTTGTTGCCTTCTCACCAAGCTGCTTGCCTATTGTCCTGTAGCCCATCCCAGCCTTGTGCAGGTCTACAATTTTATCCCTGATGTCCTTACACAGCTCTCTGGTCTTGGCCATTGTGGAGAGATTGGAGTCTGTTTGATTGAATGTGTGTACAGGTGTCTTTTATACAGGTAACAAGTTCAAACAGGTGCAGTTAATACAGGTAATGAGTGGAGAACAGGAGGGCTTCTAAAAGAAAAACTAACAGGTCTGTGAGAGCCGGAATTCTTACTGGTTGGTAGGTGATCAAATACTTATGTCACGCAATAAAATGCAATTTAATTACTTAAAAATCATACAATGTGATTTTCTGGATTTTTGTTTTAGATTCCGTCTCTCACAGTTGAAGTGTACCTATGATAAAAAATTACAGACCTCTACATGCTTTGTAAGTAGGAAAACCTTCAAAATCGGCAGTGTATCAAATACTTGTTCTCCCCACTGTATGTAATTATTGGCGGAGAGTCACGTCATATTTTTCGATATACTGTAGGCCTACCGTAGGCGACATGAGTCTCACTAGTGTTGAGTAATGTGCTGTTAAAAGTGGTGTAGGTCTTAATTATTTAAAGAGCATATTGAAGTTAGAAGCATTAGCCTACAACTATTTTAGCACTGTTTCACGCTGCTCTGAGACAAGCATGGGGACTGGTCTTGATGAATCAATGAGATTCAATGAATCTCTGTTTGGGTATTGGTTAGACTAAAATGATGGTGTAGAAATGTTATGCTCTTAGTGTAACCTTCATTTAACTAGGCAAGTCAGTTAAGAACAAATTCTTATTTACAAGGACAGCCTACTCCTTCCTCCCCATCGGGGAATTGAACCCCAGTCTCCCGCGTGCGACAGGGGGATTCTTTAGCTAAATAGCTCAGCACTGTAGCTTACTCCCGACCGTCACGTTGTACAGCGCCATATTTTCTGATCCATCCTAATGGACACCCAGAGGGTTTTTCGTTTTTCTTAGAATAGAAATTTCATAATCAGTCCCAAAATTGAATAATCAGTCCCATATACCATGTTGTTACAAAAAAGGTTTTAAATTCTCTAGTACGGCCACTATTGAAGGCTATCAAATGCTTCTCAAAGATACCCTCTGGTGGTCAAACTAGCACAAACTAGAATTAATGGTACCAGTGGTTGGCACTTAAATAACGTGCCATAGAATTCTGCAGCACCACGCAAGCTGTGCTGCAGTATGCTGAAATTTTTAAAGGATGAAACACTGTATGAAATACCATATTGTAGCTCTGAGTCTCTACTGTTATCCAATGTAAAAAAACACAATTTCAAATTCTGTTACATAAGACCGAATCCAGGTGGTGAGTCAAATTTATTGAATATTATATGAATCCTAAAAAATGCAACGGCCCATTTGGGTGCAATCAATTAACTTAAATTCTTAGAGTTCAAATTATCTTTCAACAAAATAATGTTTCAGGAATGCTAATCTTATCTATTTTCAACTACAGAAAACATTTGAGAACAATCGGAGATGGCGAGTGTTGAAATCCTCTCGTACTTTTTGAGATGGAATGATTCGGTTGTGGTTATACACCAAATCCCAGTAATATGTACTTACCCAGTCTTGGAACAGACACACTAGATCACTCCATCTGATTGAGAGGATAACTAAATCACAGAGGGACTATGGAGAACAACATATTAGGCCATTAAGTCATTGTGTACTGTTTACAAAATGTATTATAAGCTCTTTCACAGCGGTACATAGGCGATGCGATTAGGATGGTGTACAGTATCGCATGATGCTATTGCTCTTCCAGGAAGGAGATAAACATGGAGTGGGCGCTAATCACATCTCGGGATATACAGTGCCTTCAGAAAGTATTCACACCCCTTCACTTTTTCCACATTTTGTGTCACAGCCTGAATTTAAAATGTATTCAATTGCGATTTTTTTGTCACTGGCCTACACACAATACCCCATAATGTCAAAGTGGACTTATATACTTTTTTTATGTTTACAAATTAATTAAAAATGAAAAGCTGAAATGTCTTGAGTCAATAACTATTCAAACCCTTTGATATGTCAAGCCTAGATAAGTTCAGGAGTAAACATTTGCTTTACAATTCACATAATAAGTTGCATGGACTCACTCTGTGTGCAATAAGTGGTTAATATGATTTTGGAATGACTACCTCATCTCTGTACCCCACACATACAAATTATATGTAAGGTCCCTCAGTCGAGCAGTGAATTTCAAACAGATTCAACCACAAAAACAAAAACATGCCACGCAAAGAAGGGCACCTATTGGTTGATGGGTAAAGATTTAAAAAGCAGACACTGAATATCCCTTTGAGCATATTGAAGTTATTAATTACACTTTGGATGGTTTATCAATACACCCAGTCACTACAAAGATAGACGTGCTTCCTAACTCAGTTGCCGGAGGGGAAGGAAACCGCTCAGGAATTTCACCATGAGGCCAATGGTGACCTTAAAACAGTTACAGAGTTTAATGGCTGTGATAGGAGAAAACTGAGGATGGATCAACAACATTGTAGTTACTCCACAATACCAACCTAATTGACAGATTTAAAATAATTAAGCCTGTACAGAATAAAAATATTTCAAAACATGCTTCATGTTTGCATCAAGGAAAAAGTAAAACTGCAAAAAATGTGGCAAAGCAATTCACTTTTTGTCCTTAATACAAAGTGTTATGTTTGGGGCACATCCTATACAACACATTATTGAGTACCACTGTCCATATTTTCAAGCATAGTGGTGGCTGCATCATGTTGTGGGTATGCTTGTAATCGTTAAGGACTGGGAAGTCTTTCAGGATAAAAAAGAAACGTAATGGAGCTAAGCACAAGCAAAATCCTTGAGGAAAACCTGGTTGTCTGCTTTCCACCAGACACTGGGAGATGAATTCACCTTCCAGCAGAACACAAGGCCAAATCTGACACTCAAATCTTGCTTACCAGTGAATGTTCCTGAGTGGCAGAGTTACAGTTGACTTGAAGATCTATGGCAAAACCTGAAAATGGTTGTCTAGCAATGATCAACAACCCATTTGACAGAGCTTGAAGAATTTAGAAAAATGAATGGGCAAATGTTGAACAAACCAGTTGTGGAAAGCTCTTAGAGACTCACAGCTGTAATTGCTGCCAAAGGTGCTTCTACAAAGTATTGAGTCAGGGGTGTGAAAACTTATGTAAATTAGAATATTTCTGTATTTCATTTTCAATACATCTGCAAAAATGTCAAAAAAACATGTTTTCACATTGTCTTTATGGGGTTTGTGTGTAGATGGGTGAGAAAACAAATCTATTTAATCCATTTTGAATTCAGGCTGTTACACAACAAATTGTGGAATAAGTCAAAGGGTATGAATGCTTTCTAAAGGCACTATAAGAGCTGCTTCTTACACGCACAATGGCTGCTTTACATGTATGTGTGTGTACTGTATATACACTACATATACAAAAGTATGTGGACACCCCTTCAAATTAGTGGATTCGGCTATTTCAGCCACACGAGTTGCTGACAGGTGTATAAAATCGAGCACACAGCCATGCAATCTCCACAGACAAACATTGGCAGCAGAATGGCCTTACTGAAGAGCTCAGTGACTTTCAATGTGGCACCATTGTAGGATGCCACCTTTCCAACAAGTCAGTATGTAAAATTTCATCCCTGCTAGAGCTGCCCCGGTCAACAGTAAGTGCTGTTATTGTGAAGTGGAGAAGTCTAGGAGCAACAATGGCTCAACTGCGAAGTTGTAGGCCACTCAAACTCACAGAACAGGATCGCCAAGTGCTGAAGCGCGTAACAATCGTCTGTCCTCGGTTGCAACACTCACTACCGAGTTCCAAACTGCCTCTGGAAGCAACGTCAGCACAATAAATGTTCATTGGGAACTTCATGAAATGGGTTTCCATGGCCGAGCAAACAAGCCTAAGATCACCATGCTCAATGCTAAGCGTCGGTTGGAGTGATGAATCACGCTTCACGATCTGGCAGTCCGACGAATTAATCTGGGTTTGGCTGATGCCAGGAGAACTACCTGCCCAAATGCATAGTGCCAACTGTAAAGTTTGGTGGAGGAGGAATATGGTTTGGGGCTGTTTTTCATGGTTCGGGCTAGGCCCCTTAATTCCAGTGAAGGGAAATCATAATGCTACAAATAAAATCAAATGCATTTATAAAGCCCTTCTTACATCAGCTGATGTCACAAAGTGCTGTACCGAAACCCAGCCTAAAACCCCAAACAGCAAGCAATGCAGGTGTAGAATCACGGTGGCTAGAAAAAACTCCCTAGAAAGGCCAGAACCTAGGAAGAAACCTAGAGAGGAACCAGGCTATGAGGGGTGGCCAGTCCTCTTCTGGCTGTGCCGGGTGGAGATTACAACAGAACATGGCCAAGATGTTGAACATGGCCAAGTAACTACAGTATACAATGACATTGTAGACGATTATGTGTTTCCAACGTTAAGGCAACAGTTTGGGGAAGCCACTTTCCCGTTTCAGCATGACAATGCCCCTGTGTACAAAGTGAGGTCCATGCAGAAAGGGTTTGTCAGGATCGGTGTGGAAGAACCTGACTGGCCTGCAGAAATCTCTGAGCTCAATCTCATCGAACGCCTTGGGGATGGATTGGAACGCCGACTGCAAGCCAGGCCTAATCGCCCAACATTAGTGCCCAACCTCACCAATGCTTTTATGGCTGAAAGGAAGCAAGTCCCGGGAGCAATGTTCCAACATCTAGTGGAAAGCCTTCCTAGAAGAGTGGAGCCTGTTAATGCCCATGATTTTGGAATGAGATGTTTGATGAGCAGGTGTCCACATACCTTTGGTCATGTAGAGTATATTGTGTGTGTGTATGTATGTTCGCAGATTTTCTAGCCCAGTTTTAAATTCGATCTTAACCAATGCTTCTGTATTTCTCAAAGGTTGAAGGTAGTTAGGGTATAAGTGGGGAATCAGCAGGGATTTTTCTCACTCGATCTTTGCTTAACAGATCCACTACACATTTTACTGTGTGCAGCAACAGAGCTACAGCGATACACTCATCTCTGTTGCGTTTTTGAACACCTGTTATTGCCATTTCCTGCAATCTAGAGCAGTGTGTGTTGCCTTTCAGTCATTCTGATTCCCATGTAAAATAGCATTTTGAGTGACTCAAATATCACCCATGATATTTGTTTAGTATGGAAATGCTCAACGTTTTTGCTAAAGCACTTCCTGGCTAACTACTACTACACAACTGTGCACCCTATTCGGGGACCTGTTTTGGCTCGGGAGCACTACTTTCAAAACTACGGGCTGAAGTTATACAAAAACTTCAGACAAATCTCTTTAAATCATGTCAAATTTGTTTTGAACGCTTGTTAAGTGCACTTTACATACGCTGTATGACTGACTGTAAGAATCTCAAAGCCAACAGGTTGAAGTGATTCTGTACAAAGGCAATCAGCATCCTGAAACAGACACTTTACTGTGTGGATCTGTACTTTAAGATAAAGACTATGTCAGTGGTGAAAATCAATACAACTTGTGAGGTTTTAAAATGACTGAAGTGACAGCCATCCCCTGTAGTCTCTGTGTGTGTCGCAAATGGCACTCTATCCCCTATATAGTGCACTACTTTTGACAAGAGCCCACAGGGCTTTGGTTTAAAAGTATTGTACTATGTAGGGAATAATAGTGTGCAATTTGTGGCATTGTACCTGTCTTTGTCTAAGTGCATGTGGTGTGAACAGTGCTGGAAGTAGCTAAGTAAAAAATACTTAAAAGTACTACTAACAAATTATTGGTTGTCTGGTTGACCCAACTGCTGTGTAGCAGGCGTTCACTTAGTTGGGTCGCTTTCATTAAAACTACTGGGTTATTGATGCTGGGTGCTGGGTCATTGGTGCTGGGTTATTGAGATATGACCGAGCGGGTCAGCTCAGAAGACTGGAGGAGTAGTTTAGTCATTCCTGTTCATCTGTTCTGTTGTATAGTTATCACGTGTTAAGGTTGAACCCTGATGTTTCTGTAGGTTCAATGAGGCTTACAGAAGTGTGTGCATTTGGTAAAACAGTGGCCGTCGGTGCAGTTTAAGATGAGGGAGGACAACTCTTAATTTTTTTAAGCATGGCCTTATTTCTGTTACAGCATATTGGGTGACTGTCATTCATATTCCATTCACCCAGCTGCGCTACCGACGTTAAGGCTAACCTGAAGATGGTGCTGGCTAAAGCTAAAACTGGCGAGTGTAGAGAGTATAGAGATATTGTTATCCACGTCGGCACCAACGATGTTAGGATGAAACAGTCAGAGGTCACCAAGCGCAACATAGCTTCAGCGTGTAAATCAGCTAGAAAGATGTGTCGGCATCGAGTAATTGTCTCTGGCCTCCTCCCAGTTAGGGGGAATGATGAGCTCTACAGCAGAGTCTCACAACTCAATCGCTGGTTGAAAACTGTTTTCTGCCCCTCCCAAAAGATAGAATTTGTAGATAATTGGCCCTCTTTCTGGGACTCACCCACAAACAGGACCAAGCCTGGTCTGTTGAGGAGTGACGGACTCCATCCTAGCTGGAGGGGTGCTCTCATCTTATCTACGAACATAGACAGGGCTCTAACTCCCCTAGCTCCACAATGAAATAGGGTGCAGGCCGGGCAGCAGGCTGTTAGCCAGCCTGCCAGCTTAGTGGAGTCTGCCACTAGCACAGTCAGTGTAGTCAGCTCAGCTATCCCCATTGAGATCGTGTCTGTGCCTCGACCTAGGTTTGGCAAAACTAAACATAGCGGTGTTCGCCTTAGCAATCTCACTAGAATAAAGACCTCCTCCATTCCTGCCATTATTGAAAGAGATCGTGATACCTCACATCTCAAAATAGGGCTACTTAATGTTAGATCCCTCACTTCAAAGGCAGTTATAGTCAATGAACTAATCACTGATCATAATCTTGATGTGATTGGCCTGACTGAAACATGGCTTAAGCCTGATGAATTTACTGTGTTAAATGAGGCCTCACCTCCTGGTTACACTAGCGACCATATCCCCGTGCATCCCGCAAAGGCGGAGGTGTTGCTAACATTTACAATAGCAAATTTCAATTTACCAAAAAAAAACAGACGTTTTCGTCTTTTGAGCTTCTAGTCATGAAATCTATGCAGCCTACCCAATCCCTTTTTATAGCTACTGTTAACAGGCCTCCTGGGCCATATACAGCGTTCCTCACTGAGTTCCCTGAATTCCTATCGGACTTTGTAGTCATAGCAGAAAATATTCAAATTTTTGGTGACTTTAATATTCACATGGAAAAGTCCACAGACCCACTCCGAAAGGCTTTCGGAGCCATCATCGACTCAGTGGGTTTTGTCRAACATGTCTCTGGACCTACTCACTGCCACAGTCATACTCTGGACCTAGTTTTCTTTCCTTGGAATAAATGTTGTGGATCTTAATGTTTTTCCTCATATCCCTGGACTATCGGACCACCATTTTATTACGCTCAGACCCCAACCAAGGAGCATCAAAAGTCGTGCTATAAATTCTCAGACAACCCAAAGATTCCTTGATGCCCTTCCAGAATCCCTCTGCCTACCCAAGCACGTCAGAGGACAAAAATCAGTTAACCACCTAACTGAGGAACTCAATTTAACCTTGCGCAATAACCTAGATGCAGTTGCACCCCTAAAAACTAAAAACATTTGTCATAAGAAACTAGCTGCCTGGTATACAGAAAATACCCGAGCTCTGAAGCAAGCTTCCAGAAAATTGGAACGGAAATGGCGCCACACCAAACTGGAAGTCTTCCGACTAGCTTGGAAAGACAGTACCGTGCAGTATCGAAGAGCCCTCACTGCTGCTCGATCATCCTATTTTTCCAACTTAATTGAGGAAAATAAGAACAATCCGAAATTTATTTTTGATACTGTCGCAAAGCTAACTAAAACGCAGCATTCCCCAAGAGAGGATGGCTTTCACTTCAGCAGTAATAAATTCATGAACTTCTTTGAGGAAAAGAGCATGATCATTAGAAAGCAAATTACGGACTCCTCTTTCAATCTACGTATTCCTCCAAAGCTCAGTTGTCCTGAGTCTGCACAACTCTGCCAGGACCTAGGATCAAGGGAGACACTCAAGTGTTTTAGTACTATATCTCTTGACACAATGATGAAAATAATCATGGCCTTCAAGCTGCATACTGGACCCTATTCCAACTAAACTACTGCAGTAATAAAGCCTCTCTTGAAAAAGCCAAACCTTGACCCAGAAAATATAAAAAACTATCGGCCTATATCGAATCTTCCATTCCTCTCTAAAAAATGTTTTTATCTGTTGCGCAGCAACTCACTGCCTTCCTGAAGACAAACAATGTATACGAAATGCTTCAGTCTGGTTTTAGACCCCATCATAGCACTGAGACTGCACTTGTGAAGGTGGTAAATGACCTTTTAATGGCGTCAGACCGAGGCTTTGCATCTGTCCTCGTGCTCCTTGACCTTAGTGCTGCTTTTGATACCATCGATCACCACATTCATGGAAACCCAAATTGGTTGGTTTAGATCTTATCTTTTTACCATCTACGTAACATTGCAAAAATCAGAAACTTTCTGTCCAAAAATTATGCAGAAAAATTATCCATGCTTTTGTTACTTCWAGGTTAGACTACTGCAATGCTCTACTTTCCGGCTACCCGGATAAAGCAGAAAATAAACTTCAGTTAGTGCTAAATACGGCTGCTAGAATCCTGACTAGAACCAAAAAATTTGATCATATTACTCCAGTGCTAGCCTCCCTACACTGGCTTCCTGTTAAGGCAAGGGCTGATTTCAAGGTTTTACTGCTAACCTACAAAGCATTACATGGGCTTGCTCCTACCTATCTTTCCGATTTGGTCCTGCCGTACATAGCTACACGTACGCTACGGTCACAAGACGCAGGCCTCCTAATTGTCCCTAGAATTTCTAAGCAAACAGCTGGAGGCAGGGCTTTCTCCTATAGAGCTCATATGGTCTGCCTACCCATGTGAGAGACGRAGACTCGGTCTCAACCTTTAAGTCTTTACTGAAGACTCATCTCTTCAGTAGGTCATATGATTGAGTGTAGTCTGGCCCAGGAGTGTGAAGGTGAACGGAAAGGCTCTGGAGCAACGAACCACCCTTGCTGTCTCTGCCTAGCTGGTTCCCCTCTCTCCACTGGGATTCTCTGCCTCTAACCCTATTACAGGGGCTGAGTCACTGGCTTACTGGTGCTCTTCCATGCCGTCCCTAGGAGGGGTGCGTCACTTCAGTGGGTTGAGTCGCTGACGTGGTCTTCCTGTCTGGGTTGGCGCCCCCACCCCTTGGGTTGTGCCGTGGCAGAGATCTTTGTGGGCTATACTCGGCCTTGTCTCAGGATGGTAAGTTGGTGATTGAAGATATCCCTCTAGTGGTGTGGGGGCTGTGCTTTGGCAAAGTGGGTGGGGTTATATCCTGCCTGTTTGGCCCTGTCCGGGGGTATCATCGGATGGGGCCACAGTGTCTCCTGACCCCTCCTGTCTCAGCCTCCAGTATTTATGCTGCAGTAGTTTATGTGTCGGGGGGCTAGTGTCAGTGTCAGTCTGTTATATTCTGGAGTATTTCTCCTGTCTTATCCAGTGTCCTGTGTGAACTTAAGTAAGCTCTCTCCTAATTCTCTCTTTCTCTTTCTTTCTTCTTTCTCTCTCGGAGACCTGAGCCCTAGGACCATGCCTCAGGACTACCTGGCATGATGACTCCTTGCTGTCCCCAGTCCACCTGGCCGTGCTGCTGCTCCAGTTTCAACTGTTCTGCCTGCGGCTATGGAACCCTGACCTGTCACCGGACGTGCTACCGTCCCAGACCTGCTGTTTTCAACTCTCTAGAGACCGCAGGAGCGGTAGAGATACTCTCAATGATCGGCTATGAAAAGCCAACTGACATTTACTCCTGAGGTGCTGACTAGTTGCACCCTCGACAACTACTGTGATTATTATTATTTCACCATGCTGGTCATTTATGAACATTTGAACATCTTGGCCATTTCTGTTATAATCTCCACCCCGGCACAGCCAGAAGAGGGACTGGCCCCACCCTCATAGCCGGTTCCTCTCTAGGTTCTTCCTGAGGGTGTTTGCCCTTTCTAGGGAGTTTTTCCTAGCCACCGTGCTTCTACACCTGCATTGCTTGCTGTTTGGGGTTTTAGGCTGGGTTTCTGGACAGCACTTTGATATATCAGCTGATGTAAGAAGGGCTATATAAATATATTTGATTTGATTTGAGTATAACACTGATAGATTTAGGTTACTTAGGGCCTCTTGAGTGGCGCAGTGGTCTAAGGCATCACTACAGACCCGGGTTTGATCCCAGGCTGTGTCGTGACCGGGAGTCCCATAGGGCGGCGCACAATTCACTTTCATTGCAGCCACATACATAAAATATAGCATTATCTTTTTGATCGTTATAGACTTTCTTCTCACATCTATGTGCTCCTCCTCTCACCTTTTCCCTTTGCTTGTGGACTTCAGTGCACAACAGATCAGCTATCTGTGACTAGGCGAAAAAACCTTTCCAAGCCAAACCTTCATATCATAACCGCTAACCGCTACACACAGCCTATATTGTTGTCCCCCTATTATAATGTCATAGTCAACATAGCTACTAGAACTAACATATTAGTAACCCGCTAAAATCATGCAGTACAGTCAGCAAGGAGTTTAGCAGTTACACCAGCAGGCCCTGGTGGCAATAAACTAATCAAGCCAAAACCTTACCTTGACTTGGAAGAGTTCCAGTGTTGGATAGTCATAGCCAGCTAGCTATCATAGCATCCCTCTCTGTTTGAGCCGAGTGTTTGAGTAGGCTAAACTATCTAGCTGCATTCGCTAGCTATATAAGTGACAGTGAAAGTGAAAAAAATATGAAATATAGTTCTAGCTGCTACTTATTTTTTTTATAAATAATTTTCTTGAACTGTTAAACTATTGTCTTTTTCTCTTTGAGTCAACTACTCACCTAATTTTATGCCGTGCTAGCTAGCTGTAGTTTATGCTTTCAGTACTAGATTAATTATCTGATCCTATGATTGGGTTGACAACATGCCAGTTCATATTGTAAGAGCTCTAATAGGTTGGAGGATGTCCTCCGGAAGTTGTCATAATTACTGTGTAAGTCTATGTAAAGGGGTGAGCACCACGAGCCTCCTAGGTTTTGTATTGAAGTCAATGTACCTAGAGTAGGACAGAAACTAGCTGTCCTCTGGCTACACCATGCCACTACCCTACAGTGCTGTTGAGGCTACTGTAGACCTTCATTGCAAAACAGTGTGTTTTAACGAATTGTTTGGTTACATGTAGTGTATTCGGAAAGTATTCAGACCCCTTCCCTTTTTCCACATTTGTTACGTTACAGCTTTAATTCTAAAATTGATGAAATTGTTTTTTCCCCTCAATCTTTTTTTCCTCTATTTTTCTACACACAATACCCCATAAAGACTAAGCAAAACAGGTTTTTAGCCATTTTTACAAACTTATTAAAAATAAAAACCTGAAATATTACATTTACAGAAGTATTCAGACCCTTTGGTATGAGACTCTAAATTTAACTCGGGTACATCCTGTTTCCATTGATCATCCTTGAGATGTTTCTACAACTTGATTGAAGTCCACCTGTGGTAAATTCAATTGATTGGACATGATTTGGAAATTTGGCACACACCTGGCAACATAAGGTCCCACAGTTGACAGTGCATGTCAGAGCATAAACCAAGCCATGAGGACAAAGGAATTGTCTGTAGAGCTCTGAGACAAGATTGTGTCGAACCACAGACCTGGGGAACGGTACCAAAAATTTCCGCAGCATTGAAGGTCCCCAAGAACACAGTGGCCTCCATCATTCCTAAATGGAAGAAGTTTGGAACCACCAACATTCTTCCTAGAGCTGGCCGCCAGGCCAAACTGAGCAATCGGGGGAGAAGGTCCTTGGTCAGGGAGATGACCAAGAACCCGATAGTCACTCTGAAAGAGCTCCAGAGTTCCTCTGTGGAGATGGGAGAACCTTCCAGAAGGACAAACATCTCTGCAGCACTCCACCAAATCAGGCCTTTATGGTAGAGTGGCCAGACTAAATCCACTCCTCAGTAAAAGGCACATGACAGCCTGCTTGGAATTTGCCAGAAGGCACCTAAAGGATTCTCAGACCATGAGAAACAAAATTCTCTGGTCTGATGAAACCAAGATTGAACTCTTTGGCCTGAATGCCAAGTGTCACATCTGGAGGAAACCTGGAACCATTCCTACGGTGAAATATGGTGGTGGCAGCATCATGCTGTGAGGATGTTTTTCAGCGGCAGGGGCTAGGAGACTAGTCAGGATCAAAGGAAAGATGAACGGAGCAAAGTACAGAGAGATCCTTGATGAAAACCTGCTCCAGAGCGCTCAGGAAGTCAGACTGGGGAGCAGGTTCACCTTCCAACAGGACAACGACTCTAAGCACACAGCCAAGTCAATGCAAGAGTGGCTTCGGGACAAGTCTCTGAATGTCGTTGAGTGGCCCAGCCAGAGCCAGGACTTGAACCCGATCCAACATCTCTGGAGCGACCTGAAAATTGCTGTGCAGCCACGCTCCCATTCCAACCTGACAGAGCTTGAGAGGATCTACAGAGAAGAATGTGAGAAACTCCCCAAATACAGGTGTGCCAAATTTGTAGCGTCATACCCAAGAAGAGTTGAGGCTGTAATTAATGCCAAAGGTGCTTTAACAAAGTACTGAGTAAAGCGTCTGAATACTTATGTAAATGTGATATTTCCATTTTCAAATAGCCTGTTTTTTCTTTGTCGTTATGGAGTATTGTGTGTAGACTGATGAGGGAAAAAAACAATTTAATCAATTTTAGAATAAGACTAACATAACAAAATGTGGAAAAAGTCAAGCGGTCTGAATAATTTCCAAATGCACTGTATATTTAGTATAGTTTAAACTTAAAAGGACAACTTTTTAAATGTTGAACTATTAAACAGGTTCTGAAATTCACTGAAGAGGATGGTCCTGAGGAAATTGACGAGTCCTGAGGAGCCTCCACTGTCCTATGTAAATCTCATTGTTGGATACAGTAAGGTGGTATATCTTATTACGCAATCAGGTGGTATACCTTGTTATAATAATTAATTAATAATTGTCCTATTATAGAATGTATAAAATACACAACAAAAAGGAATTTGTAGTGTATGAGCTTACATAGATGGAAAGGAATGACATTTTTTGTCATTAAGGTGGCCAATAAGAGCTATCTGAAAGCCACGTCCCTAATAAGCCAAGCCTCCTGAAAATAAAATAACCAAAGGATTACGTTATAAAAGACACAGCTGCTAGGTCAAATCATCATGACAGTAAAAAATACCCAATTGATGGTTAAATTAACCCATGATTGGGTAATCCAAACTGACTGGGTCAAAATAACCCACTGTGTGTTCTGTCCAATGTTTACATAGCGCTTGCTTATCAAATAACCTAAATTGCATTGTTTTTAACTAGCTTTTTTTTTTACAACTTTTACTTTCACGCCACTACATTCCTCTCATGAACTTTTCAAACCCCTCCAGTCGGGCTTCCGGGCCATGGATAGCACTGAAACTGGCGTGGTAAAAGGTACACTTAAAAAAATGCTGCGTATAAAACAACCCAATTTGGGTAAATATTGGACAGAACATACGTTGAGTTATTTTTGACCCAGCCAGTTGGGTCACAAACAAAGCATTTTGCAACACACGGTTTGAAAAAAGCACGTGATCAAACGAAGCTTCGGACGTCATCGATGACGTACTTCTGATAAAGTGATACACGCGTCGGCACTCTGCTTCGAAGTTAGCTGCTTAGCGATTTCGATGCATGCCTCGGAGCGCTGGCATCAAACCTAACGTCACTACCAGTATGAATGAAGTTAGATGTAATTTCGCCAAATTCTTGTCCTAATCCACCCCTGATTATGTCAGCAAGTGAGTGCAAGGTCTTTCAAGAAGACAGAAAAAGGGCTATGTCTCTATTTTTCCATTGACAGCCTAGTCTAGATTAGCGACTTTAGTAAATACATCAATGGGATTAGTCTTTCAAAAAAGGCTGAGAGCTAAACCCTACAGCACTACCGCTTTAGCTCGCATTTGGGATGAATGAATCAAATAACAGGGTAAGGAATCAATCCTTACGTGATTGATAATGAAGTCCTCATCAGTTGAAAGCGAAGCGATACAGTAAGTGTCAGGTAACATGATACATAGGTGGCCCACTCAGACACAGTGTAAGACAGGCGACTGTGGTCCCATACACACTTTGTTTGATGCACAGCACATTCAACACAATGGTTGTGATACAACAGATGTTTGTGATACAACAGAGAGTTTGTCTGCGCACATTTCTTTACACAACCCCTGTGCAGTGTCTCCCACAACTATTGTGCCAAATAAATTGTACGTTAGTTGTACAAATCGAGTGTGTATGTGGCCTGTGGTGACTAACAGCTGCACACCGTTTTAACCAGTTCTTTGATCTGTACTGTTTAGTCTTTCAATTGTTTTCTTTGGTGCGAATGAATAAAACCTAACAGCTGGAATTCCATTCCAGGTGACATGGCTCTATGGGAGGGGAGGTTAACGGTAAACACACGCTAGTAAGGAAGGGGTTAACACGGGGACACTCTGTTGGCAGTTGCCTACAGTAGCGGAGGGAGAGGTTACATCATAGGCCAGCTCTTGCATCTCGTCACCTGAGGAAATTCTCCTCCCCTCTGAGCCAGCATCCAGGAGACGTGCCACGCCCCCTCCCCCCCCACCCACCCACCCCCCGTAAGACAACGTCTGTCTAAATTAGGAACACAGCCTGCTTGCTTGCACAACCCCGCACATGCACACACACACACACACAGGGACGCACACACACACACACTCATACAGTGACACAATGCAGCTTCGCATCACAATGGATCTCATGTTAAAAGCAGCTCAACAAGCTGTCAAGAGCAGCATCATGGCGCTACAGTATTAAAACCTCCCGATCATTACACGACACTACTGCCTCTTCCAGCTAGAGGCTACTGTGCAAAAGAGCAATTGGGGCATCCTCATTCAGCAGCACTGACTATGGCATGCATCCCAAATTGCACCCTATTCCCTAATTGGCTCTGGTCAAATGTAGTGCACTATGTAGGGAATAGAGGTTCCATTCGGGATGCACAAATCGAAGACGGGGTGTGTCATAAAGGGTGTGATCACTGCGCTGGGTTACAGAACTCATATAAGTTCTTGTTGAGTTGTCTACAATCAGCTCTGCAACAGAAATACAAAATCGGTCCCAACACAACATTGCAGGTTTGCAGTAAAACACAAATCCAAACAAATGAATAGCCAATAAATAATGTTAAACAAATAATCAATCATTGAAACTGCAACAGCCCCAATGAAATCCCATTGTATCATCCGTACGATGGAGGACATATCAGTGTACGATTTCATGGCTGGTCACATTTAGACTGACAACATAACAACAAGGTCTCCTTATAGAGCTATGACTACCACAACCTTTCTAATTCTCTCTTTTCCCTCTGTTCCATGAGCGTACTAGCTACGCCACCCCTCCCGAGTGCTTAATTTGTAAATTAGGTGGTGCCGGAACAAAAAGTGAGCCCGAGAGTGGGGTTACCTGGGGGCTCTGAGGTACAGGAACGTATGAAAAAAAGTACCTTTATTATAAAGCATTGCGTGCATTATCATCGCTTTTGCCCACTGTCATAGAGCAGTAGAGTAGAGGTGCATGCTGAAGTTGTACACATGGGGATCCATTTTTCTTGTCAAGAGTCTGAGAAAAATGTGACCTTTTATACATTTTAAGGTGTTTTGACACCTGGTCCCTTTCAGAAAATGTTTGGGAACTCAGTGCAGTTCACTTCAAATTTTTCTGCAGTGTGAATGCTTCAAAAGAAACTCAGAACCCTCGAAAGAATCCTCGAAGCGAACGGACCTGGAGAGGTCGTCTGAGATCAGTTCACTTGAAGTCTGTGGTTCAGTTCCCTTTTTTTAAGTGCAATGTGAACACAAAGCTCTCCAGGTTCACTTGTCATTATTTCAACACCAAGCACTATAAGCCACTGCAACACCTTTCCCTTGCAGTTCCCCCTCACATCAGTGCCACAAACTAAAAAAACATGATGTACAGGTTGGTGGTACATTTTGAGTATAAGCTTTTCAATTGAAACATTATTTCATCTGCAATTCTTCTTCTTCCTTTTATCCTTTTACCAGTATTTTTTTTTTTACATGTAAATAGGATATTTTGGTTATGATTAGTATGTCCTATTTTGTAACTAAATGCAAACTATTAGCTTCCAGAATGTATGTAGGGACATCCCTGGCTGTCCAATAACAGGTTCTGATGGTATGGCTTGTCCTCCACTGTGTATTTACCCAGAGTGCATTGAGTAAATGTTGGAAAAAGATCTTGGTTATTTTCTAAACATTGCAATGTGAATACAATGAGGACTCAGTCCACACAATGTTTTAAATGAACTAGCAAGATAGCTGATTCCTCATTCAAAGGCAAGGGCAGTGTTAATACAAAGAGAATAGTTATTTCGCTTTTTTCCCCCACCCAGAGTTCACTTTAAAGAGGACTGAAATCACCCTTAGATGACTGGAGACTTCAGCAGACTCATTTTTAATACCTCACAAATGATCGAAATGACTACTTTGACACTGACAAACTGAGAATCTGAGATCAATTTTAAAAAACGACCTTGTCTTGAATCCTTCAATAGCCTAGGCCTAGGTGTGTGGAGACATATTGTAGGAGGTAATTACACTCCTAAAAAAGCTTTCCAGTTTCACTGACTCATCCAATGATGCGCAGCTCACTCACCAGCGATGGTGGATGTTTTAGCCTACTTTGTAAAACAATACTGTTCGCTCAATAGGCCTATTTGGAAGTTGATAACTTCGTAGCCTATAGGGAGATTAGTTTTATATTTACAGCTGAATCCATTTGCTTTCCAACCTGCATTTTCCAGCGATTGCATTTGAAATATTGCGAAAGGCCTGTTTTGTCGGCATGCTGTTTACTGACAGATTTGCAGGGCGTTCCCGACTGCAGGCATGCCTCGTGATTGGGCTACACACAATCCACAGCTAGGCTATTTAAAAATTAAAATGATATATAAACTATGAATCCTCTGTGGCTAAATTATAGGCCTACTCCTGGAGTAGTAGTCGGAATGATTTCATTTCTTTCTGAACAGACAGGAGTAATTCTATAACTTTGGCAAATGTATTTCAATTTATCACGGGTGCTGCAGCACCTCCAGCACCCTTACCGCGGCTATGATTCTATACCGAAAAAAATGATGAAGTGCAACGCTGGAGAGATGAGAGTTGCAGGGTCATATCTATCAGAGGGAGAGAGATCATAGAAAGTTAATCTCATTCTAGTTCTGTGAGAGATACAGGTGCGCTTCTCTCCCTCAACACAGCAATGGCCATGCGTCGGTCTATATAGGCAACAATGTTGCTCAAACCATAAAGCCGGGCCGGTCCAACACGAATCAATTCTTAGAATATCAGGCGAGTTTTCACATGACGATTTTTTTTAGAGGCAGCAGAATTACAGAGGAGTCAACTTGAATTAACTCTGATTGCTTTTATTCGAATTTTTCCATTGCAAAGAAGATTTTTTTTTAAATGCCACAAGAGGTACCGGATCCTGACAAATGGGTTCTGGATCGAAACAGACCGGACCTAAGAGGTGCTGGATTCTGTTCCGGCAGGGTCAGACTCAAATGAAGCACCGCCCCTCCCCCACCATGTTAATCATGTTTATTGACTTCTGCTTTAAGGGCAATTAGAGGATGTTGACACACCAGTGCCCTGTGGTCTGCTTCATAATGTGATTCTGTATGAATCGATATATGCCATCGACACCAAACGCTCCTTGTCAGCTCTCTTATTACCCAGACAACAAAGCCCCAGATACAGTTCCACACTTCGGGTTACAACACTAAATACCGCACATGGTGGTCTTGTTGTTCTAGCTTGTCTTGCACTGTTCTTGAAACCCAAGTGAGGGTAAAAACACAGCACGTTGCATAACAACACAATTATACTAACTAACTGGCTGACTGAGCTACTACGATATAGAGATTTTTTTATATGGTATAACTATGGAAAATTCTTAATCATGACTGTGAAAGAAGTGCTAACTGGGTGTAGGATTGCAGAATACCAGAAACGTTCCCAAAAGGCCTGGTTTTCAAAGAATTCTGGTTGGATTCCTGGAATTTTCCCTCTGGGATTTCTAGAAAACTGGGATTTTGGGGGAAAGTTACAAGAATTTCGTCAACCCTAACTGTATGACAACTATGTCCACAAGTAGCTGTAATAATTATATGAAGTAATACAAGGTGATGAGTGAATCTCACTGAGACAGGCAGAGAGACACGCAGGGACCTTTAGTAAGTGGATTTGAGCATTGGAGAAAGCTGCCAGGGTAAAGGTCACAGAGCCAAGTGTTTTCTACTGTGACTCTCTCTGACTGTTGTAGAAAAGCATTTGTTCCCAACATGGAGGTCTGATCAGTCTGACTGACACAGACACAAACACACACACAGGGACTGTCTTAAGACATAGGCTTTAGCTTGAGGGCTAACGAAGTTGCTTACATATACAGAAGGCTAATGTGCGGTATCCAGAGAAGAGAGACGTCAACTGGCTTATCTATCACAGTGGTTATGTTTCATGCTGACCGTACAATTACTCTGATACGGCATCACAACAACATTATGAGTTACCAATACTTCCCCTTCCATCTTTATCTGTATTACCTTCTCAGCACAAGACCTTCAAGGTCCCGAACAGTCATTCTGATTCCCATGAAAAAATAGCTTTTTGAGTGATATTTTTGGGTGAAAGAAATGCTCAAAATGTCAGGGTTTTTTTTCTCTCAAAGCTAACTACCAGGACGTTTGAAAAGACAGGCTGAGTGGGCCTTGACTGACAGCTCTTTGAAAAGACAGTCAAGAAACTTGAATGAATTGAGCAGTGTTGCAGTAAAATCATCTCAAGCTCATTTAGTGATACACTAAGTAACTCAAACAACATTGAAACATTGAAGAAACTTGATGATAAAACATTATCAATGTAGAAGCAACAGACATTTTCCAAACTTGGGTCATCATACTTTGATCTGGTTTCATCCAAATATCATCCAAGTCATGATTTTGACTGTTCATGACCTTTCAGACCTTGAACGTGATCTAATTTAAGATTGACTGCATCATCCTTTTCCTGCTGAAATGTGGTGTGTGTGCTAGAGAGAGCTGCTTCATGGCTTGATGCCCACAGAGGGAGCATTCACAGCTGAGGTGGACATTGTTTGCATATTCTTAGGATCTGAAACTAGCAGCCCTCCTGTTGCCAGATCAACGCCCTCATTTTTTGGCGCACCTGACAGAATTTGAATGGACCTGACAGATTTTGTACAGCCCCAAATCATGACCGCTAGGTGAATCCTGACAATTGCATCTCTGTTCTGCCACCTCTGGTTTCTTGGCCGTCCTAACCCTATGGGAGGTCAGCTCCTGCTCAGCCCAGTCAAACCTCTTCTCTGCCCGGGCAGCCCAAGGGTGAAACCAGTTTCCCCCGATGCTATGACAGCAGAGTCCCTGCCCGTCTTCTAAAAACGTCTGAAACCCGACCTCTTCAAAGAGTATCTTAAATAAGACATATCACTCAGTCGTATCACCCCTTGTCTTATGCGCTTGTCTTTTCCTACGAGCACTGACTTTGCTAACTTATTTATTGCGAAAACATGTAGCCTACTTACCACGACTGTGATGTGTTGTTGTCTCGCCTGGCTATCTTAAGATGACTGCGCTAACTGTAAATTGTTCTGGTTAAGAGCGTCTGCTGAGTTACTCAAATGTAAATGAGAGCGAGGAGTAGCCTAGCAGACCAGGCTAGGAATGCTTCCACTGTACAAAAACAAATGCACAATGATTTACGGAACAACTGTGTCAACAAGGAAATGCATGTGTTGTACTTCGGGCAACTGGGTTCAAACACGCACAAAACACAGCATACACGCGTTGCCTTCACAGGAAAGCTTAATCCTATGCCAGCTGTTAAGAGTAATTTTTTTCGCATTGCAAAATGTTTTATTCTAATGCAATTTTTGAAAGATATATTTTTGAAAAAACATGTCTAAGTATTTATAATTTATTCATAGTGGTTTAATAAAAATGTATAACTGTTGCTTATTGAATATTAACATACTCAGATAGGTCCATTTGAAACAGTATTACTTACAACAGTTCACACCTCCAATCGAAAAACACATAAGGCCTATCCCAAAACGAAACCTTTGAGAATAGAAGCTTGACAGAGTTGGCAATGTCATGAGAAAGATCTATCCAGAACCCAAGGATGAGAGTCTAATATACGTCCCAAATTACATGCTATTCCCTGGCTCTGGTCAAAAGTTGTGCACTAAATAGGGAATAGGGTGCCATTTGGGGAGCATCCTTAAACAAAAAGCCCTGGCATGTCAGAGCTCTCCATGGCAGTATACTGATTACCCTGACTAAGCCAGTTTCTGCTGCCTGTGCATGCTCTCTCCCAGATAGTCCCATCTCTGCCAGCACCGCTGAAAGCTTTTGGGTGTCTTTACCACTGCCAGTATTTCATGCTTTCGACATGCAGGCTTTCAGTCTGCTTTTCCAGCTATAGTGTGGAACACATTGGGAAACAGAGCGTAGCTCCTCTTCTCTCTTAGACTCATTACAGTACAAAAGCACACTTCTCATTCATAGTAAATTGATACATTTCCTTCTAAATGAAGCAATGTCGTTCATTTAGTTGAATTCTGGTCTGCTGTGCATTTGCCAAAATGTGTCAGTTTGTTTTATTGTTTGATGTACCAAAGAAGGGGGGAGAGGATATAAAATAAATTAAAATAAGGAAATACATCTTAGAAGCGTGACAAAAAAAAAGTTGAACTCTACACTGTAAAACATGTCCTGTCATTTTTACAGTAAATTACTGGGAGCACAGAAGCCAGTATATTTCTGTAGATTTACAAGACCTTTACTGTAACACAAATTTACTGCATATTACTGGAACACCTGATTACAGTAACATTTTGTAATTCTAGAATTTAGAGTGCATTAAGGGAAGCACAGTGGTAAATTAACTGTTTTAGATGTACAGTGCAGGTAGCTAGTGCCAAAAACAGGCAGTATTTCTGTTACATGTATTTGATATTGATATTTCAATACCTATTTTGTAATTAGCATTTCACTGTCCTGAACTACAATTCATGTAGCCTATTGGTAACAGTTTAATTCAAATAAATGTACTTTGTATTATTATAATTTCCAATACAAATTTATGCTTGCATGTAGGCCGCTTAACTAGAAAATTATTGGTAACGGAAACAATCTTTTTACTTGCTATGACTGTGGTATATTCTTGTTGACCTTAGCTTAATACATTGACTGTAAGTCGCTCTGGATAAGAGCTTCTGCTAAATAACCAAAATGTAAAAATTTAACTTGCAAAGCACACTGCTGGGTATGATTCTAATGAGCACCACCCCTAAACAAGGCCAAATTTGATGAAAATACAAATAGTTTGAGGGCGGGGCTAATCAGAATAATACTCAGAGTTGTGCTTTGCAAATGTTCATTTTTCACATGGACATTTTGGTAATTTAGCAGACACTGTTGCCCAGAGCGACATACAGTTAGTGCATCATCTAAGGTTGACAAAAAAATACACATATCACAGTCATTTCTGTAACCATTACTGGGAATGTTGTTGTAGTTAAGTATAAATCGGTCTTCTAAGTATCCTGATTTGGGAATTAGTGCAAAGTACATTTGGCAAACTCCAAGTGGGCTGTTATGTGCTTTTTACTGAGGCGTGGCTTCTGTCTGGCTACTCCAACATAAAGGCCTGATTGGTGGAGTGCTGCGGAGATGGTTGTCCTTCTGGAAGGTTCTCCCATCTCCACAGAGGAACCATTGGGTGCTTGGTCACCTGCCTGACCAAGGCCCCCCTTTCCCCCGATTGCTCAGTTTGGCTGGGCGGCCAGCTCTAGGAAGAGTCTTAGTGGTTCCAAACTTCTTCCATTTAAGAATGATGGAGACCACTGTGTTCTTGGGGATCTTCGATGCTGCAGAAATGTTTCGGTACCCTTCCCCAGATCTGTGCCTCGACACAATCCTCTCTGAGCTCTACGGACAATTCCTTCAACCTCATGGCTTGTTTTTTGCTTTGACATGCACTGTCAACTGTGGGACCTTATATAGACACGTGTGTGCCTTTCCAAATCATGTCCATTCAATTGAATTTACAACAGGTGGACTCCAATCAAGTTGTAGAAACCTCAAGGATGAAGAATGGAAACAGGATACATCCTGAGCTCAATTTCAAGTTTCATAGCAAAGAGTCTGAATAAGGCATTTCTGTTTTTTATTTTATTTTTAATTATTATTATTTTACACCATTATGACTTTGGTCATAATACTTTGATCTGGTTTCATCCAAATATCATCAGATTTTATGGAAACATGATTTTGACTGTTCATAACATTTCAGACACACTGATCTGTTCCTTATATCCAATCTTATTTTTGTGGCACTACTACCACATATCACTTAACTGGAACAGCATTCTCACTAACGGGTGCAACAAATATACTCTCAGTTGATAGTCACGTAGCAAAAAGGAATTCCCCTTGACCACGCCCACAAATTGGGAAAACAAACATTCTTTCCCATTGACCCCCAATGTAAAAGAGCCAACTTCGTTGTCAGTTTTTGTTAGAAATAACAAAACATGCCAAGAAGCTGCTGTGTTTTTCAATGTACATGTAACCAGGTAAAAAAATCCTGACCTACGGTTTGCAATGCTCCCACGTAGGGAAATAGAGCTTTCGCGAAGAGCCCTGTGGCTTCAGGCTATTCGGAGTGGGAAATGTGGGGGCCTGGCTCCCGAGTGGTGCAGTATTCTAAGGCAATGCTTCTCAGTGCTAGAGGCGTCACTACAGACCCTGGTTCAATTCCAGGCTGTATCACAACCGGCCGTGATTGGGAGTCCCATAGGGCGTCACACAATTGGCTCAGCATCGCCCGGGGTAGGCCATCATTGTAAATAAGAATTTGTTCTTAACTGACTTGCCTAGTTAAATAAAGGTTAAATAAAATAAATACAATATTTGTTATGGAACTACTACCACATATCACTTAAATTGGTACAGCACTTTCACTAACAGGTGCAACAAGTATAACCTCTTCCAAGACACACCTCAACATGTGTTAATGAGCCACAACACCACCATGCAACACACAAAAGGTTTTTGGCACTCTTAAATTACAGTATCTAACTGAATTACAGTAAATTACTGGCAGCACAGTAGCCAGTAAATTAATGCAGATTTACAGGAAAATATTTGTTAATTCCAAAAACATGGTATGGTAAAGTATTTTGTGGGTGTGGTACTGAATTACAGTAAATTACTAGCAGCACAGTAGCCAGTAAGTAAATTACTGTAGATTTACAGGAAAAATCCCCCCAAAATGTGGCATGGTACTGTATCCTGTGGGGTACAGCAATCTCACTAATGGGTAAACAAATATAGCCTCTTGTAAGGCACGCCTGAAAATATGTTAATGAGAGACAATTTTGCTGCCGGCAATATTTTCCCACAATGCACCATAATTCACTGTATGCTGTTGTATATATACAGCAAAACAGGTACTACTGTATTGTATAATTACAGCAATTGCTGGAGTGGAATGCCGTAAAGCCCCCATAATGCACTGCTCTTTACAATACTGTAATATAGCATTACTGTAAAAGTGTTGCTGTAAATGTACAGCTATTTGTTACAACGTAAAGAACAAGTTGCATATTGTTTTATATAGCCACCACTTTCCTTTTTATGTTTAACAACATAAAAAACTATCTGAATGTAGTGGGGTATTTGCAGGTATCCTATTTCCAGCTGATCAAACAACACTTCTCGGAGCAGTGACCATAGCAGCGTTTTCTCCATAAACACTTCCTGTACATTGCTGAGGTGTCAGAGCTAGGACGAATTGAAAAGATAAAGCAACAGGTGGCGTTTAAATTGAAACAAATGCAGCCAAATTCAATTTGCATTCTAAGAGCCTGTGTTTGCTCAGTGCGTCAGCAGGAGCTGTTTGGTCAATCTTGTCACATACGTACATGTAAATACACGTAAGCATACGAAGGCGCGCGCACACACACACACACACACACACACACACACACACACACACACACACACACAACACACACACACACACACACACACACACACACAACCACACACACACACACACACACACATCCTATCCTGTTACAATGAGCTCAGCCTATCAGACAGCCAGCTGGCAGCCTCACAGATCAGCCACTATAGAATCGCAGAGACACAACTTGCGAGTGCACAATAACACACCGGTGGGAGCCCCCTTCTCTTTCTCCCCAGGCAGGGTGTGTGCGTAAGGGTCAGCCCTGTGGTGCCTCACGGCCCCTCTCACACAGCTATGACATTACACAGAGCTGCATGGGGACAGAGAAGGGACAGCACCAGCATACAGCCTGGCTACACAGACGCTGTCCATGGTGCTGATCTCATTCCTCAATGGAGCTGCACACACTGATATCTCTCACACAGTGACACGTTCATTCTGCACACACACACACGCACACACTCACGCACACACTCCACCATCTGTCAATACACACATTCCTTCACACTGACTCTTAGTATTCCAGGCATTCAATTGAATTTGATATGCTTCACTATAGTGTGTATAATTATCATATTCTCTCCTTCTACAAATGGAAACTGAATTCTAGACATATCGATATCTATCTTCATGGAATCACAATGATACAAATGTAATGATTAGAAAAAACTACCAAGGCGAATTATTTTGCTCAATATTTGGGCTTTGTGACTCAAAGCCTCCTCAGTAAATTATTTGAAAAGCAGTTAAAGCTGGCTATTCTAACTATGTCCATGGCTCAAACTCAGGACACACCACAACACACACAACACACAGACACACACACACACACACACACCACACACACACACACCACACACACAACACACACAACACCACACACAACACACACACAACACACACACACACAACACCACACACACACACACACACACACACACACACCACCACACACACACACACACACAACACACACACACACACACACAGACTGATTGCCTGTCCTCCAGCTGTCTCACCATTTTGTGCTCAATTAGCGACACACACACACCCAAGCCCCGCCGCTCGTGACCTTTCCCTTCCCACTAATGAAATGACTAATAAATCCAGACATCACCCAAGCCCCCCCTCTGACCAAGGGTGAGGGTTGAGAGAGAGAACACAGGAGTCTTTATCAAGGGGACTTAGGTTGTGTCCCAAATGGTACTCTATTCCTTATATAGTGCACTTACAATGGGCCCTGTCAAAAGTGGTGCACTATATAAGGAATAGGGTGGCACTTGGGACACAGCCTTAGAATGGTGACTAATTCTCTCCTGGCCCCATGTTGTTGTTGGGAATGGAGGGAGTCTTGGGGGGAGGGGGCAGGTATGTTTTTGAGTTTGCACCTAAAAACAGTTGGAAAAGGCTTGTGAAAAACCAATCACCAGTATCTCAGATGCATGTTGTGTGTACCATGTGTTCATAGGTTGTTGCACACTACCCTACCTAACACATACGCACAACAGTGCAATAACAAATAACAAAATGTGCCTTCAAGACCACTTTATTAAAGGCTGTCACAGTCAGGCAAGAGACCTGAACCAGGGTTGTTCATTCATACATGAGTGAACAACGTAGAAAAATGTTTTGCAACAGAAAACGAAAATAAGCATTTCCTATAAGGCCCATAGGGCTCTGGTAGAAATGAGTGCACTGTATAGGGAATAGGGTGCCATATGGGAAGTAAGAAGACGGCTCCACTGGGAGAGATGTTAAATACATCTAGGCTCATGGATCAGGCAAGCCTTCGTCCACTACATCCATTCATCCATTCATCTATTGCTCCATCACTCCCTCGATCCATTTATCCATCCATCCTGGGCATTAGAAAATAGTATTTTTGGCCCAGATCCCTCGCTCCCTGCCTCTACTCCTTGGCACTGGACTTGTTTTGGCTTCAGAGCACCATTACACCCCTACCTCACCTCCCTTTTCCTCCACGTTCACCTCCCCCTCTCGGTAGCCAGTTTACAAGCTTACTGATGAATGGACAAACTTCGTTTTGTTCTAGTTTACTTACACTTCACTGGCTTTAGGTTTGTTTTGGTTGGAGGCAAGCGAGGCAGAAAATGCTCAAAGATCAATGTTGATCACAGTTGATTTATCCTGTGATTTCAGTAATCCTACAGACTTAATTTGATAAATGATCATCTGAAAGCCAAGAGATAATCCTCGAATGAATGCAAACATGGCATTCTGTTGAGTTCCATTTGAATTATTGTTTGAATTGAATTAATTCCGATACAGACATGATTAAATAACAAGCGGAAAGGCTTTTAAATAATAACACATGCCAGTGTGGCACAGATGAATTGGCATGGACTAAATACTATGCTACACTACAGCAAGAAGAAAAACACAACACCAGAGCTTTGTTAGGCTCACCATTATTTCTCAACGTCTTTCACGAGAGGAAACAACTGAGTTTCTTAACTCGAGTAAAACGCCTGCGTGGCAAATAATATATCAGCCCACTAAGACCTGAATCAAAGCTTTATCTTCACGTCCGACATAACTTTCCTCCAGCGTTGGCCCAATCCAGACTCATTGATGAGCATCAGATCAAAATGATCTAGTTTTCCACATCATCGTGGCTTGAGCTTGCCAGAAAACAGGAAATAATAGGAGTTATATTTCTCTCCAGGAGGATGTTGTGCGATTTTGTTTGAATCATTATATTTCATTTTGCATTTAACCTCCAAATCCTGACACACCAAGCACTTCATACCAAAATGTACACACACACACACACACACACACACACACACACACACACACACACACACACACACANACACACACACACACACACACACACACACACACACACACACACACACACACACACACACACACACTATCGCCACGCCCAATGGCGTCACACACACACGCCACGACCATCTGTCAGACTGTAGCTTCCTCCCGCTCCCTCTCTCTCTATGTCCTGCTGAGATACACACTCACTAATGATTCCATAACTTGGTTACCACCTCTTTACGGTGCTTAGCAAGCTCCATCATGGCGACTATATAAGACACTCCGTTAGCACGTTGGTGGGTTAGCGTGCAGAGTAGAGTGATCAGCTTGACAGGTCCACTGAGTCTTCATAACACAGAATCGCTGAGATTAGCCAGGCCTGGGTCATATTCATAAACAGTCTAAGATAGGAGTGCTGATCTAGGATCAGTTTTGCCTTTGAGTGCATAATGAATAAGATTACATGCACAGGGGGGAACCTGATCCTACTCTGAGACGCTTTTTGAATATGAGCCCTGGGCTGTAGCAATGATACCTAACCCCCCCCCCCCCCCCCCCCCCCCCCCCCTTTTTTTTTTTACAACTATCTCTCATTCATCTACCTTTCCCTCTCTCTCTAATCTCTCCTTCCCCCATGCATTGGTTACATGATGTTTGTCAACCTGAGCTTGCAATTAACATTTTATATGTTCATTCTGAGACATTTAGTTTGTGATTTTGCGTGCAAATGTCACATGCATAACAATGGAATTGCCCCTCCCTCCCTTTTTTTCTGTAATGTTGACAAGTACAGTAAAGGCTATCATACTGTACATCGCTCTGCTTCAAAGTCCTATTTGTATTCCTTGGCACTTGCTATTTTTACACAATTAGTCAGCCAGTCATAAGGCTTCATACCACCTGGGAAGACATATCACAGGAACACAAATAAGCGAACAAAACAAAAGCATTCTGCTGGATTTGACTAAAGACAGAGAACTCTAGCCAATCTGGCAACACAGCGGATTATTCACAGTGAGCTGAGTACAGAGAAGCGAGAGAGAGAGAGAGAGAAGCAAACATGGCACTGTCTGAATTCTGAAATCATTATCATTATGTATAGCATACATTGTTTGTCTCCCAATTTGCAAAGCTCATTGGAGGACTTGTGAAAGCTACAAGACCATAATCAGCTAAGGAGAGCGGGAATGTTTTCATGCTGCCTAGAGGGCTCCCCTAAGTGTTGTCCAACACACTCACCAAGTATGAATCTTCTCACTGTGCCCATTCCAAATGGCACCCTATCTGCTTTATGGTGCACTACCTGAGTCTTACAGAGACATTCTCCAGGGACAGAGTTAACCAGAGAATGAACTGAACATGGGGACGAGAGAGAACGGAGAGCATGACAGTAAGCAACTCATTCAATTCAATCAAACCTGCGATAGCAATGTTGACGTAGTGTGTTTGTTTACAAAGCCTGCAAACACTTATTGTGTGGACATCTTCTACTAGTTAGGGGAGTCTACCTGGTATTAGTAATAGGTTTGCACAGTACCCCAAAAACATGCTGTGATTTTATTTGAATGTGGTAAAAAATAGATATTGTGTAAATACACAGTCCAATGGAATTGAGGCCTATATCACTGGTAGAGCATAACCAAATCAAAATGGATTCATGTGATCAAGTGATCATCAGAGATGGAGAAGTGGTCAGCGGGTTGTCCGACTGCCTCACCGAGGTCAGCAGGTCAGTGAGGCCACTATCTGTAGTCCCAAAATCTTCTTCCCAAATGGCCCTCTGTTCCCTACATAGTGCAATACTTTTGACCAGAGCCCTATAGTATTGCACTATGTAGGGAATAGGATGCTATATGAGATGCAGCCAAGGTGTCCCTGGATGGATTCCTGCAGTAATCCCTGGAAAAGCTGGCTCTGGAATGACTAACAATCCCCCATCCCCCATGATGAGCAACATCATTATTTCCCATGTACAATCTCATTGCATTGTAATGATATTTTCTTAATTAACTTCTCTTTAAATGTTGCTACCCGTTAACGTGTGTAATTACAAGTGAGAAATGGCAAACGACTTTACAGCGAATCATTTGCAAAAGGTCTTGGCAGGCGAGACACAGCTCCAATATTGCAGCCCGTATTCGGTATCGTCTCAGAGCAATGGCAAGGGGACAGTGATGATGAATTATCACTGCATAATTTAGTGGTTTGGCACATTAACCTCTGTTATGGGAAAAACAAGATGGTGGCAGAATGTCTAAGCAGCAACTCCAATGAGTTGCTAGAAGCTAATGAATCCTGGCATAGTGTAGGTGTGAAGCCAGACTGAGGGGACGGACTGAGATGGAGGGGATCTGTGGATGCTTCCAAAGACATTCCTTCACAGGAAAGAGGACGCTGCTAATATCATATTCACCATTTTGTAATAAACCCTTCTTTCTCCCTATTCCTTTCTCTCCCTCCATGTGTATCTTCCATGCTCTCCCTCTTTCTCTCCCTCTCCATGTGTTTCTTACCCGCTCTCACTCCTTTCTCTCTACCTCTCTCTCACTCCTTTCTCTCTACCTCTCTCTCGCTCCCTCTCTCTCCCCCTCTCCATTCATTGGCCGCAGTACTGCCTGATTTAGCCAGTGCCGTGGGCTTGTAGCGACTGGCCGTGCTATAGAGGGCCATGTAAATGTCACCGTCTCAGAGGCCGTGCTCGGCCAAGCATGAAATTAAATCTGGCAGAGTTTTAGGGCCCTGCTTTGGCTCACATCGCCGTTCATTCCTCCGCGTAACCTCAGCACAAGGGCCCTACATCAATCCACAGCGTATATGTTATGACTACATCAGAGGGCCCACTTCCCTTTTGACTTTATTTACGAGCAGTGGGAGGACGTGATTAATCCAGGCGGGAAACAGAGAGAGAGAGACGCGCGGGCGGAACATGGTCTCTGTCAACGTGTAAGGCCTTGTGCCTGTTTCTGCTGAACGTGTAAAATGGTTGTTTAACAAACACAGTGTGGAGCTTTTATGTTATATGTAAATGGGACTGTGCCTCGTGGATGGCTTCAGTAACTCTTACTGTACAGACATACTACTGAGTCTTTCTAATAGCCAATGCCTATTGTGAGCATACTGTTACTCAACAAGTAGTGGCTAGAGGCTTTTACAATTGTGAACCGCAGTATATCCCTTTTAATTGTCCTTCTCTTAATATACATAAATGATAAAGACCAAAATGACAGACYCATAGTGTATACTGTAGATACGCAACAACCTCCAAATGGAATACATACAAATAGATGCATTCAGTAAACAGACCCAAATAATCCAATACCAAGTTTTTGGCGAAAACTTGAATAACATGCTGAGGTTACATATTGTGAAACACACACACATAACCAAGCATCAAAATTGCCTACTGGCTTGGCTGTCCATGCCGACCAACACACAAACACCCCATCCGTCATGCAGTCGAGATGACATGTTTCCTAATGAATAAAAGGCTGACTTTCACAGCAATGAGAGAGAGAGCAGCGTGTGGGATGCTCACAGACACGTGGCAATGAGTAGTTCACCATTACACTGCAGGGTGTTCCCAGTAGGGTTCCTTTGCTGTGAAGATTGGCATTACACTTGGGGGGATTTCTCAAACTCAAGATGAGGGAGTAGAGAAAATGAAGAAGCTCTCTGCCCGGCTGAAAAAACTTGCATAGACCAAGTTGGTCAGTGCTGGTCGGATGCTGGTCTTGCTGGTCTGACCAGCATGGTCTAGCAGGTCAAGCACATCTGACCAGCATGGTCCAACTGGTTATGCTGGCTGACCAGGCTTCGTTGTGTTTTCGCTGATGGCCAGGCTTCGTTGTGTTTTTGCTGGTGATCAGCCTTCACTGTGTTTTCGCTGGTGACCAGCCTTCGTTGTGTTTTCGCTGGTGACCAGCCTTCGTTGTGTTTTCGCTGGTGACCAGCCTTCACTGTGTTTTCGCTGGTGACCAGCCTTCGTTGTGTTTTCGCTGGTGACCAGCCTTCATTGTGTTTTTGCTGGTGACCAGACTACACTGTGTTTTGGACTCAGCATAAACTAAAGAAAAACCAACATCAAGTCACATTACCCTGGTTGCAAAGTGACATTTAATTCCTATTGGAATCTAGCAAGAGTGTATTCCCACAATCTGCATTCAGAATAACTGTCAGGGTTAGAGAACAGATTGAATGAGACTACCTAAACCATCTAAACTGGAACAACTATTTCAGTAATAAGTCCAACTAACAGATTGGCTTGGTTTAGAAAAATACATGTTTTTTATCTTTGTGTCGGCATTAGATACATTAATTGATTCATTAAAAAAACACAGATATTAAAACAAACAATTCAAAAGATGTAACTGGAATAGAGCATGCTGGAAAATACGATAATGATGGCCGTGGAGCTGATTACTTGGGAGTCAACCTGACTTTTTATAACGTTACTTGACCTTGTGTTATATTTCTGATGTCTGTGGTCTGAGAGCCATGCTCATATTGTCTAGCTAGCTACCTCAGTTTACACAAGTGTACCGAATAGCCACAATGCCCAATTCAGATACATATGATGAGATGCAAAGGTTTATTTGACCTGAACAGTCTAGTCTTAGAACGTCTCATGTCGTTGGCTGGACTATTCAAGTCTTGCGACGAGACGGATCCATTTAGCCATTCAAAGAACAGTGCGCTAACATTCTGTGTTCAGCGAAGCAGCTAGCCAAGCAGAGAGCTAGCTAGCTAGCTATTATGCAGTAAATAGCTAGCCTGGCTTGCCGACATTTCAGTCAAAAAAGTGTACCCTGTTTCTGGTGTATGTATTTCGTGACACGTGTTTTCTACAAGTGGCAACTTTGTTTCAACGTTTCATCACAGAATTGTAAAGCGGCACCGTTACTGTAGCGAACAATCTCAACTGCACATCTCGCGCTCTTGATCTGAATGGCACCATCTTTAGTCAGCTGTTGTACAACGCAACATTCTAAAACTAGCTTGTTTTTATCTCTGATCTAGCAGGGTTTCCCAAACGCAGTCCTGTGGGCCCTCCTGGGTGCACGTTTGGATTACAGCTGATTCAAATAATCAAAACTTGATGGTGAGTTAGTAGTACTAGGGCAAAAACCAAAATGTGCACCCAGGGCGGGCCCCAGGACTGAGTTTGGGAAACCTTGATCTAGGTCGGAGATGGTCAACTCCAGTCCTCGGAGGCTTGATTGATGACACACGTAGAGCAACAAGATGTAAGTGTTAGTTGTCCTCTCGGTTGTGAAAAAGATTTGTATGATATAAAAATGTTTAAAAAATAATAATTAGAACTCATTACAATACATGATATCACTGTTATATTTTCAACAGATGTCAACACTACAGTTCTGCACTGATAGTAATGAAATTCCATAGACAACCAAATATTATTCTCTTTCACCTAAAGGAGACTCTACAATAACAAGTCTCAAAGGGTGAAGTGTCTACACATTGAAAACTGCAACGGACTACACCTATATCCCAGAACTTCAGTGAGCAGTATTGAGAAAACTGGGCTCTCAATTGGGGCTAACAAAGGGAAAGTATCCTGTGATCAGATGACCCAAGACCCCATGAAGTGCCACCACCAACGGCTGAGCAGCTACAATTTCGAGGAGACGTCGCCACGCAACACAGGGTGCAGTAAGCACACCTTTGAGCTGGGAAGGACCTGAGCTTTCGCTGTTGTCAGACTTGGTGGTTCCCAGAAAGTGTAAAAACCTACAGAGTACTCAGAAATGTTGTTGTAAGAGGTGGGCCTAAAACCAAACATATAAACTCAGCAAAAAAAGAAATGTCCTCTCACTGTCAACTGTGTTTATTTTCAGCAAACTTAACATGTGTAAATATTTGTATGAACATAACAAGATTCAACAACTGAGACATAAACTGAACAAGTTCCACAGACATATGACGAACAGAATGGATTAATGTGTCCCTGAAAAAAAGGGGGAGTCAAAATCAAAAGTAACAGTCAAGTGTCTGGTGTGGCCTCATGGACTGAACCAGATTTGTCAGTTCTTGCTGTGAGATGTTACACCCCTCTTCCACCAAGGCACCTGCAAGTTCCCGGACATTTCTGGGGGGAATGGCCCTGGCCCTTACCCTCCGATCCAACAGGTCCCAGACGTGCTCAATGGGATTGAGATCCGGGCTCTTCGCTGGCCATGGCAGAACACTGACATTCCTGTCCTGCAGGAAATCACACACAGGACGAGAAGTATGGCTGGTGGCATTGTCATGCTGGAGGGTCATGTCAGGATGAGCCTGCAGGAAGGGTACCACATGAGGGAGGAGTATGTCTTCCCTGTAACGCACAGCGTTGAGATTGCCTGCAATGACAACAAGCTCAGTCCGATGATGCTGCGACACACCGCCCCAGACCATGACGGACCCTCCACCTCCAAATCGATCCTGCTCCAGAGTACAGGCATCGATGTAACGCTCATTCCTTCGACGATAAACACGAATCCGACCATCACCCCTGGTGAGACAAAACCGCGACTCGTCAGTGAAGAGCACTTTTTGTCAGCCCTGTCTGGTCCAGCGACGGTGGGTTTGTGCCCATAGGTGACGTTGTTGCCGGTGATGTCTGGTGAGGACCTGCCTTACAACAGGCTTACAAGCCCTCAGTCCAGCCTCTCTCAGCCTATTGCGGACAGTCTGAGCACTGATGGAGGGATTGTGCATTCCTGGTGTAACTCGGGCAGTTGTTGTTGCCGTCCTGTACCTGTTCCGCAGGTGTGATGTTCGGATGTACCGCTCCTGTGCAGGTGTTGTTACACGTGGTCTGTCTCTTCGAAGACGATCAGCTGTCCGTCCTGTCTCCCTGTAGCATTGTCTTAGGCGTCTCACAGTATGGATATTGCAATTTATTGCCCTGGCCACATCTGCAGTCCTCATGCCTCCTTGCAGCATGGCTAAGCCACATTCACACAGATGAGCAGGGACCCTGGGCATCTTTCTTTTGGTGTTTTTCAGAGTCAGTAGAAAGGCTTCTTTAGTGTCCTAAGTTTTCATAACTGTGACTTTAATTGCCTACCGTCTGTAAGCTGTTAGTGTCTTAAAACTTCTTTGGGATAGGGGGCAGCATTTTCACGTTTGGATGAAAAGCGTGCCCAGAGTAAACGGCCTGCTACTCAGTCCCAGTTGCTAATATATGCATAATATTAGTAGATTTGGATAGAAAACACTCTGAAGTTTCTAAAACTGCGAGTATAACAGAACTCATATGGCAGGCAAAAACCTGAGAAAAAAATCCAACCAGGAAGTGGGAAATCTGAGGTTGGTCGTTTTTCAACTCATTCCCTATTGAATATACAGTGGGATATGGGCCATGTTGCACTTCCTAAGGCTTCCACTAGATGTCAACAATCTTTAGAACCTTGTCTGATGCTTCTACTGTGAAGTGGGGCCGAATGAGAGGGGAATGAGTCAGAGGTCTGGCAGAATGCTTTGAGCTCGTGACGCTCGTTCATGTGAGCTCTTGTGAGCTCATCGTTCATGCGAGCTCTGTTCCATTTGCTTTTCTGAAGACAAAGGAATTCTCCGGTTGGAACATTATTGAAGATTGATGTTAAAAACATCATAAAGATTGATTCTATACTTAGTTTGACATGTTTCTACGACCTGTAATATAACTTTTTGGACTTTTCGTCCGTACTTTCCGCTGGATTTGCACGCGCGTCGTGAGTTTGGATTTGTTTACCAAACGCGCTGACAAAAGGAGGTATTTGGACATAAATGATTAACTTTATGGAACAAATCAAACATTTATTGTGGAACTGGGATTCCTGGGAGTGCATTCTGACGAAGATCATCAAAGGTAAGTGAATATTTATAATGCTATTTCTGACTTATGTTGACTCCAACATGGCGGATATCTTCTTGGGTTGTGTTGGTCTCTGAGCGCCGTACTCAGATTATTGCATGGTTTGCTTTTTCCGTAAAGTTTTTTTGAAATCTGACACAGCAGTTGTATTAAGGAGAAGTTTATCTAAAGTTCCATGCATAACACTTGTATCTTTTATCAACATTTATGATGAGTATTTCTGTAAATTGATGTGGCTCTCTGCAAAATCACCGGATGATTTGGAAGCAAAACATTACTGAACGTAACGCGCCAATGTAAACTGAGATTTTGGGATACAAATATGAACTTTATCGAACAAAACATACATGTATTGTTGAACATGAAGTCCTGTGAGTGTCATCTGATGAAGATCATCAAAGGTTAGTGATTCATTTTATCTCTATTTCTGCTTTTTGTGACTGTGTTTTTCTGTGACTATGTATTGACCTAACATAATTGTTTGGTGTGCTTTCGTCGTAAAGCCTTTTTGAAATCTGACACGTTGGCTGGATTCACAACAAGTGTAGCTTTAATTTGGTGTATTGCATGTGTGGTTTCATGAAAGTTTAATTTTTATAGTAATTTATTTGAATTTGGTGCTCTGCATTTTCACTGGATGTTGGCCATGTGGTTAACGACCGTTCCACAGGTGCATGTTCATTGTTCATTGAACAAGCATGGGAAACAGTTTTTAAACCCTTTACAATAAAGATCTGTGAAGGTATTTGGATTTTTACAAATGATCTTTGAAAGACAGGGTCCTGAAAAAGGGACGTTTCTTTTTTTGCTGAGTTTGTATTATATAAATAAGGGAAGTTTATGTGGGCAACAAACTTGTGAGAAACAATACTTGTGCATTTTTTTTAAATCTAGCATACAGTCATCATTATTGTACTTTTGGAATGATTTTAGCATTATTTACTAAACTGTTATTTTCTCCTGGATATCTATGCTCTTGACAGTTTACACTTCAAATTAGCAGACCTACAGGTGGGTAGATATCCAGAAAGATGGATGGGTTACCCTGGTGTAAATACAATACAAAAACACAATATTAAACAGATCAGGTCAAATAGTTTTATTAGGGAGATAAACAAGAATACAAGGTAGTCTATGTAACCTTCCTCAAAATAACCAAAACACAGTGTAAGGGAAACATTCTGATAAAGTACTGAACTAATACCACCCAGACCAAGAAGAAAAAAAAACTACTTACAAAGATATCACCAAATGGTGTATTTTTTCCTAATTGGGATCCAATTGAAGAATAAAGTACAGAGTAGTTGTGGAAAGTGTTAACCTGTTATGTAAACATACTTAGTAATAAATATATGGTATATTGCAGTGGTGAAATGGCAGCAGTTGTGTGTTGTAAGGTGCAGGAGTCTCCCTGCAATTCATGCAGGTGCGCCAGCGAGGTTGTCCGGAGTCCCTGGGATAGCTCTCCGGTACTCCATGATGTAAAAAATAGCTCCAGATAGACGGAAAGCGGCCAGCTCCAGAACATCTCCCCTTTCTTCAAAGGACAGCTCTTGTAATTTAGCCTGTAATGATAAGAAAAAAAGCAACATGAAATTACAGACTGCAGCCAAATATTGTGCGATGTGATTAGAATGTTGTGAAGCGGGTAAACCGTACCACAGGTGAAATATTTTTACTAACCTTCATCTCTGTCTTCTTGCATTCGAGCAGCCCTTTCAAGGTCTTCCTCTCCAATTATTTCTGCAACCCTGCCTGTGCCCTGCATGTGCCCTCTTCAAAACTGGAATCCTACAGAAAAAGCATGTAACTTACACAACACTGTTATTGGGATTATTTTACACAGATTTTTTTACGCAAGTGTGAAAACGAATGTACTTAAGCTATCATCATACTTCTATTTTGTACCAGGCAGGGAAATTCACAGTAACGTTAGCTATTATCAACCATGTAGCTAGCTAGCTACCTTGACATTGGTAATGTTAGCTACCTTTCTGGCTGACAACGTGAGTATTATAACATATGTATATAAAAAAAAAATACCAGTTCTGAAGAAATTGTTGCTAAAATGGAATCGAGTTATCTTCAATCTTGTCCGTAACTGTTATCGCACCAGCATCCACAGTCTCAAATTTCCGACTCCGTTGGATTTTCCCTAATTGCTACAAAGTAAAAATTGGCGACACTGGGTTTCCACGAGATAACACGGACACAAAGTCTAAGAGCGGATGTTGACGCTATGTCATCCCAGTGGCGACTACCAATGAGAGCTGGGGTTTCAGGTGTATGGTGTTCAAATCTAGAAAAAATATTGCATTCTTGCCAGAGGGGTCTTCAAAAACACACAACTTGGTACAACTTAGCCCTATGCTAACCTCAACAGGTGGCACTGATTATATACTGGCACAAGTGCATCAGCCAATTAAAATCATCAAAGTAGTTGTAAGTGTTCCAACACCTTTTCATGTATGTAAGTATCCTTATCACACCTAAGTATCATCAAAGAAACTATCAGGTGTATTTGCCGTACTGGTATAATTTATCTCTGTGTAAAGAGCCTAGTCCACATAATTGTTGCAGATTTTGGCAAGGGTTGAATCTCACATGAGTCCCCCCCTTGTTATATTGATTTACAGTGCCATCAGAAAGTAGTCATACTGTCACGCCCTGGCCTTAGTATTCTTTGTTTTCTTTATTATTTTAGTTAGGTCAGGGTGTGACATGGGGAATGTTTGTGTTTTGTCGGTTTTGGGTGGTTATATGGTAAAGGGGGTGTTGGGTGTAGTGTATGGGTTTGTGTTGAGTGTATGTGTCTAGCTGTGTCTATGTTGGGTGTAGTTGTCTAGGAAAGTCTATGGTTGCCTGAATGGGTTCCCAATTAGAGACAGCTGATTTCTGTTGTCTCTGATTGGGAGCCATATTTAAGGTAGCCATAGGCTTTCGTTTGATGTGGGTAATTGTCTATGTTATACGTTTGTAGCCTGTATGTGCACTACGTTCATAGCTTCACGGTCYTTCATTGTMTTGGTTAGTTTGTAAGTGTGTTTTGTTTCATTTTTCCTTCTTCAAAATAAAAGGAAGATGGCTTATTTTCCAAATGCTGCGTTTTGGTCCGTCAATCCCCCACACGATCGTGACACATACCCCTTGACTTATTCCACATTTTGTTGTGTTACAGCCTGCATTCAAAATTAAATAGATTTCTAAGTATCTAAGAGCTTCCATACCTGGATTATGCAACATTTGCCTATTATTATTAAAACAATTCTTCAAGCTCTGTCAAATTGGTTGTTGTCTATTGCAAGACAACTATTTTCAGGTCATGTCATATATTTTCAAGTAGATTTAAGTCGAAACTGTAACTCAGCCACTCAGGAACATTAATCTCCCAGTGTCTGGTGGAAACCAGAGTGAACCAGGTTTTCCTCTAGGATTTTGCCTGTCCTTAGCTCCATTCCGTTTCTTTTTATCCTGAAGAAACTCACCAGTCCTTAACAACTACAAGCATACCCATAACATGATGCAGCTACCACTATACTTGAAAATATAGAGCATGGTAGTCAGTAATGCATTGTATGGGATTTTCCAGGTAACCTAATTCCATTAAACTACTGTGAAATGCACAGTAACATTTCAGCAGTGCAGCTCTTTAATGTCATATGCTCTTACAAAGATATTTGACTGTTTTAAAATATGTGCTCAACCTTTGAGGACATAACCATTAACCACAAACGGGTACAACACTTCCACTGACGGTGGGCACAAATACACATTTATTAGTTCAGGCCCCCAAATATGCTAATGAGCCCTACCTACATTTAAAAGTGCAGTGACTATTGTACCTTATAGTCAAAGTATTGGGTAGAAAAATGTACCATTATACTAGATTATCCGCACATGTATGACAAAAGGAACTGTTCCTATGTGTATCTCTGAAGTACCTTTGATTTTTTTGGTCCCCAGGGTTCACCACTGTACCCTAACTGTACCCTAATTTTGAGTGTGTGGAAATACACTGAGTTTACAAAACATTAAGAACACCTTCCTAATATTGAGTTGCACCTCCCGTTTGCCCTCAGAAAATACACAATCCATGTCTCAATTGTCTCAAGTGGATTTAACAAGTGACACCAATAAGGGATCATAGCGTTCACCAGGATTCACCAGGTCAGCTTATGTCATGGAGAGAGCAGGTGTCCTTAATGTTTTGTACACTCGACTCAGTGTATGTTCTTGGTAATAAAGATGTACCTGGTGGCACTGCTGAAACATAAATGCACTTCTGCCCAAAAGCTTGCAAGTTCAAATCCCCAAAGCATTTATGCACACTTTACATCAAGTGTCCCTGAGCATTGGTGTTGTCAGATAATCTGACAATTATTGACTTGATTATGGGCAATGTTTAGCAAAGTGCAGAAATATATTCTTGCCATTAAATCTGTTGCCTATCTCTGTCATGCCCACAGACCTGGTAGTGTAGTACGAAAGTCAAGTCATTAGCTAACAAGAAGTTGTGAGTTCAAAGCCCAAGAGAGTTATACATTCAGTTATACAGCAATAGACGGGTTGGATGTTTAGGGGAAAGGGGGATACCTAGTCAGTTGTACAACTGACTGCCTTCAACTGAAATGTGTCTTCTGCATTAAACCCAACCCCTCTGAATCAGAGAGGAGTGGTGGGCTGCCTTAATCGTCATCCACGTCTTCGGCGCCCGGGGAACCGTGGGTTAACTGCCTTGCTCAGGGGCAGAACGACAGATTTTTACCTTGTCTGCTCGGGGATTTGATCCAGCAACCTTACATTGATTGATGAATTAATCAATCTTATGCTACACAAAGATAAATAGCATACATTTTTCTAAACTAATCCAATTTCTTAGTTGGATTTATTGCACCTGTTACTGAAATCGCGGTTCAAGTTTATTGTAGATGGTTTAGGTAATCTCATTAATGAATCTTTCTAACCCTGGCAATCATTCTGAATGCAGATTGTGCGTGAATGAAAGTTGTAATTGTTGGATGTCCCTACTCAAGCTGGATTCCAATAGGAATTAGACATCACTTTGCAAGCCAGTTTACGCTGGTCACCAGTGAAAGACAACGAAGGCTAGTCTATGCTGTTTTTTCAGCAGAGTTGCTGGTGGGTGCCATTTTGGTTCCCCCAAAACACTACATCTATAGTGCTAACCAATTCCAATCAAACAATTTCACTAAGAACTTTTTTTGAAGTCTTTGACTGTCACAGACCATGTTGAATCAAAGGCCAGTGCCTACTGTTTGACTACAGTTGCAAAATTGTGGTAACCTTCCCAAAATTCCCAGGTTTTAAACCAATCCCAGATTAAGGACTCCAGATTTCTTGCTTATTCCCTGCTGATTTTCCACTCGGGATCGAACATTTTGGGAAAGTTACCAGAATTTCGCAACCATGTGGCATGGAGAAACTCTCCTCAGCGGAAGGAAAATACGGAAACTTTGGGAGTGAATTAGTATCTACTGGCTGGTTAGGGTGCATGTCCTCCAGACAACTTTTCATCCATTTAATACTTTCCCTGAATGGATTGGGGCATCACCGCCCGTGTGCTTGTCCTGGGCTCGTTTTGGATGAGCTTAATATAGGCTGTAGGGTACTAGCCATTATATCCACTGTGCACTTTAAAGTGATGAGAGTGTTTAAGAATCCTTCTCCCAATTATCAGCCCCTACAGGATTCATTGTAAAAGAAGCCACTCTTTCCCCTTTAAGTTCTATTCATCACTTAGCCAGACAGAGCACTTAAAGAAAGACAGTGTTTAGTCTGTTAGGGAGATGTGCTGCCTGCTTTAGGAAGACATCCACGAATAGGCTCCTCAGTTCCATTTATAGGCGTACCTCCACGGTTAATCTTGTGTAATGGGCTCTTAAATAAATCTCCTGACTTAAAAATAGGCAGCAGGAGCAGCTCTCACGGCACGGGAGGGATCTCCCTGAGCGAGTGAGTGACAGCCAGGCAGACTACACTAATGTGCGGGAGTGAGTGGGAATCCTCTGGAACATAGACAGGATGCACCTGACCCGTCGCCCAATGGACGAGCACCGATGAGTCCACTTTATAAGGGTCAGAGGTCACCCTATAGTCCAGTACGTCAATACAGTATTTGAGACAATAATTGAGGAAAATCAACAAATTCCAGTCTAGCTGCACATATAATGTTATAGTTAAATGATAGTGTTAATTGAATATACCCACATTTCTGTCTGTCTTCACACATAAAAATAAACATGTGTTGCATTACCTACCATACGCTGCACATTACCTAGGGTCTACGCTAAACCCTGTATGGGCACTCAATTAAAAACCTTATCCTCCAGTACAAGCTTTAAAACGCCGACAATGTCCTCTTACCTCATGCGAAGAACTGCATTATTAAAGCGGACTATGTAATTGTGCTCATGCATTGCTACTTCGTGACATGGCCTCGGTTCTGATATGAGTGCTGTGCTGCAGGCATCTTCGTCATTCTCCTGACTCATCCGTTCTCTCTCTCCTGTCACGGGCATTGAGAGGAGAGGGGGGGAAGAGGAGGGGATAGGAAGAGAGAGGAGAGAAGAGAAGAGGAGCCAGCTGCTAACAGGGCACTGAATGCAAATGTTGTTGACTAGAGGGACTGGCAAGAGGAGGAAAGACCCACTCTAACCCACCTCTGTTACCGTGCCTGTCCTAAGCATGGGATTCGATTCTGGCCGGAGGTATGTATCAAGCATCCTAGAGTAGGAGTGCTGATCTAGGATCAGGTTCCCCCTGCCCACCTTATTCATTGTGATCTAAAAGGTCAAACTGATTCTAAATCACCACTGAGATGCTATATAAATATGGGCCCTATGAATGGACTGGCATTATGTTACTCTGTCTGCTGTGGGGTTTACTTCGGTCATGCTAGGGTGTCATGATGATCCTTACCCTTTAAAATACACCTGGTACGATTCCAGCCACACCAAACGAACACTATTTCATCCATTCTAAATGAATGATCAGGCCTTTATGATCTAAATTGGGATACAATGGAAAGATGTCTGTGTCTGTCCTACGTTCTGTTCGGACAGTCCTTATCAATTCATGTGGACTGTGAAGATCTCCGGGTAATTGCAGTCACAGGCTGCGACCCCGTTGCAGCGGGGAGGTTAAAGAGAGTGACAGGCGATAGCGGCCCCTTTCCTCTCTTGCCCCGTCTTACCGGAGCATTAAATGTCTGCGTGGGCACGGCAACAATAGCATCAAACTGGGTTAGTTCATATGGACATCCGAAAAGGAAGATATCAACAAATTAGACTTCTAAATTTAGGTGATGATTAAGTACATGTCTGTCTGGTTAGCTCGGGACCAGGAAGTGGGTGGTCATTAGTCCATCAGACGGGCCAATTCAAATATTTTACCTGTTGCAGTCTGGTCCAACTGCTAATGATGGTATTTCAAGTTGGTCTTTTTTTTATATATACAGTGAGCTCCAAAAGTCTCGGGGCACTTTTGTTGTTGTTGCTGTTTTGGATCTGTACTCCAGCATTTTTGAAATGATACAATGACTATGAGGTTAAAGTGCAAACTGTCAGCTTTAATTTGAGGGTACTTTAATCCATATCGGGTAAACCATTGACAAATTACAGCACTTTTTGTACATAGTCCCCCCCATTTTAGGGGACCAAAAGTGTGTATTATATTTGTATTATAGTAGTCAAAAGTTGAGTATTTGGTCCCATATTCCTAGCACGCAATGATAACATCAAGCTTGTTTGTGACTCTACAAACTTTTTGGATGCATTTGATGTTTGTTTTGGTTGTGTTTCAGATTATTTTGTGCGCAATAGAAATGAATGGTAAATGTGTACTTTTGGAGTCACTTATATTGTAAATAAGAATAGAATATGTTTCTAAACACTTCTACATTCATGTGGAATCTACCATGATTATGGATAGTGCTGAATGAATTGTGAATAATGATGAGTGAGAAAGTTAGACGTAAAAAGATCATACCCCCGAGACATGCTAACCTCTCATGCTAACCAATAGTAAGGGAGGTTAGCATTTTCTGGGGGAGGGGGTATGATATTTGTGCGTCTAACATTGTTACTCATTACTACTCACGATTCATTCAGGATTATATGTAATCATGGTAGCATCCACATTCATGTAGAAACATATTATATTCTTATTTACAATAAAAGTGAGTCCAAAATGACACAGTACATTATTTACCATTAATTTCTATTGGGAACAAAATAATCTGAAACACAACCTAAACAAACAGCAAATGCATCCACCAAGTTTGTAGAGTCACAAACTTGATGTAGTGTCGACGCTGGAGACGAAAAGCAGGTACAGCGAGTGAACATTTAATGAACCACGGACATGAAACAGAACAATAACGACACCAATGCGGACATAGGGAACAAACTGAGGAGCAGACAGATATAGAGGGGGTAATCAACAAAGTAATGGAGTCCAGGTGAGTCCAATATTACGCAGCTGCGCGTAATGATAGTGACAGGTCTGCGTAATGAAGGACAGCCTAGATATGGGACCAAATACTAAACTTTTGCCTTCTTTAATACACATACGTGAATTCGTCCCAATACTTTTGGTCCCCTAAAATGGGGAGGTGTTGCAATTTCCAAAAGTTTCACCTGATATGGATGAAAATACCCTAAAATTAAAGCTGACAATATGCACTTTAACCTCATAGTCATTGTGTCATTTCAAATCCAAAGTGCTGGAGTACAGAGCCAAAACAACAACAACAATGTGTCATTGTCCCAATAATTTTGTAGTTCACTATATTTTTGCATGTTCTACTGGATAGAGGAGAGACAGTGGGAAAGATAGAAAGTGTATCACAAAGACAGTGGGCCAGATTAGAACCCACACTGGCATACTTGTGTAATGTAGGCAGTGGCCCTGACCTCTAGACCACCCAAGCCACAAGTCAGTCTAAATCTTTGTTTACATTAAGTTATCTTCCATCTCAGATTGTCAGCAAAGAGGGCATAGGCTTCCTCCCTGACCCTTCTCCTGAACATGAGTCTGACCTTACTGTGGGCAGTGTACTGGGCAGGCCAACACAGATTTAAAAGCCTTGCACTGAATGCTGATGAGGGTGTGTCTGCTGTCTGACTCCTAAGCTTTGCAATCCGTACTGTAGACCTACAAAAAAAAAGCAGCAGTCTTCCATGGGCCATACAGACATGTTTTGAGCCTAGATGCCCTGTGGTTACAAATCTTCAAAATTTCAACCACTGTGTGTACAGTCTATCCTATACATAACCACATGTCATTATGGATACAATTTCTTTATAATGGTTATGCACATACGTGATGTGCGGCCCACTGAATAAGAGCATTTCGTTGTACATGAAAACCAAATGAAATAAATGCTGCCCACAAATATATTGAACCTCGAGCCATACTGCGGTGTTGGTTCTCAGCTCACGGGGGGATTTCTAACATAAAAAGACTATTCAATCATAAGAGAGAACAGTGTGCTGTGAATCATTTATGAACAACGACATTAGCGGCATGACCGGGTAAGCTCTATTTGAGTGCCAATAAAATCTGATTAGGCTCTTTTTGCGAGAGACGTGAAAGAGAGCCATTGGCAATAAAAGGACAATTATTATTCTGTTAATGTCTCCCTTAAACCACTCCCCAGGCAGTCCATCCGTGACAGAATAGGCTATATTTATCTATTCTACAAACCAACCAACATCATGAGGTGACAGAAAGAATGACGGCTAAAATGCTGTTACATTTAAGAAAAGGGCTCGTTTGCTCAGTAGTGTCACTGTGCTGAATGAGCAATCAGCTGATTGTGTAACATGTGCTGCGTGTCTGCGTACGCACACACACGTAAAGTACCTCAGGCTGCTTGCTTAGCAAGTACCACTTCCTCCTCTTTAAGCTCACACTGAGACTCGAGATCAGGACCTCTGCTTTGCTAAGCACACATGACCGCCCCTCCTGAAACACATTACCAGTTGGCATCATGTGAAAAGCTAGCTATTCTGTGGGGACACTTCAGGCTGAGGAGTAAGTTTCACACATCCCCATGTGCTACACACACACTAATCAGATCATTGACTGACTGATCAGACTGCCATTGACTCTCTCTGTGGTCCAGTATGTGTTGTGTCTGAGGTTAGGAAGTTGCAAGCAATCTAACATCAGATAATATGTCTATGTATGCATTTACACAGGCAGCCCAACTCTGACTTTTTGTTGTTGTTGTTGACCAGTCAGGTCAGCTCTTTTGCCAATAATTGATCCGTCGCTAAGCACTTGCCCCCCTTGGTTACTGTTGCAACCTCAGACAACATTTTTTCCGGGATGCTCCATTCCCCATTCAAACTACTGGAGAAAACTCCTCACAACAATCTCAAACTGTGTTTTTAATACACCATATAATTAAACACAAACGACCCCTTGCTAACCAGGAGGCTATCGGGTATGTTGTGGTGGACTGTCATTACAATTGCTTCACAGGAACCTGGTACAATGAAGTCTGTAGTATGGCTAGCCACTTAATGGCTCTGAATGCACTGTCATACAGTCAAAGCTACTCCTAACCACTTTTGGAGCTAACTAGTTCTCATAAGTCATATCCTGATGCCAACAGCAAATGATAGTTGTACTCATAATATAGCTAATTTAGCAGACTAATGTAACCGATGTGAAATGGCTAGCTAGGTAGCGGTGGTGCGCGCTAGCAGCCTTTCAGTCGGTGGCGTCACTTGCTCTGAAACCTTGAAGCAGTGGTTCCCCTTGCTCTGCAAGGGCCGCGGCTTTTGTGGAGCGATGGGTAACGATGCTTCGTGGGTGACTGTTATTGATGTGTGCAGAGGGTCCCTGGTTCGCGCCCGGGTCGGGGCGCGAACTACTGTTCTATAAGGGCTCAGACCCAGACCCAGATGCAGACAGGGGAGGCAGATGGTTAGTGTTTGATATTTCTTAGTTCCAAAAGGCTTAGGCAAGAGAATGGTCGTGGACAGGCAAAAGGTCAAAACCAGATCAGAGTCCAGGAGGTACAGAGTGGCAGGCAGGCTCGAGATCACGGCAGGCAGACTGGTCAGGCAGGCGGGTACAGAGTCCAGAAAACAGGCAAGGGTCAAAACCGGGAGGACTAGCAAAAGAGAGAATCGAAAAAGCAGGCGCACGGGAAAAACACGCTGGTTGACTTGAAACAGAAAGGAATAACTGACACAGAGAGACAGGAAACACAGGGATAAATACAGTGGGGAAAATAAGCGACAGCTGGAGGGGGTGGAGACAATCACATGGACAGGTGAAACAGATCAGGGCGTGACACGTTCAAAAGTTTGGGGTCACTTGTTTTTGAAAGAAAAGTACATTTTTTGACCATTATAATAACATCAAATTGATCAGAAATACAGTGTAGACATTGTTAATGTTGTAAATGACTATTGTAGCTGTAAACGGCTGATAGGCGTACAGAGGCCCATTATCAGCAACAATCACTCCTGCGTTCCAATGGCACGTTGTGTTAGCTAATCCTAGTTCATCCTTTTAAAATGTTAATTGATCATTAGAAAACCCTTTTGCAATTATGTTAGCACAGCTGAAAACTGTTGTTCTGATTATAGAAGCAATACAACTGGCCTTCTTTAGACTAGTTCAGTATCTGGAGCATCAGCATTTGTGGGTTCAATTACAGGCTCAAATTGGCCAGAAACAAAGGACTTTCTTTTAAAACTCGTCAGTCTATTCTTGTTCTGAGAAATTAAGGCTATTCCATGCGAGAAATTGCCAAGAAACTGAAGATCTCGTACAACGCTGTGTACTACTCCCTTCACAGAACAGCGCAAACTGGCCCTAACCAGAATAGAAAGAGGAGTGGGAAGCCCCGGTGCACAACTGAGCAACAGGACAAGTACATTAGAGTGTCTAGTTTGAGAAACAGATGCCTCACAAGTCCTCAACTGGCAGCTTCATTAAATAGTAGCCGCAAAACACCAGTCTCAACGTCAACAGTGAAGAGGCGACTCCGGGATGCTGGCCTTCCAAAGGCGTCTGCTTAGACCGCTAGACCATCTTATGCCACCTACATTCTTGTTTTAGAGACAATTCATTCGGGAATTGATTTGTAAAAGTACAGTAAAAACAAACCATAAACGTGTCTGGAAGCTCGTCTTGCCTGCAGTGGTATCAACCTTGTTATCTATATTGAAAGCTGCTTTACAGTACCTTCAACAACACCCTCAATAACTCTCCACACATTCAGTAAGCAGGCTATACTGTGTAAAGGAAGTGTCGAAGGTGTTTTCCAAATGGATCACAATTCCCTTTATAGTGCACTACTTTTAGTGCACTATATAAGGGAATAGGGTGCTATTTGGGATGCATTCTAACAGGGTGCCTTTTGGGATGCATCTGGGCCCAGCCAAAGGCCTCGCTGACCGAATATGTTGCCGAACAATGGTCATGCCCTTTGGCTTTCACAGTCAGAGTGTGTTCCAATCGCTAGAAGGCCAACAAACATGCCTCTATTCTCTCTCTTTCTCTCCCTCTCGCTCCCTCCAGAATTGACAGTCTCTTGGCAATGCAAACCTATGTCTTTATATCAACAAATGAGTGGCCAAATGTGTAGATGAAAAGCCAACAAAGCCGCCTCTCAGCAAAGATTGCACTTCAGCCGAAGTGACATTAATGGTACCTTACGTGGAAATAGAACCGTTGTCTAGCGTCGTCATAGAACCACTGTGAGGAGGCCGGTGGTGAAAGAGAACTCTGACTTGCATAGCCGCCAGCCGTAAATGAAGACAAGCATTAAAACACATCTTTCTTCCAGTTCACATGACAATGTAGCATTGCACGGAACGAATTAACGTGATTACGCTACTATGTCATAGCATCTCTGTGGTCTCTGTGGGCCTTGTCAGCCCCCCGGTGTATCAGACCTGTTGGCGAAAAACAGCAGCAACCCACACAGACGCTTCAAGCTGAGACCCCACTCACTGCCCGTCTGTCTGGGAGCACCGAGGGGAAGCACAGACTGTAAACAAGCTCTTTACAGTGACATTCAATAACAGAGTGATTTAAAGCCTAGGCACACGACAGATTCATCACAACAGAATAAAGAAAGACATTGGGAAAATAAATACTAGGCTGCCTAGCAAATCTATAGACTACACTAGGAAACCTATAGACTACTGCCTAGTGGACTATAGACTACTGCCTAGAGGACTATAGACTACTGCCTAGAGGGCTATAGACTACTGCCTAGAGGGCCTATAGACTACTGCCTAGAGGGCTATAGACTACTGCCTAGAGGGCTATAGACTACTGCCTAGAGGGCCTATAGACTACTGCTAGAGGGCCTATAGACTACACTGCCTAGAGGGCCTATAGACTACTGCCTAGAGGGCCTATAGACTACTGCCTAGAGGGCTATTAGACTACTGCCTAGAGGGCTATGACTACTGCCTAGAGGGCTATAGACTACTGCCTAGAGGCCTATAGACTACTCTAGAGGGCTATAGACCACTGCTAGAGGGCTTTATAGCTACTGCTAGAGGCTATAGACTACTGCCTAGAGGGCCTATAGACTACTGCCTAGAGGGCCTATAGACTACTGCCTAGAGGGCCTATAGACTACTGCCTAGAGAGCTGAAGTGTAATGATCTCCACACGTTTTGAGTGTTTACAGACAGAACGACAACCTCAGAGGTCAGTGAGTCTTAACCTAAGAGTGTGTTAATATGATTATATAGGGGGGGGTTGATTGGATCTGCTGGACTAGGGTGAAATTCGCTCTCACAGGCAGTGGTTTACTCTCCTATAAAAGCCCTCTGTATGTATTTTTGTGAACACAGGGTTTTTCTTACTGTCGCTAAAGTTCAACTCTATTCCGGCACAAAAGACACCCGCTTCTCCAATGGCCTCCCTGGGGGTAACACAGCCCCTTTCTTCCTCTCTTCCGAATCCGCCAGAGAGAAAAGATGGAAAATTGAACCAGTATCTGGCGTTTCCCAGTCCGCCAATCCAACGGCTAAGTGCACCAGAAGGGCTTAGATAACAGGAAGACTGCGGGAGCGCTCAAAGTGCCCCCTCCAGTGAAATTGGCAGGCTTAGCAGAAAGAGAGAGAGAGAGAGAACAAAGGAGTGTGTGAGAGAGAGAGAGAGGGAAGACACGAAAACAGAGGGTGTACGGTCCCGTCACAACGTAACACTCAAAAGCAACATGACGCACAGAGACTCAGTGGTCCCCAACAAATATACTGCATGATTAATCAAATGCTGTGCCCCCCCCCCCAAAAAAATCTCAGATTTACCTAAAGGTACAGTGTTGCAATGACACCAAAACAATCCAGATTCTGTGGTGGTACTGTGTGGCAGAGTTGATAGAGCACGGCACTTTCAATGCCAAGGTTGTAGTTTAGATTTCAGCTGGCGACACCCATACGACAATGTATGCACACACTACTTCAAGTCACCTTGAATAAAAGCGTCTGCAAAATAACATAGATTATTATACCACTATTGACTAAAATTTGAAGAGTAGAGAAGCCATCGTTCCAAGATGACTTGACCTTTGACCTCATGGTAAAGGCCAAGAGTGAAATGTCATGAGTAGAGGTTATGCCATCAGTGTGTATCACCCATCCCCTCTGGACACATCCTTCTTCTTTAATAGTCTGTCATTTTATGTGGGAGATATAGATGCCTCGTGGTCTGGACAAGCAACATTTCACAGTAGAAACTTTATAATAAGGATAAGAAAACGATGGCCCCACTGTTGACCATGCGTATTACGCACATTCAGTTACACAAATCAGCAACCATTTATAATTTACGTCCTTGCTGGCGTCGGAGACAAGCGCAAAACCCTGAACAAATTAAACTTGGAGGTTCAGGGATCACACAATTGCACCCCCAAACAACACGATACATTATTACGGAGTAAAAAAACGCGAGACCCCTCGGGGAATTCCAGCCACATCACAGAGACAGGCATGGGGAAAAGAGAGAACGAGAGACTGCAAAAGAGCAGCAGCTGTGGAAGATAAAAGATGTTCAAATATTCAAAATCCTCATCTCGTCTCCAAAGCATACCCTGTAATCCGTTTGCATTGGGCTATATCGGCAGCACAGAGGACACTCAGTTTACCAGTGGACTTACGGATGGCTGCGATCCGCTAGTGTGTTTAACTACACATTGTTAACCTAACACATCCAGGGTGTCTACAGACATGAAATGAGATTAAACTGATGAAGGCAGCTTAGCTGTCGAAACATTGATATTTATTAAACGTATTGCATCGAAGACATGAGAGAGTGCAGCTCTTTTCTTTTCTAAGTGTCCACAGACATCAACCACAAGCCCCTTTCTTAACAGGATAGGCACCTGGAAGCACCCAACCATCTTCATATTACTTCCTTTTATCAGTGTGTAGCACAGAAGTCCTGTATAGTTGGCCAAAAACAGACGGATTCTGATTCCACTCTAGCTTTCTTTCCTGATCTCTATCCCAAAGGGAGATGCTCTGCTCTGTGTAATACTGCCCCTTTGATTGCTTTCACAGGCCTGATCCTGAACCAGTTATGGAGCGCACTGTCATGATGACTCTGCAAAACATGGAAAATGAAAAAACAAACTGCACTGATCCCCAGAGGACCTTATAGGACAGTTATGTTCTGTCATATAACACCACTAGTAGTTGTGATGGCAATGGGGCCCATTGCAGAAAAACAGCACATAGGCCTACATACCAGGGGACGGAACCAGTTCAGGGAACAGAACCGAAAACCGGAAAATAACATTTGAGGAACAGAATCAGAACCAGGAACAAAAGTGATCTATACTGTTCCGGAACAGAACTGTAATTTTAAAAGCATGGGAACCAGTTAATAACATTCTTTTACATTCCGGGATTTTTTTCAGTCCCACAAAAAAATGCTACAAAGCGCCTATGCAAAACTCTCACTCTGTCACTCAGAAACGTCTTCCAGTGTCTGCCTGCCAGCTGAAAATCTTTGAAGTGTGGGTACGCGTGTGTGTAGGCAACCTGCCCCTCCCGCTCCGAAGCTTAGGCTACTGTAGCCTATTGACGTTACAAGTGTGATTCAGATTTTTTTTTTTTTTTTAGAGAAGAATGGATTAACTTTTCAATGCTAGTTACGGATACTATAATTATCACGTTTCACATTGGATTTATTAAAGCGCTGGGCATCTTGTTATGACATGCATTATCTGAATTAGGCCAACAGATTTATATCTATGAAGGGGCGGCTTTTTCGGATGAACTTTGAATGTCATTGAACTTCCGAGAGTTGACGTAACATTGGACCAGAGCTAGCTAGCCAGAATTAAAAACACCTCTTACCTTTTTGTAGTTAAGCCAAGCCTCCTCATCCACCCTCTCTCGCAAATCGCGCCCTACATTTGTCTGTCCATCGCACATGTAAACAATAGCTTGCCCGCTCCATAGCAAGCTCCTCTATCCGCACTGATTGAGGAAGTAATTTTATTTAGAACCAAAAAAATACTATTTCAGAGGTTTAAAAAGGAACAGAAAGGAACTCTATAATCCGGTACTTTTCGGGGGGGTCGGAACAGTGGAACGGAATGAAAGAAATCATGGTTATGTTCAGAACGAAACGATTGGAAAATAACTTAGGTTCCAACTCCTGCAACATACACAATGCAATTTGCAGCAGGATGAAAGGAAACTAGGGAAGCATGTAGAAGACCGCGGAGAGGAGAGGTTTCCGGCACAGAGTCCATCATTAACTAATAAGCCAGGCCAGGCGAGGCAAGAGGAGAGTGGGTAATTGCTGCTGCCCCATCCATGCTACAGCTCATGATGCCACAGCAGACAACAACATGCAGTGATGAGGTTAACAGAAGAATGTCCTTAAGGAGGGAAGCAGCTTGTACCTAGCATCTACAACAAGGGAAAACATTCACCTTGCACAGATTGAATTAAAGAGAAATAAGGCTTAGACAGGCAGAGCAGGAGGATTCTGCTGATTTAAGGGGGGAATAGTTTACCGCTATCAGAGATAAGAGACGGCAAGGAAGTGCGAGGGGAGGAGGGAAAAACTCATTAAATAGGCTACTTGTTCTGGGCCAAATTAACTAAAACCTTGTGAAACCATGTGACTTACAATAGACTTGCTGTGTCACTCACCTCTTGCTCTATGTGAGAGCTCGCCGTCTCTCAATTGGGGACACAGCGACAGCCGGGAAAAACTACTATATGCATGTGACGTTTTGTTGTTGTTTGTTTATTTTCGCTTCATTTTCTTAATTAATTTTTCCCTTTCTATGTACTTAATTTAATAATAATAATTTTGTGGGCTTCAATAATTGCTGATCCCTGGCCGTGACCCCACTCTCCCAGGGTGTCTCAGGGGGAGTTGGGATATGCAAAAAACACATTTCCATTTCACACCAACACATTTGTACAACACTTGTACATGTGTTTGTGGAACAGGTCAAATTTAAGCACCCTGTATTTGACCTTTTGATTTGTCCTATTTCACACATGTACACATGCGTGAATTGGACATTTTTTGCTTATCCCAACTCCCCCTGAGACACCCTCAGAAAGTGTGTACTTATCTTTTGAGCACTTATCTGACCTTCTGCCCTAGATTTGATCCATCCTTTTATCTTGTTACATGTTTTTCCTCCTCATTGTCTGAAGAATATTTCCTTCCTCAGGGTTCAGTCCTCTCACTTAACGCATGCTGTCCATTGCACTCAGGCTATAGAGAGGGGGGTTGGACCCTTAGGAACCTCAGCCACTGATAACAGATGTTAGTTTTTCCCCATATACTCTGATAGTCTTAAGGCATACGCATGCTTCCCAGCCGAAAAAGTTCGGTGGAGTTTGTGCATATATTATGACGACATTTTGTGATGTTAATGTTCGTTTTGGACTTAGGTTCGTTTTTTCCCCAGCTGTTCGGTCACACAACATTTTATCTGGAGGCAAGTAGGGATTCTTCAATAAAGTCTTTGTAGTCATTCAATGAGAGATGATTCATTTTCATGCACATTGTTTCATTGAAAAACACTGCACCGAACATCTTAGTTAGATGTAAAATTGCACGACTAAGATCTCTTTGGCAAAAACGTCAAAATGAAAGACAGATTTCTTAAGTTTCTCAAATAAATTCGGACTATATTGAGAAATTGTATACTGGCTACGGTGTCTCGAAATTGACAAACAGTACTATTATCGTTTTTTTCTCTTTTTTCAAGCGAAAGTCTGTTATGTGAGTATGCGAGCGCACTCATTTGGTTCGGCGAGCCGAGTTCGGCTAGGCACCAGCCGAACTGAAGCATGCTGACGCCTTTATCCTACCCTCATCTCTGGTTGTTGTGGGCTGGTTTACTGCAGCACAACTCTCTGTAGGCTGACCAAGAGGACCAACTGACTGGCTGGATAAAGCAGAACGGGAACAATGTGTTCATATACGTATATTTATCATACTAAAGACTTCATATTGATATGGAGTAAACTATGTAGCCTCCACCATGCTTGCGGTACAGTTGCCATTGGTCCAAAACTGTCATAGTGTGTTGTTCTGAACAATAGCCAACAGACTGAACTCATTGATACAACAGCAACCCTAACACAGGCATTGTATAATTCATTATTTGTTTATTCCAAAATGGAATTGACTCGTTCTTTCTATGCAAATGGAATCATTCAATCTAAGAAAACACACCTAAAGAAATCGACTGCACCAAGACCGCTAGCCTCTTCGCTCCGGGAGACCTGTACACATTGGGCTCCTGTCGCGAAAGGCTACATCCCATATCCCTAAAACATATTTAGGCCACCAGCCCTGATTTACCTCTTTATAAAATACTTTTCCCCTCATCGGAGGTAAATCTATATTCCGGAATACCTTACCAGACACCAAGGGCTATACCGTAGTTTACACATTTTATAAGCCGTAGAGATTGGTCAGGCATTCTGGATCATAGGCATGCCTTCTGTGTTAGGAAAAATTTCTCGGAAATAGATCAACCAAGAGGGCTCATAAATATGTTTTAGGGATACGTTCCAGGAGCAAAGAGGCTACAAGGACACTTTACTTGTGTACCCTTGTATAAAACCTTGTATAAAACCCACTTCCTACATAATTTACATTAAGTCAGAGAATGCCGTGATGGAGTCCCCAAGTTGGAATGGCTACAATTCTATAGACCACAGACCATATAGCTGTAGTTTTGGCTACATGGCTGGAAATGGTTCAACTCTGAGACTATCGATCACTACAGAATAATAGCAAATCCTAGACGTAGAATTACTAGTCTGCAGCTAGAAATTACGTAAATTTAGGACGAAAATACCGACAACTGCCGAAACATCTATTCTAAGAACATGGTACGCATGACGTATCCATTATGAACACAACCCAATCGACTTTCTGTCGATTGACTCTTCAGCAGACGGACCAGCGATTCCAACACAGAAGACAACAATGACATACAGGCGTAAATATATACATTGCAATTATTCTGGAATGATTGGCCGTTCATGTGCAAAGGATTAGCATTTCAATTAATATAATTATCAACTGTGTGTAGTGAATCCATTTTGTCTGTAGTGAATCCATTTTGTCTTTCCGCTCTCTCAGTCCCCACCCCTTTACTTTGTCTACAAAGCCATCATATCGCTAGGGACTTTTTCTTTGAATCATGTAGTAACCCAAATATCTACTGTTTGTTTGTTATGCAATTCAGTGTGATTATTTAGTTAGGTAGTAAATAAATAATTAAGCCAATTTGGATATCACTGATTCATGATTTAGGCTAGGGTTCGTGCAGATATCCATGGGTTTGCGGCGTTCAGTAATGAGAGCTGATGAGGTAATAATAATTAATTAATAGAAGACTGTAACTGATCAGATATTGAAATATCTGAAGAGTTATATTCTGAAAATTATAACTCTGTAAATCTCAACATTTTCCATGGTGCCCCGACTTCCTAGTTAATTATTGTTTACATGATTATTTTAACCCATTTAATCCCACATTTTTCCCAGACATGAAAATATCCAAATCTTGTGTCATTAGTAAGCCTTTGAAATAATCAATCATATTATTTTTTTTCATGGAAAAGTAGGTGAAAAGGTGTGTTTTATGGTCGGTCACAAATGTGACCGGTGGGATAATGTGATGTATACTGAATTTACATATTTCTCCTACGCAGTCATGAAAATTCTTATATATCCCAGCCCAGTTATTAACACATTTAAAACTCTGACACTGGTAGTCCCCAGCATTGCTACTAGAATGCCCCATCACGTTCTAGTGTGACTATTTTACATATCCAAAACCCTTATACAACACCGATATGAATACTGAGAGCAAAAAACAAAAAACAGCAACCATCAACCTATTTCAACATTGTTACTTTATTGTAACATACATTGTAACATTGTTACTTTAGTGCAACATGTATTGAAACATGAATATTGTAACTTTATTGTAACATTTGAACTTGTACTTTAGTGCAATATTCATTGTAACATTGTCATTGTGACATTTTAGTGCAACATTCACTAACAACTGTATAGCAGTCGTGTCATTCACATTGAACATAAAGGTAACATTTAGGATAGAGGTAGCCTGTAGAACATGCATTCAAGTAGAGGCCTACACTGAACAAAATAAATAAAAATATATATTATACACATATGTATGTGTATATATATATATATATATATATATATATTATAGAGGTAGTCTTCAGAACCAAGTGCACGATTAGTTTGTGCATCACACTTTTGAACTACGATCAGTCAGACCTACTGTCATACAGTACGTCTTGAATCAATTGATCCTCTTTTCCAGAAACATTTCAGTAAATTTGATACTTTTTCCCTTTTTCGTCAACTTTTCTTTTCTTCCTAGAGTCCTTTGTACTGCTTCTCCTCACCCTTTATTGACTTTTCTATTTTTCTTTTATTGGCTTTTTCAGCCCTTTTTCATTCGCTCTTATCTCCTTTTCTACTGTCCATGGTATATCTTGAAGCACTCAATGTGCAGTGACGCTTTGCATTTCTCACATGCATAGGTAGTGCGTGTAACAATGACGACATCTATGGAACCGGTGCATCGTGTTGATTGGCCAGTGAGAAGCGTTGTTATATCTTGCCTGATCTTCAACAGTAGCAGCCAGTAGAGATCTCCTTCTGTGCCTCAGTGGTTTCGTGCCAAACTTTTGCAGAAGAGACTGTGCCACTATCCGTGAGAAGGTGAGCAGGTTGATGGTCCTTCCCATAACATCTCTGTAAAAGAAACGGCTGTTTACGAGTGCACTGTTGAGAGACCATGCAAAGATGGGCCACCACCACTTCTTAGACCTAATGGAGATATGGAATCTTGAAACCTGTAGGTTGTGAAGTTCAACACCACCCATGTGCTCATTGTATCGGTTGATGCATTTTGGTTGTGGGACTTTGTCAAAAAGCAAGTCGCTCCTTGTTCCATCTCTTGATAGAGGTCTCACTGTATTTCTCCTCCATGTTTGTTGCCACTGTGACGATGTTATTGTCTTTCTAACGGACCAGCAACTTGTCTCCTTGGGTCAGAACCTCAGAGGTTCCCTTCATGAGGTAACTTCATGAAGTCCTTCTGTGGCTTGAAATGGGACAGACGATTTTGCCTCATCGTTCCAGAGCTCCCATATCCTCTTTTTGTCATTTCATCGAGGAGTGCAAGCGAAGTGAAGAGGTTGTCATGAAGGAACTTGCAACCTTGAGGCACCTGAGATTGCTCTGCAACACCAAGAGCAACACTGGGTCCATGACCCAACCCAGTCTCAGGGAAGAGAGTGTGGGGTGGTGAGGGGTAGGTCATCATCACTGATAACGTTGTTCTTGTCATGATCAGTTTGCATAGGTTCAGCATATACATTCAACAGCCTGGCTGGCAAATGGCCTGTCTCCCCCTCATAGTCCATATCTGACCCATCGTTATCACAATCTCTGAGGGATAACTGCAATGTTGCACGCCTTGTCTGAGCAGTCACCTAGATCCAACATATCCAGAACTTGACTCAAAGTCAAACTAAAAGATAGAACAGAGTAGAAAGTTAGGTAGAACAAGAACTATGTATGTGTATAAATATGTGTATAACTAGATGCACTGTGTTATCCCGCCGGTCACTATTGTTGCCGTCAACATGATAACTCATTCTATGACGACACTGAACAAAGTTGAGTAATTGCATATGCATATATCAATACTAGACACCTTAAAGATGATATGTACTAAAAATCGTTGTCCTATCTTAATGGTAACATACTTCACTAACCTTTTGTTTGGGAGCTTTGATGCAGCCATCGTCTTCTCATGGTGCAACCAGGAAGTAAACAGCTCTGGTCATGTGACAATTTACACTAACCATGTGACACTGCACATATTTCATTGAGACCCTTTATTATTTCAATGTTTGCTGGAAATGCATTGATATATCATTCAGTAAAAATTTTAGAGGCGTATAACTGGAAACGTTTTTTACGGTCACTATTGTGACTGATGGGATTAAATAGGTTAATTAAACCTAGAGAACTGATTTGATATAAATAAGTCTTCACATTTAATGATAGTCCAGACAAGACAGTACAATACTTTATTCTAAAATGTATGAAATAGTTTTTCCCTCATCAATCTACACACAATACCACATAATGACAAAGCAAAAATGTTTTTTCCCCCAATTTTTTTGCCAATTTATATAAATAAAAAATCTATAAAAAAATCACTTTTACATAAGTATTCAAACCCTTTACTCATTACCTTGTTGAAACACCTGGTCACGATAACAACACCCACCCGTAGCACGCGCTCTAGCAGGTATATCTCACTGGTCATCCCCAAAGCCAACACCGGCCTTTGGCCGCCTTTCCTTCCAGTTCTCTGCTGCCAATGACTGGAATGAATTGCAAAAATCGCTGAAGACTTATATTTCCCTCACTAACTTTAAACATCAGCTATCTGAGCAGCTAACCGATCGCTGCAGCTGTACACAGCCCATCTGTAAGTAGCCCACCCAATCTACCTATCATCTACCTCATCCCCATATTGTTTTTATTTACTTTTCTGCTCTTTTGCACACCAGTATTTCTACTTGCACTTCATCATCTGCTCATCTATCACTCCAGTGTTAATTTGCTAAACTGTAATTACTTTGCTACTATGGCCTATTTATTGCCTTACCTCCTCATGCCATTTTCACACACTGTATATAGGCTTTCTTTTTATTCTATTGTGTTATTGACTGTACACTTGTTTATTCCATGTGTAACTCTGTGTTGTTGTTTGTGTCGCACTGCTTTGCTTTATCTTGGCCAGGTCGCAGTTGTAAATGAGAACTTGTTCTCAACTAGCTTACCAGGTTAATTTAAATAAAGGTGAAATAAAAATAAAGAAAAAACAGACTCAGGTTTTCTTGGGTATGGCACTACAAGCTTTGTGACGTTAATACACCTGTATTTGGGGAGTTTCTCCCATTCCTCGCTGCAGATCCTCTCAAGCTCTGTCAGGTTGCATTGGGAACGTTGGTGCACAGCTATTTTCAGGTCTCTCCAGAGATGTTAGATTGTGTTCATGTCCGGGCTCTGGCTGGGCCACTCAAGGACATTCAGAGACTTGTCCCGATGTCACTCCTGCGTTGTCTTGGCTGTGTGCTTGGGGTCGTTGTCCTGTTGGAAGGTGAACCTTCGCTCCAGTCTGAGGTCCTGAGCGCTCTGGATTAGGTTTTCATCAAGGATCTCTCTGTACTTTGCTCTGTTCATCTTTGCCTCGATCCTGATTAGTCTCCCAGTCCCTGCCTCAGAAAAACATCCCCACAGCATGATGCCTCCAGACATGACGCTTGGCACTCAGGCCAAAGAGTTCAGTCTTGGTTTCATCAGACCAGATAAACTTGTTTCTAATGGTTTGAGAGTCTTTAGGTGCATTTTGGCAAACTCCAAGTGGGCTGTCATGTGCCTTTTACTGAGGACTGGCTTCCGTCTGGCCGTTCTATCATAAAGGCCTAATTGGTGGAGTTCTGCAGAGATGTTTGTCCTTCTGGAAGGTTCTCCCATTTTCACAGAGGAACTCTAGAGCGCTGTCAGAGTGACCATCGAGTTCTTGGTCACCTCCGTGATCACGACCCTTCTCCCCCGATTGCTCCGTTTGGCCGGGTGGCCAGCTTTAGGAAGAGTCTTGGTGGTTCCAAACTTCTTCAATTTAAGAGGGATGGAGGCCACTGTGATCTTAGTTACCTTCAATGCTGCAGAAATGTTTTGGTACCCTTCCCCAGACCTGTGCCTTGACAGAATCCTGTCTCTGAGCTCTACGGAGAATTCCTTCAACCTCATGGCTTGGTTTTTGCTCTGACACGCACTGTCAACTGTGGGACCTTATATAGACAAACATATTTTCACGATTTTCACGATATCCTCAAAATCAATAAATCAGAGCATGTTTTTGGCTCATTCAGTGGTATTTACCTGATTAAGTAGAATCCTGTTGGAAAATAATGTTAAAAGTAACATTTATATTCCTACTTCCTGTTGTCATTTATTTTTTATTCATAGCTGAGTGTCAAAACACCTGTTTAACTGTAAATGTCCAAATTCATGATCAATATGCTGAAATAAGTTGAGATATTTGTCACGCCCTGGCTATAGAGAGGCTTTTTATTCTCTATTTTGGTTAGGCCAGGGTGTGACTAGGGTGGGCAAGTCTATGTTCTTTTTTCTATGTTGTTGGTTTTCTATGTGTTTGGCCTGGTGTGGTTCCCAATCAGAGGCAGCTGTCCATCGTTGTCTCTGATTGGGAGCCACACTTAGGTAGCCTGTTTTCCCATTTTGTGTTGTGGGTGATTAATTTCTGTTTAGTGTGTGTTGCACCTGATGGAGCTGTTTCGGTTGTCACTTTGTTGTTTTTGCTTTTTAGTGTTCAGTTTCTATTAAACATGACGAACACTTACCACGCTGCGTTTTGGTCTTCACCTACTTCCGACGACAGCGTTACAATATTTTGAAGAACAATACATACAAATGACTCCCTATACACCAATGTGTCACACTTGTGTTCAGATTACTTGTACTTTGCTAAATTAGTACCTTATTAACTTCTTTGGTATAGGGGGCAGCATTTTCACTTTTGGATGAATTTCGTGCCCATAGGGAACTGCCTCCTACTCTGTCCCACATGCTAATATATGCATATTATTATTACTATTGGATAGAAAACACTCTGAAGTTTCTAAAACTGTTTGAATGATGTCTGTGAGTATAACAGAACTCATATGGCAGGCAAAAACCTGAGAAAAAATCCAAACAGGAAGTGAAAAATCTGAGAGTGGTCGTTGTTAAAGTCATCGCCTATTCAATTCCCTGTAATATATGGATTGTTTGCACTTCATACACCTTCCACTAGATGTCAACAGTCAGTAGAAAGTGGAATGAAGCTTATGCTGTGTTGTGGGACCGGATGGGAGGGAATGAGTCAGTGGTCTGGCAGATTGCCAGTTCTTGGTCTCGCGCTTTCCTCATTATATTGTCTTGCGTTCCATTACTTATAGAGACTGAAAAGAATTCTCCGGTTGGAACCTTATTGGATATAAATGATAACAACATCCTGAAGATTGATTCTCTACTTCTTTGACCAGTTTATTCGACTGGAATATAACTTTTTGAAGGTTTCGTCCGACGTTTGCCTGCATCTGCGCGAGCGTTTGGACACGTGCTAGTATACTAGTAAAATTAGCTAATTGGACATAAGTAATGGACATTATCGAACAAACAACAATTTATTGTGGAACTAGGATTCCTGGCACTGCATTCTGATGAAGATAATCAAAGGTAAGGGAATATTTATGATGTAATTTCGTATATTCTGTTGACTCCAACATGGCGGAGTTCACGATCGTGTGGAGGATTGACGGACCAAAACGCAGCATTAGGAAAATAAGCCATCTTCCTTTTTATTATGAAGAAGGAGAACCAAAAACAAAACACTATACAAAACTAACAAACAAAACAAACGACCGTGAAGCTATGAACGTAGTGCACATACAGGCTACAAACGTATAACATAGACAATTACCCACATCAAACGAAAGCCTATGGCTACCCTAAATATGGCTCCCAATCAGAGACAACAGAAATCAGCTGTCTCTAATTGGGAACCCCTTCAGGCAACCATAGACTCTCCTAGACAACTACACCAACATAGACACAGCTAGACACATACACTCAACACAAACCCAACCCAACACCCCCTTTACCATATAACCACCCAAAACCGATAAAACCCAAACATTCCCCATGTCACAACCTGACCTAACTAAAATAATAAAGAAAACAAAGAATACTACAGATGTGACATAACCCCCCCCTTAAGGTGCGAACTCCGGGCGCACCAGCACACAGTCTAGGGGAGGGTCTGGGTGGGCTTCCTTCCACGGTGGCGGCTCCGGCACTGGTCGTGGTCCCCACCCCACCACAGTCACTAACCGCCTCCTTAGCTTCCTCCAAATGACCCCCCTCCACATTAACCCCACTGAATTAAGGGGCAGTTCCGGACTAAGGGCAGCTCCGGACTAATGGCCAGTTCCGACTAATGGCCAGCTCCGGACTAAGGGGCAGTACCAGGGTAAGGGCAGCACCAGGATAAGGGAGAGCACCAGGATAAGGGGCAGCTCCGGACTGAGGAACGGCAGCTCCGGACTGAGGGACTGCAGCTCCGGACTGAGGGACTGCAGCTCCGGACTGAGGGAGGCAGCTCCGGACTGAGGGACGGCAGCTCCGACTGAGGACGGCAGCTCCGGACGTGAGGGACGGCCCATGGCTGGCTGACGGATCTGGCTGCTCATGGCTGGCTGACGGATCTGGCTGCTCATGGCTGGCTGACGGATCTGGCTGCTCATGTGGCTGACGGATCTGGCTGCTCATGGCTGGCTACGGATCTGGCTGCTCATGGCTGGCTGACGGATCTGGCTGCTCATGGCTGGCTGACGGATCTGGCTGCTCATGGCTGGCTGACGGATCTGGCTGCTCATGGCTGGCTGACGGATCTGGCTGCTCATGGCTGGCTGACGGATCTGGCTGCTCATGGCTGGCTGACGGCTCTGGCAGATCCTGTCTGGTTGGCGACTCTGGCAGATCCTGTCTGGTTGGCGGCTCTGGCAGATCCTGTCTGGTTGGCGGCTCTGGCAGATCCTGTCTGACGAATGGCTCTAGCGGCTCCTGACTGACGAACGGCTCTGACGGCTCGGGACAGACGGGCGGCTCTAATGGCTCGGGGCAGACGATGGCTCAGATGGCGCTGGGTAGACGGATGGCTCAGATGGCGCTGGGTAGACGGATGGCTCAGATGGCGCTGGGTAGACGGATGGCTCAGATGGCGTTTGGCAGACGGGCAGTTCAGGCATCGCTGTGCAGACGGCAGACTCTTGCCGGCTGAGGCGCACTGTAGGCCTGGTGCGTGGTGCCGGAACTGGTGGTACCGGGCTGGGGACACGCATCTCAGGGCTAGTGCGGGGAGAAGGAACAGGCATACTGGACCCTGGGAGCGCACATTAGGCCTAGTGCGTGGTGCCGGAACTGGTGGTACCGGACTGGGGACACGCATCTCAGGGCTAGTGCGGGGAGCAGCAACAGGACGCACAGGACTCTGGGGACACACAGGAGGCTTGTTGCGTGGTTTAGGCACTGGTGGTAAAGGGCTGGAGACACGCACCATAGGGCTAGTGCGTGGAGGAGGCACTGGTGGTACTGGGTAGGGGCGGGGAGGTGGCGCCGGAAATACCGGACCGTGCATGCGTACTGGCTCCCTTGAGCACTGAGCCTGCCCAACCCTACCTGGTTGTATGCTCCCCGTCGCCTGACCAGTGCGGGGAGGTGGAATAACCCGCACCGGGCTATGTAGGCGAACCGGGGACACCATGCGTAAGGCTGGTGCCATGTACGCCGGCCCGAGGAGACGCACTGGTGACCAGATGCGTTGGGCCGGCTTCATGACATACGGCTCAACGCTCAATCTAGCCCGGCCGATACGTGGAGCTGGAATGTACCGAACCGGGCTATGAGCTACGCGTACAGGAGACACCGTGCGCTCTACTGCGTAACACGGTGTCTGCCCTACTCTCGCTCTCACGGTAAGTACAGGGAGTAGGCGCAGGTTTCCTACCTGACTTCGCCACACTCCCTTTAAGGGCCCCCAAGAAATTTTTTGGGTTGCACTGGGCTTCCAGCCTTGTCTCCGTGCTGCCTCCTCATATCGCCTCCTCCGGCTTTAGCTGCCTCCAGCTCTTCACGAGGAAGGCGATATTCTCCCGGTTGGCCCAAGGCCCCTTACCATCCAGTATCTCCTCCCATGTCCAATAATCCTGTGTAGGTGGGTCCTGTTGCCGCTTTACATGCCGCTGGTCCGTATTGGTGGGTAATTCTGTCACGATCGTGTGGAGGATTGACGGACCAAAACGCAGCATAGGAAAATAAGCCATCTTCCTTTTTATTATGGAGAAGGAAACCAAAAACAAAACACTATTACAAAACGAACAAAACAAAACAAACGACCGTGAAGCTATGAACGTAGTGCACATACAGGCTACAAACGATAAACATAGACAATTACCCACATCAAACGAAAGCCTATGGCTACCCTAAATATGGCTCCAATCAGAGACAACAGAAATCAGCTGTCTCTAATTGGAACCCATTCAGGCAACCATAGACTCTCCTAGACAAACTACACCAACATAGACACAGCTAGACACATACACTCAACACAAACCAACCCAACACCCCCTTTACCATATAACCACCCAAAACCGATAAAACCCAAACATTCCCCATGTCACACCCTGACCTAACTAAAATAATAAAGAAAACAAAGAATACTAAGGCCAGGGTGTGTGACACGGGAGAGAAATGTTGTTACTATCTGAGCGCCGTCTCAGATTATTGCATGGTGTGCTTTTTACGTAAAGTTTTTTTTAAATCTGACACAGCGGTTGCATTGGGAATAAGTGTATCTTTAATTATATGTAAAACATGTATCTTTCATCAAAGTTTATGATGAGTATTTCTGTTATTTGARGTGGCTCTCTGTAATTACTCTGGATATTTTGGAGGCATTTCTGAACATGGCGCCAATGTAAACCGAGATTTGTGGATATAAATATGCAAATTATCGAACAAAACATAAATGTATTGTGTAACATGATGTCATATGAGTGTCATCTGATGAAGATGTTCAAAGGTTAGTGATAAATTGTATCTCTATTTCTGGTTTTTGTTACTACTATCTATTGCTGGGAAAATGGCTATGTTTTTCTGTGGCTATGTACTGAACTAACATAATTGTTTGGTGTGCTTTCCCCGTAAATCCATTTTGAAATCAGACATGTTGGCTGGATTCACAACATGTGTAGCTTTAATTTGATGTCTTTCATGTGTGATTTCATGAAAGATTGATTTTTATAGTAATATATTTGAATTTGGCGCGCTACATTTTTTCTGGATTTTGGCCAAGTGGGACGCTATCGTCCCACCTATCCTAGAGCGGTTTTAACTGCACATGCACCAACTTTTAACAGTCACTTTGGACTGAAATTGATTCGCTTGTTCTACTTTAATCAATAGCCTGCACAAATTAATCACATACATCAATATTTTATTGAAATCAATGGAACTAGGACAATAACCGTGGCGATATGTACCGTTTGCGTTCTTCCAACAGACAAACCTCAATAAATTTGGGTATAATACATATACCAGTCGATGGATGAGAATCTGTGGTAGCCATTTATCATTATATAAAATAATTCCCAGTGTCAAAATAGTTCAATATTTTAAATTAAGTAAATTAAGCACATTCACCTTTTTTTCAACAATGACATCTATTTCTTACTACTTCAACCATGGATAGAGTTAAAAAATGCTCCTACACACAATTTAACCGGAGCTTCGATCGGGACTGTGCAGCAGGCTGAACGTCTGACGTCCCTACCAGTAACCACTGCATAAGCTTTGAAAGCTTTGAAATGTTTCAACAATGCGAGCAACTTTTCCTCTAAAAATATTAGCTACAGTCTTGAATAATGCAACCAAACCATATTACACTCATGAATATTGCAACAATTCACAAACATTGGGAGATTTTCTCATTCGTACACATATTAAATGTAGCTTGCAAGACAATAACACACCTAGTAACATTAGCATATCAAACATGAAAGTTTAACCCTCTCATACGAATATAAAAGTGACGTTTCAGCGTATTAAAGTTACCTTTTAAGTTACCTTGGAATTAGGGTTGGCCGGGGAGACGCACAATGTCTCTGCTGTAACCAATAAGCTTGATCTTGATATTTAGCCACTTAGCAGCAAGTTAGCAAACTAAATGTATAGTTGGAGCCCTGAACTGGATATAATTTATTTGACACATCTTAGATTTCTTATAGTTATACTTGACCTAAACTTCCGGCGCCGAAAAGAGATGGCCGCCTCGCTTCGTGTTCCTTGGAAAATATGCAGTATTTTGTTTTTTTACGTGTTATTTCTTACATCGGTACCCCAGGTAATCTTAGGTTTCATTACATACAGTCGGGAGGAACTACTGAATATACGATTAACGTCAACTCATCATCGTTCTACCAGGAATATGACTTTTCCCGAAACGGATCCAGTGTTTTGCCTTCCACCCAAATACAATGGATCTGATCCCAGCCGGCGACCCTGTGCGACGCCGAAAAAGGGAAAACGAGGCGTCTCGGTGTCAGCTTCGGAGACGGGCACATCGCGCTCCACTCCCAGCATACTCTCGCCAATGTCCAGTCTCTTGACAATAAGGTTGATGAAATCCGAGCACGGGTAGCATCCAGAGAGAACATGAGGATTTGCAACGTCCTCTGCTTCACGAAAACATGGCTAACTCAAGGGAACGCTAACGGAGTCGGTGCAGCCAGCTGGTTTTCATGCCATCGCGCCGACAGAAACAAAATCTTCCGGTAAGAAGAGGGGCGGGGGGTTATGCCTTTATGATTAACGGAGAAGTGGTGTGAATCATCATAACAACACACAGAACTCAAATCATTCTGCACCTGACTAGAACTCCCTACATCAAATGTCGACCGCATTACTACCTAAGGGAATCCCGTCAATCATAATCACAGCCGTATACATTCCCCCCAAGCAGACACATCATCGATGGCCCTGAACGAACTCTGACTCTTTTGTAAACTGGAAACCACAACACCCTGAGGCTGCATTCATCGTAGCTGGGATTTTTAACAAGGCCTAATCAAAAACAAAACTCCCTAAATTTTATCAGCAATCGATTGTGCTACCAGGCCTGGAAAAAACCTAGACCATGTTTATAATCAATTCCGCGACGCTTATAAGGCCCTCCCCCGCCCCCTTTTCGGAAAAGCTGACCACGACTCCATTGTTGATTCCCAGCTACAAACAGAAACTCAAACAACAAGCTCCGCGCTCAGGCGTAGATTAACGCTGGTCCGACCAATCTTGAATCCACGCTCAAGACTGTTCGATCACGCGGATTGGAATATGTTCCGCATCGCGTCCAACAACAATATGACGAAATACTGATCCGGTGAGCGAGTTCATTAGGAAGGGCATTGACGATGTCGTACCCACAGCAACGATAAAAACATTCCCAAACCAGAAACCGTGGATTGACGCAGCATTCGCGTGAAACTGAAGCGCGAACCACTGCTTTAACCAGGGCAAGGTGACCGAAAGCATGACCGAATACAAAGTGTTTAGCTATTCTCTCTCCGCAAGCACAAAACAGGCTAAGTCCCAGTACAGAGACAAAATCGGAGTCGCAATTCAACAGCTCAGACACAAGAGGTATGTGGCGAGGTCTACAGTCAATCACGGATTACAAAAAGAAAACCAGCCCCGTCGCGGACCAGGTGTCTTGCTCCCAGACAGGCTAAACAACTTTTTTGCCCCTTGAGGACAATACAGTGCCACTGACACGGCCCCCTACCAAAACCTGCGGGCTCTTCTTCACTGCAGCCGAGGTGAGTAAAACATTTAAACGTGTTAACCCTCGCAAGGCTGCAGGCCCAGACGGCATCCCCAGCCGCGTCCTCAGAGCTGCGCAGACCAGCTGGCTGTGTGTTTACGGACATATTCAATCAAATCCACAGTCTGCTGTTCCCACTGCTTCAAAGGGCCACCATTGTTCCTGTTCCCAAGAAAGCTAAGGTAACTGAGCTAAACGACTACCGCCCCGTAGCACTCACTTCCGTCATCATGAAGTGCTTTGAGAGACTAGTCAAGGACCATATCACCTCCACCCTACCGGACACCCTAGACCCACTCAATTTGCTTACCGACCCAATAGGTCCACAGACGACGCAATCGCAACACACTGCACACTGCCCTAACCCATCTGGACAAAAGGAATACCCAGTGAGAATGCGTTTCATCGATTACAGCTCAGCATTTAACACCATAGTACCCTCCAAACTCGTCATCAAGCTCGAGACCCTGGGTCTCGACCCCGCCCTGTGCAACTGGGTCCTGGACTTCCCTGACGGCCGCCCCCAGGTGGTGAGGTAGGTAACAACATCTCCACCCCGCTGACCTCAACACTGGGCCCCACAAGGGTGCGTTCTGAGCCCTCTGTACTCCCTGTTCACCCACGACTGCGTGGCCATGCACGCCTCCAACTCAATCATCAAGTTTGCGGATGAACACTACAGGGAGGCTTGATTACCAACAACGACGAGACGGCCACAGGGAGGAGGTGAGGCCCCCTCGGAGTGTGGTGTCAGGAAAATAACCTCACACTCAACGTCAACAAAACAAAGGAGATGATTGTGGACTTCAGGAAACAGCAGAGAGGGAGCACCCCCCTATCCACATCGACGGGTCGTAGTGGAGAAGGTGGAAAGTTTTAAGTTCCTCGGTGTACACATCACGGACAAACTGAATTGGTCCACCCACACAGACAGCGTTGTGAAGAAGGCGCAGCAGCGCCTCTTCAACCTCAGGAGGCTGAAGAAATTCGGCTTGTCACCAAAAGCACTCACAAACTTCTACAGATGCACAATCGAGAGCATCCTGTCGGCTGTATCACCGCCTGGTACGGCAACTGCTCCGCCCACAACCATAAGGCCTCCAGAGGGTAGTGAGGTCTGCAGAACGCATCACCAGGGGCAAACTACCTGCCCTCCAGGACACCTACACCACCCCGATGTCACAGGAAGGCCATAAAGATCATCAAGGACAACAACCACCCAAGCCACTGCCTGTTCACCCCGCTATCATCCAGAAGGCAGGTCATTACAGGTGCATCAAAGCAGGGACCGAGAGACTGAAAAACAGCTTCTATCTCAAGGCCATCAGACTGTTAAACAGCCACCACTAACATTAGCGGCCGCTGCCAACATACTGACTCAACTCCAGCACTTTAAAAATGGGAATTGATGAAAATTATAAAATGTACCACTAGCCACTTTAAGCAATGCCACTTAATACAATTTTACATACCCTACATTACCCATCTCATATGTATATACGTACTCTTATACATCTACTGCATCTTGCCATCTTATGCAATACATGTACCACTAGCCACTTAAAAACTATGCCCACTTAGTTTTACATACCCTACAGTACTCATCTCATACGATATTACCGTACTATACCATCTACTGCATCTGCCATGCCGTTCTGTACCACCACTCATTCATATATCTTTATGTACATATTTTTTATCCCTTTACACTTGTGTGTGTGTTGAAGGTAGTTGTGGAATTGTTAGGTTAGATTACTGTTGGTTATTACTGCATTGTCGAAACAGAAGCACAAGCATTTCGCACACTCGCATTAACATCTGCTACCATGTGTATGTGACTAATAAAATTTGATTTGATTTGATTTTGACCTGTAGTTCTAAGCAGTGCACCCCTGGTATTGAAAATCATACCTTCGGTATTTCAAAATACCCCGGTATATGAATGAACGGTATACCGCCCAAGTGACTTGGAACAACTAGGCTTAATTGATCAATTTATTGGATGTTATTATAATGAGGTAAATGCAAAAATTGCACCATCATTTTTTTATACAGTTTTTCAATCACTTTGGTGAATTTTTCAGATGTCCAGTAAGTGGTATACAGTGATCCCTCGCCACTTCGCGGTTCACTTATCGCGGATTCGCTTTTTCGCGGATTTTCATAATGCATTTTTTTTTTTGGTGCATTGTGCTCTGCATTCTGATTCGCTAAACTCTCACCGCTTCTTGTATCAAAACATGCTACGAATTGTGCTATCATTTGGTCGTCTCGTGCAGTTATGTGTACGTACATAAAACAGCTTGGCAAATTAACATTAAGTTGGCCAAATTACCTTGTAATTTCGAACATCTCCTAAACCCATATAGTCGACGAAACGGCCTACACGTGAGTCACTGTATTTGTATACATGTAATAGTTGCTAATGTGTAAAAAAAAAAAAAAGTTTTCTATTTCGCGGATTTCACTTATCGCGGGTCATTTTCGGAACGTAACCCCCGCGATAAACGAGGGATTACTGTATTTCAAAACTGTACCAAAACTCTGAAACTGATAACACTTGTAATTCCCCCCATCTTATATTCAGAACCTTTGATTGTGCATTCATTGGGGCTTCAGACATCTTTCACCACTGAGTTATTCATGCAAAATTAAAGTTTTCCATGAAATTGAAGCACTGTATTCTTGACATAGATCACTCTGTTATTTCTACTACTATTATTTCTACAACTGTACATTGAAATTTAGTTACACTTGTTATACACACCATATATATATATATATATATATATATATATATATATATACTAGCTTGAGAAACAGACGCCTCACAAGTCCTCAACTGGCAGTTTCATTAAATAGTAACTGCAAAACACCAGTCTCAATGTCAACAGTAAAGAAACGACTCCGGGATGCTGGCCTTCTAGGCAGAGGTCCTCTGTCCAGTGTCTGTGTTCTTTTGCCCATCTTAATCTTTTCTTTTTATTGGCCAGTCTGAGATACGGCTTTTTCTTTGCAACTCTGCCTAGAAGGCCAGCATTCCGGAGTCGCCTCTTCACTGTTGACACTGTTGACATTGAGACTGGTGTTTTGAGGGTACTATTTAATTAAGCTGCCAGTGATCAAAGGTTCAAACTAGACACTATAATGTACTTGTCCTCTTGTTCAATTATGCACTGGGGCCTCCCACTCTTTCTATTTTGGTTAGAGACAGTTTGCACTGTGCTGTGAAGGGAGTAGTACACAGCGTTGTACGAGATTTTCAGTTTCTTGGCAATTTCTCGCATGGAATAGCCTTAATTTCTCAGAACAAGAAGAGACTGATGAGTTTCAGAAGAAAGTCGTTTGTTTCTGGCCATTTTGGGCCTGTAATCAAACCCACAAATGCTGATGCTCCAGATACTCAAATAGTCTAAAGAAGGCCAGTTTTATTGCTTCTTTAATCAGAACAACAGTTTTCAGCTGTGCATAATTGCAAGATGGTTTTCTAATGATCAATTAGCCTTTTAAAATGATAAACTTGAATTAAATAACACAACGTGCCATTGGAACACAGGAGTGATGGTTGCTGATAATGGGCCTCTGTACGCCTATGTAGATATTCCATAAAAAATTAGCCGTTTCCAGCTACAATAGTAATTTACAACATTAACAATGTCTACACTATATTTCTGATCAATTTGATGTTATTTGAATGGACCAAAAAATTGCTTTTTTTCAAATACAAGACAAATTCTAAGTGACCCCAAACGTTTGAACGGTAGTATATATATATATATTGATATACTAGATTCTTGACATTTCTCAGTCTAATATACACTACATGACCAACAGTATGTGGACACCTGCTGGTCGAACATCTCATTCCACAATCATGGGCATTAATATGGAGTTGGTCCCCCTTTGCTGCTATAACAGCTTCCACTCTTCTGGGAAGGATTTCCACTTGATGATGGAACATTGCTGTGGGGACATGCTTCCATTCAGCCACAAGTGCATTAGTTAGGTCGGGCACTGATGTTGGGCGATTAGGTCTGGCTCGCAGTCAGCATTCAAATTCATCCCAAAGCTGTTCGATGGGGTTGAGGTCAGGGCTCTGTGCAGGCAATTCAAGTTCTTTCACACCGATCTCAACAAACCTTTTCTGTATGGACCGTGCTTTGTGCACTAAATTGGAAAGGGCCTTCCCCAAACTGTTGCCACAAAGTTGGAAGCACAGAATTGTCTACAATGTAATTTAATTCTGTAGCGTTAAGATTTCCCTTTACTGGAACTAAGGGGCCTAGCCGAACCCTGAAAAACAGCCCCAGACCATTATTCCTCCTTCACCAAACTTTACAGTTGGCACTATGCATTGGGGCAGGTAGCGTTCTCGTGGCATCTGCCAAATCCAGATTCGTCCATCGGACTGACAGATGGTAAAGCGTGATTCATCACTCCAGAGAACGTGTTTCCACTGCTCCGGAGTCCAATGGTGGCGAGCTATACACCACTCCAGCCGACACTTGGCATTCCACATGGTGATCTTACACCTTGCCCAAACCGGCTGCCATCGTGCGCTATCGTGCATAAATGTATTTTGCCCCCCCACACCAAACGCGATCACGACACGCAGGTTAAAATATCAAAACAAACTCTGAACCAATGACATTAATTTGGGGACAGGTCGAAAAGCATTAAACATGTATGGTATTTTAGCTAGTTAGCTTGCACTTGCTAGCTAATGTTAATTTGTCCTGTTTAGCTAGCTTGCTGTTGCTAGCTAATTTGTCCTGGGATATAAACATTGAGTTATTATTTTACCTGAAATGGACAAGGATCTCTACTCCGACAATTAATCCACATATAAAACGGCCAACCGAATCGTTTCTAGTCATCTCTCCTCCTTCCAGGCTTTTTCATCGTTTAAATTATATGGTGATCGCATCTAAACTTTCATTGTATTACCACGACTACCGGCAAAACAGTTTTCGTCTTTCTATCACCCACGTGGGTATAACCAATGAGGAGATGGCACGTGGGTACCTGCTTCTATAAACCAATGAGGAGATGGCACGTGGATACCTGCTTCTATAAACCAATGAGGAGATGGGAGAGGCAGGACTTGCAGCGCGATCTGCGTCAGAAATAGGAACGACATCTATTTTAGCCCTTGGTGTCGCAGACGCTCTTTGGCGCGCGCAAGCAGTGTGGGTGCAATAATTGAATTACATGGGTTTCTAAATTTATTTTGCGACGCTCGCACACGCGACGTGTCCGGTCTGGTCAGCATGTTAGGCTTGTGTGTGGCTGCTCGGCCATGGAAACCCATTTCATGAAGCTACCGACAAACAGTTATTGTGCTGACATTGCTTCCAGAAGCAGTTTAGAACTTGGCAGTGAGTGTTGCAACCGAGGACAGACTATTTTTACTCGCTTCAGCACTCGGCAGTTCCATTCTGTGAGCTTGTGTGGCCTAACACTTTGCGGCTGAGCCGTTGTTGCGCCTAGACTTTTCTAATTCACAATAACAGCACCTACAGTTGACCGCTCTAGCAGGGCAGAAATTTGACATGAGCATTTCGCTGCACCCGCTATAACATCTGCTAAACTGTGTACGTGACCAATAAACGTTCAGAACGTTTTGTTTAGTCACCAATACATCAGATAATGATATGCACACCATTTAGTCAATTTAACTACCATTTAATCCAATCGCAAAAAATACAACAAACATTTCTAAACTGTTTTTTTTTTAAGTGCTCAATAGAAAGAAGAGTAGGTGGTAAATATAATTTTAAATACAGCATTTGTTTTATAATTTGACAAGCATATTTGTATCCAATTGCAGATTGTTATACAGTACATACCTGTATGTAGGACAAATCATTAGAAATAGGGGTATTTTAAAGCCATTGGCTACTGTAAAGACTTGTATGCCATTTGTGCCCAACGAAACATTGCACAAGATCACCTTTTCTATGTGACTTGTCAACTGATACAGTATCGCCTGTCTACCTGCATTGAAATTCATCAGCTGACAGCGTATCAATGGAATTCAGATAATGAGTGGAATATATTGTTATATACAACCCAGGTATTTCAGCAGTGCATTGTACACTACACTATAATTCCAAATGGTGGCACATAGAGTGACTGTTTCCACTTTGTCCTATTGAAGCACACTGGCTGATGGAGAATGATGATGTAGTATTTACAGCCACATCCATACAGTATATGATTTTGTTTTACCTTCCAACATAGATTGATGTCAAAATGACAGATTTACGTAGAATTGTATAGAAAATATAGAATTGTACAGTGTTCAGTAGTTATCAACCTGTATACGTTAACGAGTTATTCGTTTTGAGCAGTTTGATTAAGTGATGGTTAATTGGTTTGTTAACAAATGACAAGAAAATCATGTCAAAAGTAAAATGGGTATTGCATTTTGAAAAGCAGATGCTTAGATTGAATATACTGACATTTTGATGATCTGTTTAGATTTTTGTGCTTAAGAGTTGTGAAAAGGCACTACATATTGCACCAAAGTGATAAAAAAAACGAATAAAAATGAATTTCCCTGTTGAGGTTATCTAGCTTCTTGCTGCATGCTTATTGCTTGGATGGGGGCCAATGGCAGCCAAGGGGGGTAAACACAGTTGAGCTTCCCTTTTTTAAAGCTACTGCTACAATTTCGGAATCTAACAGGCTGTTACTGCAATTTCAGGTGAAAACTCAATAAAACAATTCTAGAATGTAATGAAAATGTCTATATATTTCAGCCGTTTCAAAAACATTGCTCTGCTATTTAGCTATTCGTATATTTGCTGCATGTATGAATGTTTAAACTCAATGAGACAATTCTGTTTACACTGCCCTGCTTAAAGGGGGCAACTGTCAGACCAGTGTGTGAGCTAGCGCTCGAGATGTGAGAGTTTACATTACAGTAATGTCTCTCGAGAATCGATACCTCTCGAGAATTTCTCGAAATTCTCCTTAATTCTTGTAAATGAGAATAGCCCCTTTAATATCAGTTGGTGCATGCGTGCCCCCTACAATCCATCAGTTTAATATCAGTTGGTGCGTGCGTGCCCCCTACAATCCATCAGTCGAAAGTCTATATTTGACCGCCACTTGCTCAATTTAGGAAATTAAATGAAGCAACATCACATAGCTAACCGACAATAAAGACGATACATAGGCGATGTTATTTTGACCAGCAATCAATTTCAGATGTCGAATAGAGTACACTGAAGCCCAATGTGTATCCCAATATCATTGGTTGTTTTTCTTCACCGCAAGTCTCCCATTTCCTCCCAAGTCGGAACCAGTATGTTAAATGTAGGCTGCTTCGTTAAAATGCGTCTCTTTGCGAAAGGACCCACATGTTTGTTTATTTCACCGTCCTATAACGATGCGCTCGCTCACTCATACATCGGATCGTGGTGCGTCGGGGATCCCTCGGACGGACTCTATCACTTGATAGGCTAATATATGTCACTCAATAAGCAAGCAGTACAACGGAATGGTAAGCTTGACAGTTACTTGAACAGGGTTGATTCACTTATAGGTGTTAAAATATGGACTGGACATCAACAAAGCGGCATGTCATGGGCTATAACTGTAAAAAGCAAACCATCAATGGCAAGCGATATTTGCTTACCCCCCTTAGTTTCAGTGTTACTATTAGCAAAGAAAAAATTGCCAATTCCTTCATATGTATAAACCAAAGAAAATGTCCCATTACATTATCTGATGAAATGTGTTTAATTTATATTCAACACAAAGTAAAGTAGCCCAGCAGTATTATAAATTAGACGCCAGCTGTCAATAGTATCATAGTCATTGCATACATTGTAGTAAATGAAAAATTTAACTATTCCAATATTTTACAATGAAACAAACCGAACTCAGATTATGTCTAATTTGTGCATTTACCTTAAAGTGCGTTGATAGAAAACAGCAAGCACTTCCTGGTTATAATCCTAAACAATTCGCCACCTTTGAATATTAGCTTTATCTTCTGCTAATGAAATCTCGAGTGGAGACAGGAGGTCCACTGTTTGTTTGTCAAGTCCCAGTCTGTAGGCTACTGGCTAACTGTACCTGACCGTCTGTGAGCCGCTGCAGCATCACAGATCGCATGGAACTGCGTTTGGGCTGAGCACGGCATTGGGGAAAAACTGGACTGGAGTTCAGCACCTCGGGACCGAACCAGCTGCCTAATGTATGTACCAGGCAATTGATTTGCACTGTCATTGCATCCCCACTATAAGTACTGATAAAATAAAACTGGTTTCAACTTTCCCAGATGTGCAATCTTGATGCCAGCCTCGCAGTTTTCATTAATTCATGTTCCCACTTAATGAACATACAGTATCTGTCAAAAGTTTAGACACACCTACTCATTCCAAGGTTTTTCTTTATTTTACTATTTTCTACAATGTAGAATAATAGTGAAGACATCAAATCTATGAAATAACACATATGAATCATGTAATAACCAAAAAAGTGTTAAACAAATCAAAATAGATCTTATATTTGAGATTCTTCAAAGTAGACATCCTTTGCCTTAATGACAGCTTTGCAAACTCCTTAAGTTAACCAATTTTTGTCTTTAATGCAGGGCCAGCAGACAAGTTCCTTACTTTTCCCCCCTTCCACTTGCCTATTACATTTTTGCAGTAATGCTGCAATTAGTTTTGTCATGCCCTGACCTTAGAGATCCTTTATTCTCTATTTTGGGTTAGATCGGGGTGTGACTAGGGTGGGCATTCTAGTTTCTTTATTTCTAGGTTGGCCTGGTATGGTTCCCAATCAGAGGCAGCTGTCTATCGTTGTCTCTGATTGGGGATCATACTTAGGCAGCCTTTTCTCACCTGTTGGTTGTGGGATCTCGTTTTTGTATTGTTGCCTTTGAGCACGACAAAGCTGCACGTTCGTTTCTTTGCTCTTTATTGTTTTTGTGCCAGTTCTCATAATAAAAGACGATGAACCCAAACCACTCTGCATTTTGGTCCAATTCTTACAACAACGTTCGTGAAAAGTTGGTTGTAGTTTTGAGTAGAGCAGACAGTCCTATTTCTGAAATCATTTACAAAGATTATGTTTTTTTTTAATCAATTAGTATATTTGAGTTTAACCACAATATTTGTTGTATTATTTGATCTGTTTTTTTTCTTGTGGACGAAGCTGAAATTGCAACCAACTTTCTATGGCTTGTTTAAAAAAATAGCGATATTTTGGATATTATTTCATTTTCAAACAACCGAAAGTGAGACGTAATCTGAATAAAGGGAAAAAGGCCATTATTTGTTACTAATCTGCAAGAGAACAAGTTTTGATTTTAATACAACTTTTGTATGACTGATGCCTTTAGTGAGACGTCTAATGCTTTAATATTTCATATATTTAATGCATATATTAATTTATGCCTAAACATACGATTTTATGCTGTAGGATTACCCCCAGTATTTATAACATTATTATCAAAGTCCTTGTCTAACTAATATCGGTCATGTTTTGAAATATGTGCAAAATCAATCACCTACTACTGTGTTTGCTTGATTTCGCTTGTCTTCTTCTTCGTGTGGTTTTCTGGCAGACGAGACACTTTGTTTGCATATTGCTGCCATTCATAGTTTGGCAAGTGCATTCCACATTTGATCACAAAAAAAGGGAAATGGGGAAAAAAGGAAATTGCACCACCATCTAACCCTGAGTATACATAACAATGAGAACACCTGCTCTTTCCATGACATAGACTGACCAGATGAATCCAGGTGAAAGCTATGTCCCTTATTGATGTTAAATCCACTTCAATCAGTGTAGATGAAAGGGAGGAGACAGGTTAAAGAAGGATTTCTAAGCTTTAAGACAATTGAGACATGGATTGTGTATGTGTGCCATTCAAAGGGTGAATGGGCAAGACAAAAGATTTAAGTGCCTTTGAATGGGGTATGGTTGTATGTATCAGACGCGCCGGTTTGTGTCAAGAATTACAAAGCTACTGGGTTTTTCACGCTCAACAGTTTCCCGTGTGTATTAAGAATGGTCCACCACCCAAAGGACATCCAGCCAACTTGACACAACTGTGGGAAGTTTTTGACACCTTGTAGCCCCAATGAATTGAGGCTGTTCTGAGAGCGGAAAGGGGGGGTGTGCAACTCAATATTAGGAAGGTGTTCCTAATGTTTGGTATACTCAGAGTATATTCCACTCTCCCCATCCCCAACACACCCCACCACCCCTTCCGACTACTTTGGCCCCAACAGATCCTACACCTGGGAGGCTGTAACCCCTTCTCTCAAAACCCCCTGTTGTTTTTCTGCACTAAAATCTCTGATTCCCAAAAACCTCTCTTTTGAAGTTACTACCAATTCAATCTTCTGGGATTTCCTTTCCATCTGTGCAGCACAATTGATGACCATAGCAATAAACGCCAAGAAGCCAACCTTACTAACGCACAAACTGTTTGGATCACTCTGTACTGGTCTACTACTCACAGGGATCCTCTCAGGCTCCTTTCACCCTTTGCCCACCATTCTCTACTTTCTTTACTGCCTCAGCATATGACACTTTCTGCACTGCTCTCACCCTGGAAACTTCAATCTGTCTCACTCGCACAGGACATTTCTGATCCCCAACAACATGGTTGATCCCCATAATTGAAAAACGACGCACTCGTTTGTCCCATGCCCTCCTGCACACGTATCACACCTCGAAATCTCCCGCCTACATACTGCAGCAACATGACCGTAAACTTGGCACCTGAAACACCATAGTGGATTCAGAACAAAAGCTCTCACGGGAAAACGTATATACCCTAGCATGACTTTATCCGGCAAACCCTCTGCATCAAAATTCAGAAGAACAGACAGGTTCTTCTCAGTCTCGCGCTCGCTACCGGTTTTGCGTCACACCAAATGCCGTACATCACAGACATCGGGGATCCCCAACTTCAGTTGATCCACCTTAAAACTCAACCCCACTCCAGTTATCACTCCTTTCAGCAGCGCTCTGCTCCGGAGAGCTAAGCAGGACACCGCTTTCGTTCCGAGACTCGAAAAGCCCAGCGCCATCTCCCTCTGAGCAGCAGACACACAAAAAGTCCACCTCTGGATACTTTGACCTAATTGACAGCACACAACACCTTCACCCAGCCTGATACAACAAACAGATCGTCCGAAAGGCATAGATCCACTTTCTCTATGAATTGTACTCCCACTGGGCCAGAGTTATCTTCGGCATTTTCCTGATCATTGGGGTGAGGCTCGGAAGCCTTCACCTCATCTGACGATGCAGGTTCTTTCTCCTAACTTTTGTCAGGATCAATTTTAAGTTCACTATCTGTCAACTGCGCTGGTCTTCAGGCACGTAACATGCATTTTTCTCTCCTGTACTTGACCCAAAGGAGAAAGTACTCGGCTTGTATTTTGCAGTCGGTTCGGGTTTGCACCTCACTTCTTCTTGCCATACACCCTCTTCCTCGCCCGGTCCTCCGACATGATGACTTCCATCTCTGTGTGGGACTTCAGGAAACTCAGTATCGAGCCGCCCGCTGCTGCCCTGCGCCCTCCTTCGCTCGCTAATCCACACGTCGTTTCTTTCCCAGCATCCTCCAGTTGTTGTGTTTACTTTGAGTATCGTACACATGCTTCACCAGAGAGCAGTCGTGTTCCCCTGCTCAGACATTGCTGACATACTGTATGCCATATCTTACAACACCTGGATAGGTATTTTACATATCAGCTAATCACATCTTATGCCAATGGCACAGTCGATGATGTGGCACGCAACCATTGGTTGATACATGCAACGTCTGAGCGGGGGAACACCACATTTATCTTCATGTTATTAGCCTAATCTCAGCAAGCATTTGGTTTATACAAGTTTATTCAGTAGGCTACTTTATTTACATGGTCCTCTAGTACTATGCATTTTGCAGTTATTAAACGTCATGTATTACTCACTTTACACATTTTATTTACCAATTCATTGTTGGTGGTGTGACGCGCCGGATTGATTAATTGCATGGGCATTTTGTTCTGTGCTGATGAATTTATGAATGACATTCATTTGATTATGAGTGTAATACTGTGATGTGTTTTAGAGAGATATTGTGAACTCTCTGTAGAAGTGAGTTGGTATGATCCAATCCAGGTAAGAGGGTTACCAGTCTGTTTTACACCTTCTGGTAGGGTTACAAAATTCCTGTAACTTTCAATTAATTTCCTGGTTTTCCTAAAATCTCAGTTGGAGGATTCCTGGAATCAGGAGGGAATAGCTACTTCCGGCGCCGAAAAGAGATGGCCGCCTCGCTTCGCGTTCCTTGGAAAATATGCAGTATTTTGTTTTTTTATGTGTTATTTCTTACATCGGTACCCCAGGTAATCTTAGGTTTCATTACATACAGTCGGGAGGAACTACTGAATATACGATTAACGTCAACTCATCATCGTTCCTACCAGGAATATGACTTTCCCGAAAACGGGATCAGTGTTTTGCCTTCCACCCAATACAATGGATCTGATCCCAGCCGGCGACCCTGTGCGACGCCGTAAAAGGGGCAAACGAGGCGGTCTCGTGGTCAGGCTTCGGAGACGGGCACATCGCGCTCCACTCCCTAGCATACTACTCGCCAATGTCCAGTCTCTTGACAATAAGGTTGATGAAATCCGAGCACGGGTAGCATTCCAGAGAGACATCAGGGATTGCAACGTGCTCTGCTTCACGGAAACATGGCTAACTCAAGAGACGCTAACGGAGTCGGTGCAGCCAGCTGGTTTCTTCATGCATCGCGCCGACAGAACAAACATCTTTCCGGTAAGAAGAGGGGCGGGGGGGTATGCCTTATGATTAACGAGACGTGGTGTGATCATCATAACAACACACAGGAACTCAAGTCATTCTGTTCACCTGATCTAGAACTCCTCAAATCAATGTCGACCGCATTATCTACCAAGGGAATTCTCTTCAATCATAATCACAGCCGTATATATTCCCCCCAAGCAGACACATCGATGGCCCTGAACGAACTTTATCTGACTCTTTGTAAACTGGAAACCACACACCCTGAGGCTGCATTCATCGTAGCTGGGGATTTTAACAAGGCTAATCTAAAAACAAAACTCCCTAAATTCTATCAGCATATCGATTGTGCTACCAGGGCTGGAAAAACCCTAGATCATTGTTATACTAATTTCCGCGACGCATATAAGGCCCTCCCCCGCCCCCCTTTCGGAAAAGCTGACCACGACTCCATTTTGTTGATTCCAGCCTACAAACAGAAACTAAAACAACAAGCACCCGCGCTCAGGTCTGTTCAACGCTGGTCCGACCAATCTGAATCCACGCTTCAAGACTGCTTCGATCACGCGGATTGGAATATGTTCCGCATTGCGTCCAACAACAATATTGACGAATATGCTGATTCGGTGAGCGAGTTCATTAGGAAGTGCATTGACGATGTCGTACCCACAGCAACGATTAAAACATTCCCAAACCAGAAACCGTGGATTGACGGCAGCATTCGCGTGAAACTGAAAGCGCGAACCACTGCTTTTAACCAGGGCAAGGTGACCGGAAGCAGACCGAATACAAACAGTGTAGCTATTCTCTCCGCAAGGCAATCAAACAGGCTAAGTCCCAGTACAGAGACAAAATCGAGTCGCAATTCAACAGCTCAGACACAAGAGGTATGTGGCAGGGTCTACAGTCATCACGGATTACAAAAAGAAAACCAGCCCCGTCGCGGACCAGGATGTCTTGCTCCCAGACAGGCTAAACAACTTTTTTGCCCGCTTTGAGGACAATACAGTGCCACTGACACGGCCCCTACCAAAACCTGCGGGCTCTCCTTCACTGCAGCCGAGGTGAGTAAAACATTTAAACGTGTTAACCCTCGCAAGGCTGCAGGCCAGACGGCATTCCCAGCCGCGTCCTCAGAGCATGCGCAGACCAGCTGGCTGGTGTGTTTACGGACATATTCAATCAATCCTTATCCCAGTCTGCTGTTCCCACATGCTTCAAGAGGGCCACCATTGTCCTGTTCCCAAGAAAGCTAAGGTAACTGAGCTAAACGACTACCGCCCCGTAGCACTCACTTCCGTCATCATGAAGTGCTTTGAGAGACTAGTCAAGGACCATATCACCTCCACCCTACCGGACACCCTAGACCCACTCCAATTTGCTTACCGACCCAATAGGTCCACAGACGACGCAATCGCAACCACACTGCACACTGCCCTAACCCATCTGGACAAGAGGAATACCCATGTGAGAATGCTGTCATCGATTACAGCTCAGCATTTAACACCATAGTACACTCCAAACTCGTCATCAAGCTCGAGACCCTGGGTCTCGACCCCGCCCTGTGCAACTGGGTCCTGGACTTCCTGACGGGCCGCCCCCAGGTGGTGAGGGTAGGTAACAACATCTCCACCCCGCTGATCCTCAACACTGGGGCCCCACAAGGGTGCGTTCTGAGCCCTCTCCTGTCCTCCCTGTTCACCCACGACTGCGTGGCCATGCACGCCTCCAACTCAATCATCAAGTTTGCGGATGACACTACAGTGGTAGGCTTGATTACCAACAACGACGAGACGGCCTACAGGGAGGAGGTGAGGGCCCTCGGAGTGTGGTGTCAGGAAAATAACCTCACACTCAACGTCAACAAAACAAAGGAGATGATTGTGGACTTCAGGAAACAGCAGAGGGAGCACCCCCTATCCACATCGACGGGTCAGTAGTGGAGAAGGTGGAAGGTTTTAAGTTCCTCGGTGTACACATCACGGACAAACTGAATTGGTCCACCCACACAGACAGCGTTGTGAAGAAGGCGCAGCAGCGCCTCTTCAACCTCAGGAGGCTGAAGAAATTCGGAAATTCGGCGGTGATACAGCCCGACAGGATGCATCACGCCTGGTACGGCAACTGCTCCGCCACAACCGTAAGGCTCTCCAGAGGGTAGTGAGGTCTGCAGAACGCATCACCGGGGGCAAACTACCTGCCCTCCAGGACACCTACACCACCGATGTCACAGGAAGGCCATAAAGATCATCAAGGACAACAACCACCCAAGCCACTGCCTGTTCACCCCGCTATCATCCAGAAGGCGAGGTCAGTACAGGTGCATCAAAGCAGGGACCGAGAGACTGAAAAACAGCTTCTATCTCAAGGCCATCAGACTGTTAAACAGCCACCACTAACATTTAGCGGCCGCTGCCAACATACTGACTCAACTCCAGCCACTTTAAAAATGGGAATTGATGGAAATTATGTAAAAATGTACCACTAGCCACTTTAAACAATGCCACTTAATATTAATGTTTACATACCCTACATTACCCATCTCATATGTATATACTGTACTCTATATCATCTACTGCATCTTGCCATCTTTATGTAATACATGTACCACTAGCCACTTTAAACTATGCCACTTTATGTTTACATACCCTACAGTACTCATCTCATATGTATATACCGTACTCTATACCATCTACTGCATCTTGCCATGCCGTTCTGTACCACCACTCATTCATATATCTTTATGTACATATTCTTTATCCCTTTACACTTGTGTGTGTGTATAAGGTAGTAGTTGTGGAATTGTTAGGTTAGATTACTTGTTGGTTATTACTGCATTGTCGGAACTAGAAGCACAAGCATTTCGCTACACTCGCATTAACATCTGCTAACCATGTGTATGTGACTAATAAAATTTGATTTGATTTGATTTGATTTGAGTTGAATAAGCAGGAAATCCAATCAGGATTTCTGGAAAACCAGGGAGTTCCAGGAGGAAGCAGGTACAGTAGACTGCTGATACATTTTTTTTAAATTATTTTACTAGGCAAATCAGTTAAGAACAAAGTCTTATTTACAATGACGGCCTACCCCAGCCAAACACGGATGATGCTGGTCCAATTGTGCGCCGCCCTATGGGACTCCCAATCACAGCCGGATGTGATACAGCCTGGATTCAAACCAGGGTCTGTAGTGATGCTTCTTGCACTGAGATGCAGTGCCTTAGACCGCTGTGCCACTCAGGAGCAGCGGTTACCTACCTCTCCATCCGCCATTTTCAATCTAGGCCTACAAGATGCTTGTTGTGAGGCATGAGTGTAGCCCAATGGTAATAGCTGTAGTTCACTGTAAAGAGTGTGTGCTAGAACGTTTTATATTCTAGCTTTTCTTGATGTGGGGATCCATCCTGTAAATATCCGAGTTCACTACCTACCACTTGATGGCTGCTGTAAATACAACACCAACCTAACATAGCAGGAGTAAAAAGACATGAGCGGAGTAACCACATCCGGTTTTCAGTGGAAAAGGTAGCTAGGTTGAATTAGCTGTATCCCTGAAAACCGGATTCATCCAGTTGGTGTTAAAACACTTGACGTTGTTCAGTGCCTTATAACCATCTCCCTAGGCCTAGGCCGTGAAACACTATACTTTATTAGACAGATAGTGTCGTGGGATTAGACATATATCAATGTACCAATAGCGCTTTCAAAGTGTATTCTTTACTGATGGCTGGACTCAAATGATCTGATTAACACTCACCTTTGTAAACACATCAGTCAATGTGGTGTGCAGCAATGCATTTGTTACATTCCTGGATGGGATCATTGAGTTTGGTCATAGAACACCTGTAGCACAAACAAACACAGCCGAGCGGATTCATTTGAATGTAAGGTAAATGAGCATGGGAAGTATGTGTATAGCCCTTGTTACGTAAACTGTGTTCACAAGACGAAATGTTGCATTATGAACATGCATCATAGCATGTCATTTTAACCTGACCTGATTCTGCATATTCCCAGAGATACAAGTTTGGTTAATAAATTTGCATGCTTTTGTTCCATCGATGCTCAATGCTAGACAGGATACACAGTAGCCTGCCACTGCCTATACAGTAGCTACATATAGCATGCAAGCTTCCAGTGCCTCCACTCTTTGATGTAATGTGTGGACTGCATGCACTGAGCGAAACTGCAGGTGTCTCTGCTGGAATATAATGAGCACTGACAAGCGCACAAAAAAAGTGTAGGCAACACAACCTCATTATCAACCGTCAGGGTTTAATCATTCGATTTAGGGAGATGCACCTTTCAAAGCTAAGACACGATGTAAGACAAAGTTTAATCCTTGGGCTGAGTTTTGACTTGTTCATCATTTTGTCAGACACACACATACGTACTGATAAAGAGCACACTCTGTCATCATTATTATGAGAGTGTCACATCGTTAGAGGTCCACCGTGCTCCCCTGCTCTGGTCTAGGAGTGAGGTAGAGCTGTGTACACTCACACATACACACACACACACACACACACACACACACACACACACACACACACACTACAGGGTGCTGATGAAAGACCAGGCTATGGGCTTCTCTTATCAGCCAGTGGAGCAAAACCCTCTTTGCCTTGAAGATGGATTCTATAACAAGACTCTACTGCACACTTCAGTAGCAGAGCCCTGGGCAACAGCAACAACAAGGGCAACAGAGGAGGAATGCTGTAGTTACAGTACAAGTGACATGATGGAACTATGCTTTCACTCATTTAAGCTACGAGGCTTACATAACTGTTACATAGGGTTACATTAACGTATATCCTGGTATATCCTCAGTGACAGAAATAATGTACAGTATATGCCATTTAGCACACTTTTATCCAAAGATACTTTTGGAAGCTGTTAAGGAGCCTTTTGAACTAGACTTGGCGCTCCGGTACCGCTTGCCGTGCGTAATCCTTGACGACCCACTGTGCTGTCAGTCAGCATGCTCATGGGGCTGATTTCGCTGGTCCAAATGTCAGTTGTCAAGCTAATAGCAGTGATGCTATCAAATCAAATTGTATTAGTCACATGCGCCGAATACAACAGGTGTAAACCTTACAGTGAAATGCTTACCTACGAGCCCCTAACCAACAATGCAGTAAAAAAAGTCATTTAAGTGCAGCAGTAAAATAACAATAGCGAGACTATACACAGGGAGGTACCAGTACAGGGTCAATGTGCTCGGGCACCAGTTAGTTTAGGTAATATGTACATGTGGGTAGAGTTATTAAAGTGATGATAACAACAGAGAGTAGCAGCGATGTAAAAGAGGGGGGGGGGGAGGCAATGCAAATAGTCTGGGTAGCCATTTGATTAGATGTTCAGGAGTCTTATGGCTTGGGAGTAGAAGCTGTTTAGAAGCCTCTTGGACCTAGACTTGGCGCTCAGGTACTGCTTGCTGTGCGGTAGCCGAGAGAACAGTCTATGACTAGGGTAGCTGGAGTTTTTGACAATTTTTAGGGCCTTCCTCTGACACCGCCTGGTATAGATATCCTGGATGGCAGGAAGCTTGGTCTCAGTGATGTACTGTGAGCACTACCTACTGTAGTGCCTTGCGGTCGGAGGCCGAGCAGTTGCCATACCAGGCAGTGATGCAACCAGGCAGGATGCTCTCGATGGTGCAGCTGTAGAACCTTTTGAGGATCTGAGGACCCATGCCAAATCGTTTGAGTCTCCTGAGGGGGAATAGGTTTTGTCGTACCCTCTTCAGGACTGTCTTGGTGTGCTTGGACCATGATAGTTTGTTGGTGATGTGGACACCAAGGAACTTGAAACACTCGACCCTCTCCACTCCAGCCCCGTCGATGTGAATGGGGCATGTTTGGCCCCCCTTTTCCTGTAGTCCACGATCTTCTCTTTGTCTTGCTCATGTTAAGGGAGAGGTTGTTGTCCTGGCACCACACTGACAGGTCTCTGACCTCCACACTATAGGCAGTCTCGTCGTTGTCAGTGATCAGGCCTACCACCGTTGTGTCATCAGAAAACTTAATGATGATGGTCTTGGAGTTGTGCTTGACCATCCAGTCATGGGTAAACAGAGAGTACAGGAGGGGACCAAGCACGCAACCCTGAGGAGCCCCCATGTTGAGGATCAGCGTGGCAGATGTTTTGTTGCCTACCCTTACCACCTGGGGGCGGCCCGTCAAGAAGTCTAGGATCCAGTTGCAGAGGGAGCTGTTTAGTCCCAGGGGCCTTAGCTCAGTGATGAACTTTGTGGGCACTATGGTTTTGAACGATGAGCTGTAGTCAATGAACAACATTCTCACATAGGTGTTCCTTTTGTCCAGGTGGGAAAGGGCTGTGTGGAGTGCGATTTAGATTGTGTCATCTGTAGATTTGTTGGGGCGGTATGGAAATTGGAGTGGGTCTAGGGTTTCTGGGATGATGGCGTTGATGTTAGCCATGACCAGCCTTTCAAATCACTTCATGGCTATCAACGTAAGTGCTATGGGGCGGTAGTCATTTAGGCAGGTTACCTTCACTTTCTTAGGCACAGGGACTATGGTGGTCTGCTTGAAACATGTAGGTATTACAGATTCGGTCAGGGAGAGGTTGAAAATGTCACTCAAGACACTTGCCAGTTGGTCCGTGCATTCTCTGAGTACACGTCCTGGTAATCCGTCTGGCCCCGCAGCCTTGTGAATGTTGACCTGTTTAAAGGTCTTGCTCACATCTTCTACGGAGAGCGCGATCACATTGTCGTCAGGAACAGCTGGTGCTCTCATGCATGCTCCAGTGTGGCTTGCCTCGAAGCAAGCATAAAAGGCATTTAGCCCGTCTGAAAGCAGCAGCTCTAGCCTTTAGCTCGGTGCAGATGTTGCCTGTAATCTATGGCTTCTGTTTGGGATATGTACGTACGGTCACTGTGGGGATGACGTCTTCGATGCACTTATTGATGAAGCCGGTGACAACGGTGATATACTCCTCAATGCCATTGGATGAATCCCGGAACATATTCCAGTCTGTGCTAGCAAAACAGTCCTGTAGTGTGCTTAATTTGGGAAATGTGAACGCTGCGTGTAACACATCCGGTGTCAGGATAAATAAAAAGCCAGGTCTGCTAACTTTCTTTAATTATGTTTAATTACCGCAAACAATGAATGGCAAATGCAATTTTCGTATATACGGGTTCGCTGTATCACCACGCAGGGTTAACAGGGAACTGGCAGGAAGTACGTAAACAGCTGTTCTTATACCGTGATGACGTAGTTTCAACGCGTCTGTTGGCCTATCACAGTAGAGGCTGGGCGCGGTTTAGACTTTGCCCCGCCTTTGCTGGCCCTCGGATTTGTCCAAGTCCCTTGGCGCGTTTCTTTTGTCCACATCTGGTTGCTGGGTAGATTAGATCCGTCTTGTGTCTGTCGATTCTACACTGAAACAGTTCCTAATATGGTATTGTCCAGTATTCTAAACTCCTGGTTGGTCTAGAGAGATGCACCCCTCCCCTCTCCAGACTGTACACAGCTTTTATGGCCTGTGTTGGTCAGTCCTTACACCTACACACACACCCCCCTCTGTATTGTTTGTGTGTGTGTGTAACAAAACAATATTCATCTTCGACCAATATGCTAACAGCCTATAGTGCATAAACATAAATCCTAACAGAAACCAAGTGAAATCTGTTCGGGAACATTGATAGTAACATGTTTTCACAACAAAACCTATTTAATTAAACTGTTGACAACCCCTCTCTCTGCGCACTGGAGAAAGGAATGAAGGAGAGAGGGGAGAAGATGGAAACACACAGTGGTGAGATATTCTGTAGCTAAAGGTCATATGTGAGCCCATTAATTATGAAAATATAAACAATTCCCTATTACTAGGCTATCAAACACATATTACATAATGCTTAATTTGTTTAATTTAGGCTAAAAACAATGATTTAATGTGTAATATGTGATAGGCCATGTATTGTATAAATCATTATTTAAATGTGGGGGGTTTTCAGCCACTAATATGCATATGGTGTTTTGAGTTAATCATCATCTTAGCCCTGTCCATTTCGTTGTGTTAAGCTTTGAAACTACATCCAGAATGACCATGTTCTCCACTCAGTTTCAACCTGCTGTTGAATTTCTTTCTTCAAATGAATCAATCACAGTGAGGTGAGTTTTAAAAGCACATACTGTTTCGATGATAAATGTTTGATGGGATTTTTTCGATTGCATTTGCATTGATGTCAGAGTGGTAAGAGTGACAATAGAGCCCTGAGTACAAAGCCATTAGCAACCTGATAATCGTTAGCGAGTTGGGTACTACTAACACATGTCCAGTGTGCATAAGAGGAGATTACCGTGACTCGACGGTCACCTAGAATTTCACTGCGGTCATGACTCATGACTGCCGGTGTGCCGGTAATATGGTAACTGCAACAGCCCTAACTATAACCTGTTGTTGAAAAAACGTATGTGTTATGGCTTTTCAACCTCAGCCATACTGTGGATTCAGAGCTATCTATCTAATAGAACTCAGAGGGGTTTCTATAATGGAAGCTTCTCAATTGTCAAACATGCAAAGTGCGGTGTACTGCAGGGTGTCATGTAAAAATCTTCCCCGGGTGAAATAGTTCCCAATCGTTTTGATTGTGTTTTGGATTGTGACATCATGTTGTAAACATTTTTACAACATGGCTGGGAAGATTTTTACATGACACAGGTGTCATGACGTGCCCTGGACGGAGGATCATACACCTCTCTCTCTCTCTCTCTCCACGGTTTTATGACTTTACAACACGTCATAAATACCTAGTAGAAACTGCCACGCAGTATTGAGAGAGTCTACCAGAACAAAGACTTATTTTGTTCAAAACTCCTAATCTCCAAAATGAGAGAATTAAACAATATTTCTGAGAATGTGGGAATGGTCCGTGGACACCTAAGGGACAGTTATGACAAGTGTGTTTCATTTGGTGACCTCATGAAGGACAGGAAACACACATAACTGTTTCTCTTAAAGTGTACATTTCCCAGCTATCGGGTTTACATCTAAATATTGTGAAATGTATGTGATTAAACATGAAACTATTTGTGAAAGATGTAATGTGATGTTAAGGCCAGGCACCACAGGCTAATAGGGATCCCCCCCCCCCACTTTACTCTCATCAGACTGAAACTGTACCAGTTGAAAGTATACATAAATACAATATATTAGTCTAACAAGTTTTATTTATTTTAAAATTAAAATATACAAATGAGGCAAACCGTCCTTAAATGTGCGCTAATTTGCATATTACGAGAATCTGTTTTTCAACACATTGCTTCAAGGCAGAATGTTTTTTGTTTGTTTTATTGTGATAAGAAACTCAATGGTCAGATTTTTACCGATCAGTTTATCAAAATATTGTAATTTCATGGAATTATTTAAAAAACACTATTCACATGTATGATGGATGCATATTTTGCATATATTTACACATACAATGACACTTAAAATCAAAATGACATAAGATATTAAAAAAAGCCTCTGTAAAAGTCTGACCATAAGACCCAAGGACCTGTGTGTGGAATAATGGGAATGTACGTCCTTTGAAGACTGAGAAAAATGAATTGGCACACCGGGAACATGTCATTTTGAGAAAATGGCCAATAAAGATAGGCTAATGCAATTAAAATGTACTTTCCATAAATATGACCATTTATGTCACATTAATTAAACTCTTATTTATATATCACTTCTAAACTGACAAATAAACGTAAAATATACCTTTCACAAATACATTAGCATGTTTAATACATTTGTTTCAAGCAGTAGAGCATATGCTTTGAATCCGTTGGGTAAATATGCAGTTTTGGGCAAATTCTCATATCACTTTGCTCAATTTGTCACATACAAGGATTTTGTATGGCTGTTGAAATGTGCAGAACATTAATCAGCTATGCCTGCCCCTTACGTAAGGCCCTCTGAGTTGTTGCTGGTGACGCTTTACTTTCTTGACTGTGTCATGGGACCTGCGCCTACGCTTGACACACTCCATTGAAGCAGCATCAGCTATCACAACTCCTCTCTGATTGCTCCGGTGTCACCAAAGTGCTGTCAATGCACAATTTGTTCATCACATTTGTTATAGCAGTGGCTCCCTTATTGAACGTGGCTACTGGCATACTGGCTGCTCCATCAATGCGGCTTTTGCCCATGAAGACAGTTCTGGGGCATCGCGACCACATTACAGAGTTCAGACATTCATTTGCATTCTGGGTTCCTCCGTGCTACATTCTTTTGAGGACGTTATCATTTGACATCCTGTGATATACAGGTACCATTTTCTGTGCAACCTCTCGATTCAAAAAATGTATGGCCTCCAAGGTTTTTGTGACGGGGTGGATTGTCACCATTTTCTATGGCTCGCTGGTACCAGCAGCAATGCACACACCTATCCCGTAGTTGGAAGTGAATCCTCTCTTGTGCCAAGTGCCATCGAAGGATACATGAATGTCTATGACGCCATCCCCATCCTCCTTCAGCAACTCTGCTATGTCTGGGTCTATATCTGTGTATGCTCTTCTAATTATCTTTGCAGCACTCTCCATTGACTGTAGCCCTCTCTGAATCTCTGCAACTGAAGTGGGGGGGAAAAGTACTTATTATGTCTGTCTATATTACAGACATAACTTGAGGACTAAATATTACCATATCAGCATGTATTTACTTTATGCAAAGCTAATTTCTCACTAATCACATTAGGCTACAGCCCGATGACACTGTAGGCCTATGTGACAGTCTCATTGTATAGTTATGTTTTCCTATCACTCTGTTTTATTCACTTTGAATACATTTGCTGGAGCAAGGAAATAAATATGATTTATACACAGCAAGTCACCTGGCAATAATGGGCCACTCTCCCTTTTGATTTACCTGTCATTCTCCACTCGTGTCTCTGATATGAGCTGAGATGCAAGGAAGGAATCCCTAAGGCTTTGCTTATTTTCTTTAGAGCTGCATAACCAAGTCCAAGTTCATGGGCTAGAAGAACCATCCTCACATTTATATCAAATGCCACATCTCCCCTGGAGCACTCCTGCAGCCTGGAGGAAGTGTAAACACTCCTCCTAAATGCATTACGATCACCTAAACAGCCTGCACATTCTATCATGACAGAGTTACAGAACCACTGGTTGGTGAAGTCTATGGTGATTTTCAGTCCAGTGTTTAGACACTTAGGGCAAATCAAATCATGTACAACTTTATTTGAGATATGTGCAATAAAAGCCACTTTTGTCTGGCTGCTGTCTGGTAGATCGCTGCTAGTTGTCATCTTCAACTCAACTAATTTGCGTCTCGACGCGCTGCTGCGGGCTAGCTTCTTTTCCTCCTCTACCTGTACTGCCACTGCCTCGATCGGCGGATCAGGCAAATTGTTTCTTTCATTCGCTGCTTTTCTTGCATTGGCGAACTGAGATCGCCTATTTTTATTCACATACTTTAGGTATATTCTTCGAGATTTTCTCATTTTGTCTCTCTTTACGTTGATTCTTCGCGGGAGACAAGGAACAAGGAAGTGCTGAACGGCACGTGAGGCATTTTGACCAATCAAGTTGCCGGAAAGGGCCTTTAAATGCCAGTAACCGATCGGATGTCAGGAAATTACTAATCGTTCAGCACGAAGCGCTACTTCTACAAAGGATATAGCCATGTATGGACTAGCTGACGATATGCTCCGGAAAACAAGCTTTTGAATGATATATGATTCAACATGGAGAGTTTTCAAAATAGCGGTCCTACGTGAAACATGCTATCAAGAACGACTTTTATGGTAGGTGTAGGTGACGGAGTTGGGATAAAATGATGCAAATAAAGTATTTATATACATTATTGCCGATTTATTTGTAGATTTTATGAAAGTACGGAAGTTATAGTTGCAAAATATCCCAAAATCTGAAAATTTACAAATGGAAGCAAAATCACAATTTTTGCATGTGGTGCCTGGCCTTAACCTTCTAAATGAGAGTATGGATTTTCATATAAAGATTAACTAGTCAGTGGCCACACCCCCGTGAGCCCAGACATCACATTAGGTGTCATGGATTGTCCTTTTCTCTGAAGTGTATAAAACCACCCGTGACGAAATGTACATTTCATGCCAAAGAGACCCACGGTAAGCCACATGTCACAAATGGTTAAGAAGTCAGAGAACGCCGGGACGGAGTTCCCACGTTGGAATCGCTACAATTTTATAGGCCATTGGAGACCATACAGCGGTAGTTTGGCTACACGGTAATAAATGGTTAAACTCTGAGACTATCGATCACTACAGAATAAGAGCAAATATTAGACGTATAGTTACTAGTCTGCTGCTAGAAATTACATAAGTCTAGAACGAGAATACCGACAACCACCGAAGCATCTATTCTATGAACCTTGGTTTCTCAAATGACTGCCTCGCCTGGTTCACCAACTACTTCTCAGATAGAGTTCAGTGTGTCAAATCGGAGGGCCTGTTGTCCGGACCTCTGGCAGTCTCTATGGGGGTGCCACAGGGTTTAATTCTCGGGCCGACTCTTTTCTCTGAAATACATCAATGATGTCGTTCTTGCTGCTGGTGATTCTCTGATCCACATCTACGCAGACGACACCATTCTGTATACTTCTGGCCCTTCTTAGAACACTGTGTTAAATAACCTCCAGACTAGCTTCAATGCCATACAACTCTCCTCCTTGGCCTCCAACTGCTCTTAAATGCAAGTAAAACTAAATGCATGCTCTTCAACCGATCGCTGCCCGCACCTGCCCGCCCATCCGGCATCACTACTCTGGACAGTTCTGACTTAGAATATGTGGACAACTACAAATACCTAGGTGTCTGGTTAGACTTTAAACTCTCCTTCCAGACTCACATTAAGCATCTCCAATCCAAAATTAAATCTAGAATCTGCTTCCTATTTCGCAACAAAGCATCCTTCACTCATGCTGCCAAACATACCCTCATGAAACTGACTATCCTGCCGATCCTTGACTTCGGCGATGTCATTTACAAAATAGCCTCCAACACTCTACTCAGCAAACTCTTATCTCCCTCACTAGCTTTAAGCACCAGCTGTCTGAGCAGCTCACAGATCACTGCACCTGTACATAGCCCATCTGTAAATAGCCCATCCAACTACCTCATCCCCATACTGTTATTTTTTGTTGTTGTTCCTTTGCACCCCAGTATCTCTACTTGCACATTCATCTTCTGCACATCTATCACTCCAGTGTTTAATTGCCAAATTGTAATTATTTCGCCACTATGGCCTATTTATTGCCTTACCGCCCTTATCTTACCTCATTTGCACACACTATATATAGACTTTTTTTCTCTATTGTGTTATTGACTGTATGTTTGTTTATTCCATGTGTAAGTCTGTGTTGTTGTTTGTGTCACACTGCTTTGCTTTATCTTGGCCAGGTCACAGTTGTAAATGAGAACTTGTTCTCAACTAGCCTACCTGGTTAAATAAAGGTTAAATAAATAAATAAAACATGTAATTGCAAGAACTTATGACAATGAAAGAGCACAAACTCTTCAACAAAATCATCTTCTTCAGGACCAAAATCGTCTTCTACAGGAACAACTCGATTTAGCCAAAACTAAATACGACGATGTCCACGCCAAACTAGATAAATCTGACAAGGTATCTACAAATAGGAGCGAGGAGCTTGATAGCATGCATACAGTTTCAAAGTAACAATGTTCTACACAAAATGCTGCAGACCAAAGATGATCAGTTAATGAACACAATGACTAAGTTGGATGACAAATCAGCCGAACTCATTGAAGTCGCTGACCAAATGAATGATGAGAGAACTCAGGTGATGAAGATAGAAATAGTGATTTCTAAGCAAGTGGAGGAAATCTCATCACTGAATCTCTCGCTCCGTACTCAAGACCTCTATCTGCAAACCATGACAGATAAGTTTGAGACCGAAAGTAGCAAGTGTGACACTCATGTGTCCAAAATCAGTACTCTAAGCGCTCAAATGGACTCTGCAATGCAGCAGAATACCACCCTTGGGTACAATCTGGTGGAATTCCAGAACGGTCACACGCTACAGCGTGGCTACCCAACCAAGCAACCGGAGTCCGACACTCAAAGGAGTGAAGACGATAGGTTTCAGACTTTGCCTCCCTCATGTGTCCCTCAGTCTTCTCCTCTTGGCCATTCGGTACTGAGTAATATGGCGCTTCTTCTCTTCTGCTTGGCTTCGCATCTTGGCCTTTCGGCCCCAATTTCCCCACAGGATGAAGCCAACCCTCTCTGCCCTCTTGACGCGGAACACCTTGACAAAATCATCAAGAATTTCCCCACCTTTGACCCCATTCCAGGTCAGCCAAACAATACTGAGACGTTCCCAGCTGACATAGAGGATGCATTGGATTTCTACCCGAATGCTACGGGTTCTGACAGGCTTTACCTGTTGAAGCGAACGTCGAATAGACACGTGACGAGGTTCATTCGTCTACAGCAGCAACACGTGCTTAACGACTACGCTAAACTTGCCACAGCTTTGAAACTCGCAAGCATGATAGCTCTCTGGCTAACACTGTCAAACAAGCCTGGAATGAACGCCCACAAGCTTACGATCATAGGCTTCGTTCAGCTTACTTTGGCCTACTCACAGAAACAGGAATGGAAGAGCTGTTACCATTCAAACAAATGTTTCTGTCGAACATGTATCCCACCTTCATTACCTACTTGGGCCCTACAGCCCACGTTGGCTTGCCTATCTTACAACTCAGAGAGCTTGTAAGCACAGCTTTTGAGGCATCAAAAGCTCGCAATGCTAAGAGCCTGGACCACTCGGTTTTGAAGTTTGACCAGGAGCACTCACTCCAGTTATCAGGTATTGAAGCGTTGAGAGATGACACACAACAGCGGTAACTGTAAAGTACGTTGCCATCGAAACGACTACCGCTACAATCGACCTGTTCGCTACGTTCCTGCAGCCAAACCACACAAAGTGTCAGAGCACAAGGGTAACAAAGGGTTAAAGGACAATCAAAACATAGACCAATGTTCTCTAGAAGTTCCACTACGTGAAGAACAAAAGCGAGAAAAAATTGAGAAAGGGGTAAAAGATAAGTCACAAGGACTAGACAGGGAATTGCCGGTCACCAGGTTGGCAGGAATTAACACCCTTAGCAAGGAAGTTAAAAATCTCACCCGAGCCCCTATCCAGGGCCCGCTTGATCACAAAACAAGCCCACAGGCTTTGTCTATAGACTGATACAAAGGTTGTGAAGAAAAAGGTCCAAAGCTTCGTTAAAGCCAAGCCCACTACAAATCCAAAAAGTCGATCTGCTTTCACCTTGAACAGAAATGGCACATCACGTCGTTGCGAACAACCACTCCGCTTTGTGGGGAATAAATCCACTGAACACAACCCTAAACGACCATACCTGGAAACAGTCCTGGAGGACTGCTTAACTTGTCATGCGCTAATTGATTCGGGCGCGACAATATCGCTCATCTCTCAAACATTGTTCAATGATCTCAAAATGGCTTTGAAGCCAACTAAACTTTGGATAAAAGTGGAACGATGCGACACTACACTTCCAGGTTTCACTCAGACTACCTCGCCTTTCACATTGAGAGTCATGCTGAAACTACACTTCCAGGAAGTATCGCTCGTTCACCCTGTGTATGTTACCAACCTCGAATCTGAACCCCTGCTGCTCGGAGCAGATTTGATGGATCGGTTACTCCCACTGATGGATTGGAAAGCCAACCATGTATGGTCACACATTCCATCAGCAAACCTGATTGACCATTCTTTTCATGATTTTGAGCCAGCAGTCTCTGTGAATGAGCTACTTCCCTCCTCCTTGAAGTCGTGCAATACTGTAGTTGAGATGTACTTCTCTTGCCCTTCGGACACTTCCGCAAATACTGCGGCCGTCTCAGCAAGTAAAACATCGATGTGCAGAGTGTACTCTGCTTCCGATGATAAATCTTACGCTTTGTGGGGGACTGTCATCCCTTACAATGACACTAATGCTGTCAGTCCAGCAAATGACCCGATGACTCCCACTGGTGAAACACTTTGCGATATCACAGACAGATGTCCTCGTCTCAGTTCGCAGGTACTGAAGAGGTTGCCACACGCGGACGCTGTGGTGACGGACAGGCCTCGACAGCCACTAAGCGTATTGAAGCACAGGAGATTTGGTTGAAATGTTAGAGCCATTCTCATAACGCGGCCGCTGACAACTCGTACATAGGATCCGAGTTTTTTGTTTGTGCCTCGGATACCAACACCAACCGCTGATGGGGGGGTCCTGAGCCTCAAAGTGGGGAAGAGTATCCCAAACCCATGATGAGCCTCATCGAGGCCGGTGGGGGGGTCAAGACTACGGACAACACCGTACGAGGCCGCCAGAGCAGAAACCAGATCTAGTTGTAAACTCCCTTATGAGAACATTGAGGAGCAGACAGGCCCCTAGATGTGTTCTAAGATTAACCCCGTCTAACATATTACTGAGGTGTACCACATTGGTCGTAAAAGAAGTCCAGTGGACTTCCACCTCCACAACAAATAGCAAAAATAGTCATGCCTTGCCGTGTGTAGGTTCAACTACAATACAACTAGTAAAATGCTCTAATCATGTGTTCAGGTAGGATAATATTTCAGAATAAATCATCTAGATAACTGGTCCCTTTTGAGTACCAGTACCAATTCTACCACAGTCAGTCCAGCAACAATCAGTACGAGGATTAGACCTCACAAGTCAAATTGCTATTGATAATAGCTACAGAGGAGTTAGTAGTCACTCAGATTACAGAATCTCCAGAACACTCTTCTGATGGTTAACATTAATAAATAGAACCCTCCATTCAAGTCATGAACCATGATCACACCCCGTCCGACTTGGTTCAGTGCTTAGAGAGTACTTCCGTCGTGAGGTTAGCTCCTCCGTGGATAACCTAGCTATGAAATAGACTCCTTCATACCTATCACCGCTACGATGGTGTAAGACACAGTGACGTGTAGCAAAACTACTACAGGTCCCCTTAACATATGTTTTGAGGTTGACATCAATTCTTACTGACCTCCAGGCATCGACCTAGAAATTAGCTGATGACGTCAAACTCATTCTGAACAGGTTTCAACCTACCAGGATACTTTGTTCCTTGCTTTGGCATGTGCGCTTGTGTAAGCATAAACGCACAAGTACAACAGAACATTTAAGGAGGATTTATGCTTGGACCACTTAAGGGTTCGAACAAAATACCAGCCTTAGTAAAGTTGAAATTGTACTCTTAGGCCTTTTGACTCTACAGCTACAGTACTCACCAGTTTCTCCACAGAGGTCCATAGGTCATCCCTGTAGAATGCCCGAAGCTGGTGCCTTGCAGCTGTAGACTTATCATGTAGTTACTTGGGATAGTGCCCTAAGCAACACACTGCAAATTAGGAACACCCTAGATGTGACATTAGACAATGCCATGATAGGGTAATTTTGCCAGGACCTTTGACGTATATAGAATACAGTCCAATTAGATGATTTTGGTGTGATAACTATATTTCATATTTCTTTTGTTTATGCTTTCATTCCTTTTCATTTCAGTTCCTTTGACACTTAGGAAGTGATAGAGCCATAAACAAAGTCCCCATACAACCATCACTTAGTGCCACAACAGCGCTCATTTGGTAAAAAATGTAATTATATATTTTGTGAGTGTGTGTGCTGTTGTTAACATCTGCCTAAGTTACTGCCCAGATCTTCCAGTCTGGACGACCAGATGACGGGTCCGGAACGGCAATCCCAATCCGGACATCCGCTGCCCATCCTTGTGGCGGCCTGTTTCATTTGCAGAAATCCTACCCGGGTCAACCACCATAAGGGGACTGAAACGGCGATCACCAACCGGACATTCACTGCCCGTCCTTGTGGTGGACTGCTCCGCTTTCAGAGAGCCTACCAAGGTCAACCACCAGGGACCGCAGTTTCAAGTGTAAAATAAAGACTGGGTTTTGGTGAGGATCGGAAGATCTAAGTCTCATCATCACTCTCTGATCCAGAAACAGGTGCTACTAAGTAAAAGGCTGGCAGTGCATCAAATTGAAGAATGGCTCTGCACCACTTCCCAGCTCTAACTGTAATTGAATGATGCCAAAGACAACAGTATGAATTCTTCTCTTCCATATTGTCCTCAGTAACCTTTATGACTGACAGACAGGTGAATTTGGAGTTGGACATGCTTCATCTCACCTTTACCAGGATCTTATTTAGTAGGCCCAAACATAATAAAAAAAATGGACTGTAACATGGAGGGTTACACTAATTTTCATTTACCGTTGCAAAAGGTTTGCTACATTTTGAAATGGTGTGCACTAATGAATACAACCCAGATAGACAAGGTTCCACTCCTCCCTGTCCTCTCCTGTCATAACGTCACTTACCACTCCTAATAAGCTGAATGGAATCCAGCGTCTATGGAGAATGGAGCGAGGACACGGTCATCAAATTGGACTGCTAAGACTCATTAGCAGTTTGCATGCCAACTCTCATTCTTAATTTACAAGTTGAACCATGTCTGATTACCTTTATTGGTTTCTTTACAAGGGCATTGTCATTATTTAAAAGAAATGAGTTTTTAAATCAGACATGTTTATGAAAGAAAGGTAACACTTTATATAAAGTCTGTGCTATACATGTGTAGTAATGCTGTAATTAAACCTGTAACATCAAATCAATAGCTTTTAAACCCATAGGTTAGATTAGGAGTGCTGATTTAGGATCAGTTTAGATCTCAATAAAGTGGATGACGTGGGCAGGGGGGACATTATCCTAGATCAGCACTCCTACTCTAAAGATCCTTTATGAATAAGGGCCCTGGTGTAATCTCAACATGAGACGATTGATACATAGCCTATGATCCCTTCAGTACATTTTGTAATATCTTTATTAGGAGAGGATTATAATGAATTCTACATGATAAAGTATTATATTAGTGGTATTGACAGATGGCAGTCTAACCTAACCACCAATGTACTGTACTGTACGTGTTTCAGACTTAGTGTTTCATATGTTTACCGCCATCTATTCCTCTGTGAATTATTGATAGCATGCTGTTGCGTGCTGAGAGGGAGAGGACCAAACTAAGGACAGGATCACAACTGCCAGTCTATTCTCGAACTTGCATACAAAGCTCTCCCCCGCCCTCCCTTCAGGAAATCCAACCACGACGCCATCTTGCTCCTACCGTCTTATACGCAGAAACTCAAACAGGATGTACCAGTGACTAGAACCATTCAACCCTGGTCTGACCAATCGGAATCCACACTTCAAGATTGTTTTGATAAAGCGGACTGGGATATGTTCCGGTCAGCCTCAGATAACAAAACTGATCTATACGCTGACTCTGTGAGTGAGATTATAAAGAAGTGCATTGGAGATGTTGTACCCACTGTGACTATTAAAACCTACCCTAACCAGAAACTGTGGATGGATGGCGGCATTTGCGCAAAACTGAAAGCGCGAACCACTGCATTTAACCATGGAAAGAGGTCTGGGAATATGGCTGAATATAAACATTGTAGTTATTCCCTCCGCAAGGCAATCAAACAAGCGAAATGCTGGTACAGGGACAAAGTGGAGTCGCAAATCAACGGCTCAGACACGAGACGTATGTGGCAGGGTTTACAGGAAATCATGGACGACAAAAAGAAAACCAGCCACGTCACGGACACTGACGTCACGCTTCCAGACAAACTAAACACCTTCTTTGCCCGCTTTGAGGATAATACAGTGCCACTGTCTCAGCCCGCTAACAAGGACTGCGCCCCACCCCACCCTCTCCTTCTCCATGGCCGACGTGAGTAAAACCCTCGCAAGGCTGCTGGCCCATCCTCAGAGCTGCGCATCCTCAGAGCATGCGCAGACCAGCTGGCTGGTGTGTTTACGGACATATTCAATCACTCCCTATCCCAGTCTACTGTCACCACATGCTTCAAGATGGCCACCATTGTTCCTGTACCCAAGAAGGCAAAGATGACTGAACTAAATGACTACCGCCCCATAGTACTCACTTCTGTCATCATGAAGTGCTTTGAGAGTCAAGGATCATATCACCTCCACCTTACTGGCCACCCTAGACCCACTTCAGTTTGCATACCGCCCCAACAGGTCAACAGACGATGGAATCGCCATCACACTGTCCTATCCTATCTGGACAAAAGGAATACCTATGTAAGAATGCTGTTCATTGACTACAGCTCAGCATTCAACACCATAGTACCCTCCAAGCTCATCATCAAGCTGGAGGCCCTGTGTCTCAACCCCGCCCTGTACAATTGGGTCCTGGACTTTGACTGGCTGCCCCCAGGTGGTGAAGGTAAGAAACATCTCCACTTCGCTGACCCTCAACAATGGGGCCCCACAAGGTTGTGAGCTCAGCCCCTCCTGTACTCCCTGTTCATCCATGACTGCGTAGCCATGCACGCCTCCAACTCAATCATCAAGTTTGCGGACGACACAACAGTAGTGGGCTTGATTACCAACAACGACAAGACAGCCTACAGGGAGGATGTGAGGGCACTGAGTGTGGTTTCAGGAAAATAACCTCTCACTCAACGTCAACAAAACAAAAGATATGATCGTGGACTTCAGGAAACAGCAGAGGGAGCACCCCCCTATCCACATCGAAGGGACAGCAGTGGAGAAGGTGGAAAGTTTTAAGTTCCTCGGCGTACACATCACAGACAAACTGAAATGGTCCACCCACACAGACAGTGTGGTGAAGAAGGCGCAACAGCACTTCTTCAACCTCAGGAGGCTGAAGAAATTTGTCTTGTCACCCAAGACCCTGACAAACTTTTACAGATGCACAATTGAGAGCATCCTGTCGGGCTGTATCGCAGCTTAGTATGGCAACTGCACCACCCTCAACCGCAAGGCTCTCCAGAGGGTGGTGTGGTCTGCACAACGCATCACCGGGGGCAAACTACCTGCCCTCCACGACACCTACAGCACCCGATGTCCTAGGAAGGCCAAAATGTACAACAACCACCCGAGCCACTGCCTGTTCACACCGCTACCATCCAGAAGGTGAGGTCAGTACAAGTGCATCAAAGCTGGGACCGAGAGACTGAAAAACAGCTTATATCTCAAGGCCATCAGACTGCTAAACAGCAATCACTAACTCAGAGAGGCTGCTGCCTACATTGAGACTCAATCACTGGCCACTTTAATAAATGGGTCACTGGTCACTTTTAACAATGTCACTTTAAATAATGCCACTTTAATAGTGTTTACATATTTTACACTACTCATATCATATGTATACACTGTATTTTATACCATCTATTGCACCTTGCCTATGCCGCTCAGCCATCGCTCATCCATATACAGTGGGGAGAACAAGTATTTGATACACTGCCGATTTTGCAGGTTTTCCTACTTACAAAGCATGTAGAGGTCTGTAATTTTTATCATAGGTACACTTCAACTGTGAGAGACGAATCTAAAACAAAAATCCAGAAAATCACATTGTATGATTTTAAGTAATTCATTTGCATTTATTTGCATGACATAAGTATTTGATCACCTACCAACCAGTAAGAATTCCGTCTCTCACAGACCTGTTAGTTTTTCTTTAAGAAGACTCCTGTTCTCCACTCATTACTGTATTAACTGCACCTGTTTGAACTCGTTACCTGTATAAAAAGACACCTGTCCACACACTCAATCAAACAGACTCCCAACCTCTCCACAAGGCCAAGACCAGAGAGCTGTGTAAGGACATCAGGGATAAAATTGTAGACCTGCACAAGCGGGGATGGGCTACAGGACAATAGGCAAGCAGCTGGTGAGAAGGCAACAACTGTTGGCGCAATTATTAGAAAATAGAAGAAAATAGAAGAAGTTCAAGATGATGGTCAATCACCCTCGGTCTGGGGCTCCATGCAAGATCTCACCTCGTGGGCATCAATGATCATGAGGAAGGTGAGGGATCAGCCAGAACTACACGGCAGGACCTGGTCAATGACCTGAAGAGAGCTGGGCCACAGTCTCAAAGAAACCATTAGTAACACACTACCCGTCATGGATTAAAATCCGCAGCCACACAAGGTCCCCTGCTCAAGCAGGCGCATGTCCAGGCCCGTCTGAAGTTTGCCAATGACATCTGGATGATCCAGAGGAGGAATGGAGAAGGTCATGTGGTTTGATGATTCAAAAATAGAGCTTTTTGGCTAAACTCCACTCGCCGTGTTTGGAGGAAGAAAGGATGAGTACAACCCAAGAACACCATCCCACCGTGAAGCATGGAGGTGGAAACATCATTCTTTGGGATGCTTTTCTGCAAAGGGACAGGACGACTGCACCGTATTGAGGGAGGATGGATGGGCCATGTATTGCGAGACTTAGCCAACAACCTCCTTCCCTCAGTAAGAGCATTGATGATGGGTCGTGGCTGGGTCTTCCAGCATGACAACGACCCGAAACACACAGCCAGGCAACTAAGGAGTGGCTCCGTAAGAAGTATCTCAAGGTCCGAGTGGCCTAGCCAGTCTCCAGACCTGAACCAATAGAAAATCTTTGGAGGGAGCTGAAAGTCCGTATTGCCCAGCGACAGCCCGAAACCTGAAGGATTTGGAGAAGGTCTGTATGGAGAGTGGGCCAAAATCCCTGCTGCAGTGTGGTGCAAACCTGGTCAAGAACTACAGGAAACGTATGATCTCTGTAATTGCAAACAAAGGATTCTGTACCAAATATTAAGTTCTGCTTTTCTGATGTATCAAATACTTATGTCATGCAATAAAATGCTAATTAATTACTTAAAAATCATACAATGTGATTTTCGGGATTTTTGTTTTAGATTCCGTCTCTCACAGTTGAAGTGTACCTATGATAAAAATTACAGACCTCTACATGCTTTGTAAGTAGGAAAACCGGCAAAATCGGCAGTGTATCAAATACTTGTTCTCCCCACTGTATTTATATGTACATATTCTCATTCACCCCTTTAGATTTGTGTGTATTAGATAGTTGTTGGGGAATTGTTAGATTACTTGTTTGATACTACTGCACTGTTGGAACTAGAAGCACAAGCATTTCGCTACACTCGCATTAACATCTGCTAACCATGCGTATGTGACCAATGTGACGCAACGGGAATGACACAACCATCCCATGGGAAAATCAACAGCATCAATTCACTACTGTAGGTTCACATGCTAATGGTAGACTACATGCACTGTGTGATGTCAGTATTTAATATAAAGGGGTTCAATAATCTATCCATCTCACTGTCAATATGAGGACTAGATGGATAAATACGCTATCTATACAAAAGTATGTGGACAACCCTTCAAATTAGTGGATTTGACTATTTCAGCCACACCAGTTGCTGACAGGTGTATAAAAAAATCGAGCACACAGCCATGCAATCTCCATAGACAAACAATGGCAGTAGAATGGTCTTACTGAAGGGCTCAGTGACTTTCAACGTGGCACCGTCATAGGATGCCACCTTTCCAACAAGTCAGTTTGTCAAATGTCTGCCCTGCTAGAGATGCCCCGGTCAACTGTAAGTGCTGTTATTGTGAAGTGGAAACGTCTAGGAGCAACAACGGCTCAGCCGCGAAGTGGTAGGCCACACAAGCTCACAGAACGGGATCGCCGAGTGCTGAAGCTGGTACACGCAAAACACCAGTCTCAACGTCAACAGTGAAGAGGCGAGTCTGGGATGCTGTCCTTCTAGGAAGAGTTGCAAAGAAAAAGCCATATCTCAGACTGGCCAATAAATATAAAAGATTAAGATGGGCAAAAGAACACAGACACTGGACAGAGGAACTCTGCCTAGAAGGCCAGCATCCCAGAGTCACCTCTTCACTGTTGACATTGAGACTGGTGTTTTGCGGGTACTATTTAATGAAGCTGCCAGTTTAATAATTGTGAGGCGTCTGTTTCTCAAACTAGACACTCTAATGTACTTGTCCTCTTGCTCAGTTGTGCACCGGGGCCTCCCACTCCTTTTTCTATTCTGGTTAGAGACAGTTTTCGCTGTTCTGTGAAGGGAGTAGTACACAGCGTTGTACGAGATCTTCAGTTTCTTGGCAATTTCTCGCATGGAATAGCCTTCATTTCTCAGAACAAGAATAGACTGACAAGTTTCAGAAGAACGTTCTTTGTTTATTGCCATTTTGAGCCTGTAATCGAACCCACAAATGCTGATGCTCCAGATACTCAACTAGTCTAAAGAAGCCCAGTTTTATTGCTTCTTTAATCAGCTGTGCTAACATAATTGCAAAAGGGTTTTCCAATGATCAATTAGCCTTTTAAAATGATAAACTTGGATTAGCTAACACAACGTGCCATTGGAACACAGGAGTGATGGTTGCTGATAATGGGCCTCTGTACGCCTATGTAGATATTTTTTTTTTTTTTTTATCCAGCTGCAATAATCATTTACAACATTAACAATGTCTACACTGTATTTCTGATCAATTTGATGTTATTTTAATGGACAAAAAAATTAGCTTTTCTTTCAAATACAAGGACATAACTAAGCGACCCCAAACCTTTGAACAGTAGTGTATTTAAATAGAGTATATGGTGCCATTTGGCATGCAGTCAGAGCGCAGACGTCATAGGTTTCATGTTTGTAAGATAATGTATACTGACATGACATGGCTTGCATCCACCCTGACTATGGATGGAGCCACATACGGAACAGACAGCACATCAGGGCCAATATTCATAAAGCATCTCAGAGTAGGAGTGGAAAAGTTAAGGGGAAAGGGGGATACCTAGTCAGTTGTACAACTGAATGCCTTCAACTGAAATGTGTCTTCGAGTGCTGATCTAGCATCAGGTATTTCCCTGTCCATTCATTATAGTCTAAAATGATCTGAGATCAGCACTCCTAGTCTCTCAGAAGACTGATTGCCAAATACACAAGAGTCCCGTACACCACCACCATTGCTTTTTCCCTTAACAACAATCACTCACTCCCATGTCCTGAGAGATGAGAGAGAGAGAGAGAGAGAGAGAGAGAGCAGAGAGAGAGAGAGAGAGAGAGAGAGAGCAGATGAGAGAGAGAGAGAGAGAGAGAGAGAGAGAGAGAGAGAGAGAGAGAGAGAGAGAGGAGAGAGGAGAGAGAGAGAGAGGAGAGAGGAGAGAGAGAGAGAGAGAGAGAGAGAGAGAGAAGAGAGAGAGAGAGAGGAGAAAAAGAGAGGGAGAGAGAGAGAGACGACGGAGGAGAGGGAGCGAAATGGGAGGAATACGAAAGAAGAAAAGAGGAGAAGAGACG
>NC_036867.1:17978315-18154331 GCF_002910315.2 Salvelinus sp. IW2-2015
ATAAACAAGGCATTAAGCATTACAAGGCATTCTAAGCATATAGATCCTAAGATTATAGAACAGGACAAAGCATGAACAAAGAGATGCCTACTCGGCCAGGGGCCTGGAAGCCTAGGGAAGGAGAATTGATCATACAACCTTCCTCCATGGTTTTGAAACAGGATAAGAGAGAACAGAGGCATTTAATAAAAAAATAAAAAAAAGGTGTTATCGCCTTTATATAACCAGGTAGGCCGATCGGTAAGCTGCTCAGACAGCTGATGCTTAAAGTTAGAGAGGGAGATATAAGACTTCAGCTTCAGAGATTTTTGCAATTCATTCCAGTCATTTACAACAGAGAAATGGAAGGCTAAGGCGGCCAAAGGAAGTGTTGGCTTTGGGGATGAACATTGCAAATGTCCCTGCTGGAGTGCCTGCTATGGGTGGGTGTTGCTATGGTGACCAGTGAGCTGAYATAAGGCGGGGCTTTACCTAGCAAAGACTTTTAGATGACCTGGAGCCAGTGGGTTTGGCGACAGATATGAGGGCCAGCCAATGAGAGCATACAGGTCGCAGTGGTGGGTAGAATATGGGGCTTTGGTGATAAAACGGATGGCACTGTGATAGACTACTCAGCAAACTGGATGTAGAGTGTTGGGGGGCTATTTTGTAAAAGACATCGCCAAAGTCAAGGATCGGTAGGATAGTCAGTTTTACCAGGGTATGTTTGGCGGCATGAGTGAAGGAGGCTTTGTTGTGAAATAGGAAGCCGATTCTAGATTTAATTTTGAATTGGAGATGCTTAATGTGAGTCTGGAAGGAGAGTTTACAGTCTAACCAGACACCTAGGTATTTGTAGTTGTCCACATTCTAGGTCAGAACCGTCCAGTGTAGTGATGCTAGTCGGGCGGGAGGGTGCGGGCAGCAATCGGTTGAAGAGCATGCGCTTAGTTTTACTAGCATTTAAAAGCAGTTGGAGGCCACGGAAGGAGAGTTGTATGGCGTTGACGCTCGTTTGGAGGTTTGTTAGCACAGTGTCCAAAGAAGGGCCAGATGTATACAGAATGGGGTCGTCTGCGTAGAGGTGGATCAGAGAATCACCAGCAGCAAGAGCGACATCATTGTTATATACAGAGAAAAGAGTCGGCCCGAGAATTGAGCCCTGTGGCACCCCCATAGAGACTGCAGAGGTCTGGACAACAGGCCCTCCGATTTGACACACTAAACTCTATCTGAGAGGTTGTTGGTGAACCAGGCGAGGCAGTCATTTGAGAAGCCAAGGCTATTCAAATCAAATTTATTTATATAGCCCTTCTTACATCAGCTGATATCTCAAAGTGCTGTTCAGAAACCCAGCCTAAAACCCCAAACAGCAAGCAATGCAGGTGTAGAAGCACGGTGGCTAGGAAAAACTCCCTAGAAAGGCCATTGAGTCTGCTGATAAGAATGTGGCGATCGACAGTCGAAAGCCTTGGCCAGGGCGATGAAGACGGCTGCACAATACTGTCTTTTATCGATGGCGGTTATGATTTCATTTAGGACCTTGAGCGTGGCTGAGGTGCACCTATGACCAACTCGGAAACCAGATTGAATAGAGGAGAAGGTACGGTGGGATTCGAAATGTTCGGTGATCTGTTTATTAACTTGGCTTTCGAAGATTTATGATGGGCAGGATGGATATAGGTCTATAACAGTTTGGGTCTAGAGTGTCTTCCCCTTTGAAGAGGGGGACGACTGTGACAGCTTTCCAATCTTTGGGGATCTCAGACGATACGAAAGAAATTGAATAGGATAGTAATAGGGGTTGCAACCATTTCGGTTGATCATTTTAGAAAGAGAGGGTCCAGATTGTCTAGCCCAGCTGATTTGTACAGATCCAGATTTTGCAGTTCTTTCAGAACATCAGCTGTCTGTATTTGGGTGAAGGAGACGTGGTGGGGTTTGGGCAAGTTGCTGCAGGGGGTGCTGAGATGTTGGCCAGGGTAGGGGTAGCCAGGTGGAAAGCATGGCCAGCCATGGAAAAATGCTGATTGAAATTATCGAATATTTATTGTTGGTGACAGTGTTTCCTATCCTCAGTGCAGTGGGCAGCTGGGAGGAGGTGCTCTTATTCTCCATGGACTTTATTGTCCCAAACCTTTTTGGAGTTAGTGCTACAGCAAGCAAATTTCTGTTTGAAAAAGCAAGCCTTAGCTTTCCTAACTGACTGAGTACAGTCGTGGCCAAAAGTTTTGAACGACACATATTCATTTTCACAAAGTTTGCTGCTTCAGTGTCTTTAGATATTTTTGTCAGATGTTACTATGGAATACTGAAGTATAATTACAAGCATTTCATAAGTGTCAAAGGCTTTTATTGACAATTACACGAAGTTGATGCAAATAGTCAATATTTGCAGTGTTGACCCTTCTTTTTCAAGACCTCTGCAATCCACCCTGGTATGCTGTCAATTAACTTCTGGGCCACATCCTGACTGATGGCAGCCCATTCTTGCATAATCAATGCTTGGAGTTTGTCAGAATTTGTGGGTTTTTGTTTGTTCCACCTACCTCTTGAGGATTGGCCACAAGTTCTCAATGGGATTAAGGTCTGGGGAGTTTCCTGGCCATGGACCCAAAATATCGATGTTTTGTTCCCCGAGCCACTTAGTTATCACTTTTGCCTTATGGCAAGGTGCTCCATCATGCTGGAAAAGGCATTGTTCGTCACCAAACTGTTCCTGGATGGTTGGGAGAAGTTCCTCTCGGTGGATGTGTTGGTACCATTCTTTATTCATGGCTGTGTTCTTAAGCAAAATTGTGAGTGAGCCCACTCCCTTGGCTGAGAAGCAACCCCACACATGAATGGTCTCAGGATGCTTTACTGGTTGGCATGACACAGGACTGATGGTAGCACTCACCTTGTCTTCTCCGGACAAGCTTTTTTCCGGATGCCCCAAACAATCGGAAAGGGGATTCATCAGAGAAAATGACTTTACCCCAGTCCTCAGCAGTCCAATCCCTGTACCTTTTGCAGAATATTTGTCTGTCCCTGATGTTTATCCTGGAGAGAAGTGGCTTCTTTGCTGCCCTTCTTGACACCAGGCCATCCTCCAAAAGTCTTCGCCTCACTGTGTGTGCAGATGCACTCGCACCTGCCTGCTGCCATTCCTGAGCAAGCTCTGTACTGGTGGAGCCCCGATCCCGCAGCTGAATCAACTTTAGGAGATGGTCCTGGCGCTTGCTGGACTTTCTTGGGCGCCCTGAAGCCTTCTTCACGACAATTGAACCGCTCTCCTTGAAGTTCTTGATGGTCCTATAAATGATTGATTTAGGTGCAATATTACTGTCAGCAGTGAAGCCCTTTTTGTGCAAAGCAATGATGACGCACGTGTTTCCTTGCAGGTAACCATGGTTGACAGAGGAAGAACAATGATTCAAAGCACCACCCTCCTTTTGAAGCTTCTAGTCTGTTATTCGAACTCAATCAGCATGACAGAGTGATCTCCAGCCTTGTCCTCGTCAACACTCACACCTGTGTTAACGAGAGAATCACTGACATAATGTCAGCTGGTTTTGTGGCAGGGCTGAAATGCAGTGGAAATGTTGTTGGGGGATTCAGTTCATTTGCATGGCAAAGAGGGACTTTGCAATTCATCTGATCACTCTTCATAACATTCTGGAGTATATGCAAATTGCCATCATACAAACTGAGGCAGCAGACTTTGTGAAAATTAATATTTGTGTCATTCTCAAAACTTTTGGCCACGAATGTATATTGGTTCCTGACTTCCCTGTAAAGTTGCGTATCGCGGGGACTATTTGATGCAAATGCAGAACGCCACAGGCTGTTTTTGTGCTGATCAAGGGCAGTCAAGTCTGGGGTGAACCAAGGGCTATATCTGTTCTTAGTTCTACAATTTTTGAGTGGGCCATGCTTATTTAAGATGGAGAGGGAAAGCACTTTTGAAGAGCAACCAGGCATCCTCTACTGACGGAATGAGGTCAATATCCTTCCAGGATACCCGGGCCAGGTCGATTAGAAAGGCCTGCTCGCTGAAGTGTTTTAGGGAGCGTTTGACAGTGATGAGGGGAACCGGGGGCTGAGGGGGGGTCTATAACAAGCGGCAACGGTGAGGGACTTGTTTCTAGAAAGGTGTATTTTTAATAGTAGAAGCTCGAATTGTTTGGGCACAGACCTGATAGTATGACGGAACTCTGCAGTAGATTGCAACTCCGCCCCCTTTGGCAGTTCTATCTTGTCGGGAAATGTTATAGTTAAGGATGGACATTTCAGGATTTTTGGTGGCCTTCCTAAGCCAGGATTCAGACAGGGCTAGGATATCCGGGTTGGTGGAGTGTGCTAAAGCAGTGAATATAAGAAACTTAGGGAGGAGGCTTCTAATGTTAACATGCATGAAACTAATGCTTTTACGGTTACAGAAGTCAACAAATGAGAGCGCCTGGGGAATGGGAGTGATGCTGGGGGCTGCAGGGCCTGGGTTAACCTCTACATCACCAGAGGAACAAAGGAGGAGTAGGATAAGAGTACGGCTAAAGGGTAAAATAATTGGTCGTCTAGTGCGTTCAGAACGGGGAGTTAAAGTGGCAAGTTTCTCGGCGTTGAAGAATAGATTCAAGGCATAATGTATAGACAAGGGTATGGTAGGATGTGAGTACAGTGGAGGTAAGCCTAGGCATTGAGTGACGATGAGAGAGGTTTTGTCTCTAGAGGCACCATTTAAGCCAGGTGCGATCACCACATGTGTAGGGGTGGAACATAAGGGCTAGCTAAGGAATATTGAGCAGGGCTGGACGCTCAACAGTGAAATAAGACAAAAAGTACTAACCAAAACAGCAATGGACAAGGAATATTGACATTAGGGAGAGATGTGTAGCCGAGTGATCATAGGGTCCAGTGAGTAGCTAGGCGAGCTGGAGGCACGGCGATTCAGACAGCTAGCAGGCCGGGGATAGCAGATGGGCCTCAGGGGAACTTCGCAACGGGAGAGTCTGTTGAAACCCCCTCGGACGGTTACGTCGGCAGGCCAGTTGTGATGGATCGGCGGTGCTCCGTGTCGACAGCAAAGGGTCCAGGCCAATTGGCAGAAGAGGTATTGAAGCCCAGGAATTATCTGATGGAATTCTTCGGCTAGCCGGGAGAAGGGCCTAGCTCGAGGCTAGCTCCAGGCTAACTGGTGTTTGCTTCAGGGCAGAAACCCACTCGGACGGTTACGTCGGTAGACCAGTCGTGGTGGATCGGCGGGGCTCCGTGTCGGCAGCAAAAGGTCCAGGGCAATTGTCAAGAGGTATTTGAAGCCCAGGAATTGCTTGATGGAATCTCTTAGGCTAGCCGGGAGATGGGCCTAGTTCGAGGCTAGCTCCAGGCTAACTGGTGCTTGCTTCGGGACAGAGACGTTAGACCGTAGTAGCCACTCGGATAGCAGCTAGCTAGCTGCGATGATCCGGAGTAAAGGTTCAGAGCTTGCGGTAGGAATTTCGGAGATGTGGTAGAGAAAAGCAGTCCAATATGCTCTGGGAAGATATCGCGCTGTGCAGGCTGGCAGGAGTTACCTGGGCTGAGGCTGGCAGTCCGCGTTAAAGGTGATTACCGCTAGCAGTGGCTAACTCACTACTAGTTAGCTGGCTAGCTTCTGAAGGGGGTTCCTTGGGTGAGGCGGGTTGCCGTCAGACTATGTTCAGTCCGTAGATGGAAAATGAGATTAAAAAAATTAAAAAAAGACATATATGTGTATATATATATATATATACACTGCTCAAAAAAATAAAGGGAACACTTAAACAACACAATGTAACTCCAAGTCAATCACACTTCCGTGAAATCAAACTGTCCACTTAGGAAGCAACACTGATTGACAATAAAGTTCACATGCTGTTGTGCAAATGGAATAGACAAAAGGTGGAAATTATAGGCAATTAGCAAGAAATACAGAATCGTTCCGTATTTTATCTAAATATTGCTGTTACATTGCACAACCTTCAATGTTATGTCATAATTACGTAAAATTCTGGCAAATTAGTTCGCCAGGCGGCCCAAACTGTTGCATATACCCTGACTCTACATGCAATGAACGCAAGAGAAGTGACACAATTTCCCTAGTTTAATATTGCCTGCTAACATGAATTTCTTTTAACTAAATATGCAGGTTTAAAAAAATATATACTTCTGTGTATTGATTTTAAGGCATTGATGTTTATGGTTAGGTACATTCGTGTAACGATTGTGCTTTTTTCGCAAATGTGCTTTTGTTAACTTCTTGCCACTAGGGGGGTGCTATTTCGACATAGCACAAATGTGTATCCAATGTAAACGGTCTCCTACTCAATTCTTGCTCGTACAATATGCATATTATTCTTACTATTGGATAGAAAACACTCTAGTTTCTAAAACCGTTGGAATTATGTCTGTAAGTGAAACAGAACTCGACTTAGAGCACTTTTCCTATGTCTGTGTGAGAATGGGAAATTTTATCATCTGCTTTGAGACCTGTCTTTAACTTTGCCTGTCTTCTATTGGTTGAGATGCACTGCATACGCCTTCCCCTGGCTGTTAGCGAATAGGGAGAGTTGAAATGACGTGGCTACGTATTTCCCAAAGTTTTTAAATTGATTGGAACCGAGGTGTCCGACCTTTTGGGACTAAGCGCTGACGCAAAGAGGGTCTTGGCATGTCTTTTTAGAACGTCTGGTTTTAGCTCCTAGAAGTATCCGGCTCTGTTTTTATTCGCTATAGGCTTTAAAGACATCATAATCTTGTTATTTTGAACCGAATTATACCAGTTTAGGTCAGTATATTGCGATTTTCAGGTATTTATTTCCATGGCGCTGTAGAAACGTGGGTGTCTCTCTCTCGAATGCCATTCTGTACTGCTAATTGCAACGTCGAGGGAAAKATTCTCCAACCCAGCAACGATTCTTTTGGCCAACGGACACCTTTCACAAGATTCTGATGGGAGTTCAGCTAATAGTAGGTACTATTTATGCTGATAAAACGTTGTTCTGTTGAAAAAGAAAAATGTATTAGACGCCATTATTTTCCATGTAGCGTTGCGCTATCGCACCCTGTATTGTACCCAGTATTGCGCAGTAAGGTTCATTTTAAAAATGTAATTCAGCGATTGCATTAAGAACTAATTTCTCTTTCAATTGCTGTCCAACCTGTATTTTTTTWGTCAAGTTTATGAATAGTTTTCGATAAGATTAGGTGCCTTTCCAAAATGGCGCCGGACAGATTGCTTGATTTTTTGCCCACTAAACACGTTGTGTAACCACGAATTYTGCGGCTAAATATGCACATTTTCGAACAAACTATATGCATTGTGTAATATGATGTTACAGGACTGTCATCTGAAGAATTCTGAGAAGGTTAGTGAAAAAATTAATAGCGTTTGGTGGTTTATAACGTTATTGCTATTTTTGGCATGAATCAATGCTACTGTGTGACTGACTTGTAGTAAGCTAAGATAACGCTATATTGTGTTTTCGCTGTAAAACACTTAGAAAATCTGACATATTGGCTATATTCACATGATCTGTGTCTTTCATCTGCTGTACGCTGTGTATTTTTAAGAAATGTTTTATGATGAGTAATTAGCTAATACACGATGGTCTCTGTAGTTATTCTAGTCATTTTAGTGATAGTTGTAATGGGGGCTGCAATTGTAAACTATGATTTATACCTGAAATATGCACATTTTTCTAACAAAACCTATGCTATACAATAAATATGTTATCAGACTGTCATCTGATGAGAATTGTTTCTTGGTTAGTGGCTATTTATATCTTTATTTGGTCGAATTTGTGATAGCTACTGATGCAGTAAAAAAAATGGTGGAGTAAAAAAAGTGGTGTCTTTTGCTAACGTGGTTAGCTAATAGATTTACATATTGTGTCTTCCCTGTAAAACATTTAAAAAATCAGAGATGATGGCTTGAATCACAAGATCTGTATCTTTCATTTGGTGTCTTGGACTTGTGATTTCATGAACATTTTATTTTATGATATCCCTGTAACTTTAGGCTAGGCTATGCTAGTCAGCTTTTGCGATGGGGGGGATCCCGGATCCGGGTTTGTGACTCGTGAAAGGTTAAATCATCCCCCGTTTGGCGAAGTTGGCTGTCTTTGTTAGGAAGAAATGGTCTTCACACAGTTCGCAACGAGCCAGGCGGCCCAAACTGCTGCATATACCCTGACTCTGTTGCACAGAACGCAAGAAGTGACACAATTTCCCTAGTTAAAATAAATTCATGTTAGCAGGCAATATTAACTAAATATGCAGGTTAAAAAATATATACTTGTGTATTGATTTTAAAGAAAGGCATTGATGTTTATGGTTAGGTACACATTGGTGCAACGACAGTGCTTTTTTTCGCCAATGCGCTTGTTAAATCATCCCCCGTTTGGTGAAGTAGGCTGTGATTCAATGATAAATTAACAGGCACCGCATCGATTATATGCAACGCAGGACAAGCTAGATAAACTAGTAATATCATCAACCATGTGTAGTTAATTATTGATTATGTTAAGATTGATTATTTTTTATAAAGATACGTTTAATGCTAGCTAGCACCTTACAGTGGCTCCTTGCTGCACTCGCATAACAGGTAGTCAAGCCTGCCACGCAGTCTCCTCGTGGAGTGCAATGTGATCGGCATCCAAAAATGCCGTTTACCGATTGTTATGAAAACTTAAAATCGGCCGTAATTAAATCGGCCATTCCGATTAATCGGTCGACCTCTACTCTCACGCATGCTTCAGTGTTGCTTGCCTTGAAGCAAAAAGCATGAAGAGGCATTTAGCCTGTCTGATAGGCTTACATCACTGGGCAGCGCAGCTCGCGTCACTGGGCAGCTCGCAGCTGTAGTCTGTAATAGTTTGCAAGCCCTGCCACATCCGACAAGCTTCAGAGCCTGTGTAGTAGGGTTCAATCTTAGTCCTGCTTTGCCTGTTTGATGGTTCGTCTGAGGGTATAGCGGGATCTCTTATAAGCGCCCGGATTAGTGTCCCGCTCCTTGAAAGCAGCAGCTCTAGCCTTCAGCTCAGTGCGGATGTTGCCTGTAATTCATGGCTTCTGGTTGAGATATGTACGTACGGTCACTGTGGGGATGACGTCGTCGATGTACTTATTGATGGAGCCGGTGACTGTGGTGGTGTATACTCAATCCCATTGAATGAATTCCAGAATATATTCTAGTCTGTGCTAGCAAAACAGTCCTGCAGTGTAGCATCCGCGTCATCTGACCACTTCTGTATTGAGCGAGTCACTGGTACTTCCTGCTTTAGTTTTTGCTTGTATCAGGAGGATAGAATTATGGTCAGAATTTCCAAATGGAAGGCGAGGGAGAGCTTTGTAGGTGTCTCTGTGTGTGGAGTAAAGGTGGTCTAGAGTTTATTTATTTATTTATTATTATTTTTTTCTCTGGTCAATAATGATAAGCCACCAGGTATAGAAAACCTTAATGGGAAACTATTGAATGGTAGCAGACTTTATTCCCACCTCCTATTTGCTACAGTGCCTTGCAAAAGTATTCACCCCCTTTGGCATTTGTCCTATTTTGTTGCATTACAACCTGTAATATAAATGTTTATGTGGATGTCATGTAATGGACATACACAAAATAGTCCAAATTGGTGAAGTGAAATTAAATAAATTGTTTCAAAAAATGTAAAAAGGAAAAGTGGAATGTGCATATGTATTCACCCCCTTTGCTATGAAGCCCCTAAATAAGATATGGGCAACAATTTACCTTCAGAAGTCACATAATTAGTTAGATTGCACACAGGTGGACATAATTTAAGTGTCACATGATCTCAGTATATATACACCTGTTCTGAAAGGCCCCACTGAAAGGCCCAACCCTCGAGTGGTTTATGGATTAACATGTACATTTCTTGGAATGGCCTAGTCAAAGCCCAGAACTCAATCCAATTGAGAATCTGTGGTATGATTTAAAGATCGCTGTACACCAGCGGAACCCATCCAACTTGAAGGAGCTGGAGCAGTTTTGCCTTGAAGAATGGGCAAAAATCCAAATGGCTAGATGTGGCAAGCTTATATAGACGTACCTCAAGATACCTGCAGCTGTAAGTGCTGCAAAAGGTGGCTCTACAAAATATTGACTTTGGGTGGGTGAATAGTTATGCATGTTCAAGTTTTCTGTTTTTTGTGTGTCTTATTTCTTGTTTGTTTCACACAAATATTTTGCATCTTCAAAGTGGTAGGCATGTTGTGTAAATCAAATGATACAATCCCCCCCAAAAAATCTATTTTAATTCTAGGTTGTAAGGCAACAAAATAAGAAAAATGCCAAGGAGGGTGAATACTTTCGCAAGTCACTGTATATATTTAACCAAAGACTAAAGGAGTGTGTGTCCACAGGTGTGGAATGAAGTTAAAGTAATTCCACTACCTAAAAATAGTAAAGCACCCATTGCTGGTTGTAACAGCTGCACAATCAGTTTGCTACCTGTTCTTAGTAAACTGATGGAGAGAATTGTGTTTGCCCAAATAAGTTAACTACTGACTTTCAGCATGCATATAGGGCACTCAACAGTACTGCACTGACTCAGATGACTGATTGGTTCAAATAAATGGGTAATAACATGATAGTTGGAGCTGTATTGTTAGCTTTCAGTGCCGCCTTTTGATGTTATTGATCATAAATTGTTATTGACAACTAAACTCACTTGCTATGGCTATACATTGCCTGCCATCATGGTTGGAGAGTTATTTATCCAATAGAACCTGGATTTTGTTCTTCAATGGAAGCTTCTCTAATATCAGATATGTACAGTGCGTTGTCCCTCTCGGCACTTGCCTTGAGCCGTTAATCTTCTCTATTTTTACAAATCGTTTAACACAAAGCTATACTGAAAAAGTATAAATGCCACATGTAATGTTGGTTTCATGAGATTAAATAAAATAAATGTTCCATACACACAACAAGCTTATTTCTCAATTTTGTGCAGAAATTTGTTAACATCCCTGTTGGTGAGCATTTGTCCTTTGCCAAGATAATCCACCTGACAAGTGTGGCATATCAAAAAGCTGATTAAACAGCATTATCATTACACAAGTGCACCATGTGCTGGGGACAATAAAAGGCCATTCTAAAATGTGTAGTTTTGTCACAACACAATGCCACAGATGTCTCAAGTTTTTGAGGTAGCTTACAATTGGCATGCTGACTGCAGGATTGTCCACCACACCTGTTTCCAGAGAATTTTATGTTAATTTCTCTACCATAAACCCCCTCCAACTGCGTTTTTAGAGAATTTGGCAGTAAGTCCAACCAGCCTCATAACCGCAGACCACGTTTAACCACACCATCCCAGGACCTCCACATCCGGCTTCTTCACCTGCGGGATCGTCTGAGACCAGCCACCCGGACAGCTGATGAAACTGTGGGTTTGCATAACCAAATAATTTCTGCACAAACCGTACCAGGGTCTTGACCTGACAGCAGTTCGGCGTCGTAACGGACTTCAGTGGGCAAATGCTCACCTTCGATGGCCGCTGATCAATCCCGGTTTCAACTGTACAGGGCAGACGGCAGACAGCGTGTATGGTGTCTTGTGGGTGAGCGGTTTGCTGATGTCAATGTTGTGAACAGAACCTCACCGCCACCATGGGGTAATGGTATGGGCAGGCATAAGCTACGGGAAAAAAAACACATTTGCATTTTATCAATGGCAATTTGAATGCAAAGATACCGTGACGAGATCCTGATGCCCATTATCATGCCATTCATCCGATGCCATCACCTCATGTTTCAGTTTGATAATGTATAGCCCCATGTTGCAAGGACAGAATTCTCTAATTCCCGCCAATATCCAGCAACTTTGCATCGGCATTGAAGAGTGGATTAGGATTAAATCCATAGATTAGGGCCTAATGAATTTATTTCAATATAACTGTAAATTGAATTTATATGTAACTCAGTTAAATATTTGAAACTGTTGCATATTGCGTTTTATTTTTGTTCAGTGTAGGACTATGTATCACAATGGGTGATTTTAATAATAAATACATCTAAATTTAAAAGCATTGTATTTGGTTCAAAACATTCTCTAAGACCTTAACCTCAATTGGAGTTGTACATAAAGGGAGTGACCATTGAGGAAGTTAAACTTCTTTGTAGAACATTGGATGGTCAGTTACTCAAGCAAACAGCAAAATTACCTTTAAAAAAAAACTGATTACAAAATAACTTGTGGAACGAGGGGGACACACTAACACCTTGTTTTATTTGTACCGTTTGGATGATTATTTTTGTTGCATTGTTTGTACAGGGAGTGTACAAAACATTAGGAACACCTTCCTAATATTGAGTTGCACCCACTTTTGCCATAAGAACATTTTTAATTTGTTGGGACATGGCCTCTACAAGGTGTCAAGCGTTCCACAGGGATGCTGGCACATGTTGACTCAATGCGTCCCACAGTTGTGTCAAGTTGGCTGGATGTCCTGTGGGTGATGGACCTTTTCTTGATACATTCTCATTTACTGTGCTATATATAACCTATGTTACTCGACATCTCTGACTTGTCGGTCTTCCCTCTCTCCATCACTCTCGTTACCTCCAATTAGCAGTCTCCCTCGAGAATGACTCCCCCTCACCAACGTCATCATCCTCATCAGCAGCACCATCGTCAGGGTGGCCCTCGAGGGCCCTCCTTCCAGGAGCACAGCGGCAGCACGCTGGCCCTGCAGCCCCTTCTCCCCCTGCACATGGCCCAACGCCGGGCACCAGTCAGGCCCCAGATGGACCCACCACACCGCATGATGAGTCCCCCTCCCTCACACAACCACCAACAGCAGCAGCAGCCCAAGAACATCCACATCAACCCCCATTTCAGGGGCCCTGCATCCTCCCCTGCACAAGGTAGGTTTGCACTTTGGGCTGCTCCGCATGTTTGCAGGGCCAAATAGCACCCCATTCCCTAGATAATGCACTACTGTTGGCCCTGGTCAAAGTAGTGCATTATGTAGGGAATTAGGGTGCTATTTGATACGCACACCTGGTCCTCTTTCATTGGCTTCTGACTTATTGTAATGATGGTGCCTCTTCTGTTGAATGTTGTGAGTATTTGCAACTTAGGTGAAGGCATAATATGCAATTTCGTTGGCAGTTATCAGTGCACTGCTTTGAAAAGTGTCATGTTTGGGTTGAATGACATGAGGATACTTCTCAAAGCCAGTAATAAGTTTGTTGTTTTTTGCCAGCATCTCCATTCCTCAATCTGTTTATCTGCCATGTCTTTCCAGACTGCCATTGAAGTGTGTGTGTGTGTGACTGTGTGTGTGGAGGGGGACAGGATAACGGGAGTGTTTTAAAGAGGTTGGCAAATGTCCCTGAACCCATATAGTGTATTTAGACCCCTTGACTTTTTCTAAATTTTGTTACGTTACAGCCTTATTCTAAAATGGATTACATCGTTTTTTCCCCCTCAATCTGCACACAATACCCCATAATGACAAATAAATCACATTTACATAAGTATTCAGACACTTTACTCAGTACTTTGTTGAAGCACCTTTGGCAGTGATTACGGCCTCGTTCTTTAGTTCCTTTTTGCCTCTGTCAAGATGTGTACATTCAGAGATTTGTCCCAAAGCCGCTCCTGCTTTGTCTTGGCTGTGTGCTTAGGGTCGTTATCCTGTTGGAAGGTGAACCGTCATCCCAGTCTAAGGTCCTAACCTAGTCCAGAGCGCTTTTCATCAAGGATCTCTTTCTACTTTACTCCGTTCATGTTTCCCTCGATCCCGATGAGTCTCCCAGTCACCTGCCGCTGAAAAACATCCCTACAGCATGATGCTGCCACCACCATGCTTCACCGTAGGGATGGTGCCAGGTTTCCTCCAGACGTGAAGCTTGTCATTCAGGCCAAAGAGTTCAATCTTGGTTTCATCAGACCAGATAATCTTGTTTCTCATTGTCTGCGAGTCCTTTAGGCACCTTTTATGGCAGGCTATCATGTGCCTTTTACTGAGGCCCGGCTTCCGTCTGGCCACTCTACCATAAAGGCCTGATTGGTGGAGTGCTGCAGAGATGGTGGTTCTTCTGGATGGTTCTCCCATCTCCACAGAGGAACTCTGGAGCTCTTTCAGTGACCATCAGGTTCTTGGTCACCTCCCGGATCAAGTCCCTTCTCCCCCAGTTGCTCAGTTTCTCTGGGCAGCCAGCTCTAGGAAGTGTCTTGGTGGTTCCAAACCACTTTCATTTATGAATGGTGATGGCCATTGTGTTCTTGGGGACCTTCAATGCTGAAGACATTTTTTGGTACCCTTCCCCAATCCTGTCTTGGGGGCTCATGGCTTGGTTTTTGCTCTGACATGCACTGTCAACTGTGGGACCTTATATAGACAGGCGTGTGCCTTTCCAAATCATGTCCAATCAATTCAATTTACCACAAGTGGACTTCGTTGTAGAAACATCTCAAGGCTGATCAATGGAAACAAGATTCTCAATTTTGAGTCTCATAGCAAAGGGTCTGAATACTTATGTAAATGAGTTATTTCTGTTTTTTAGGTTTAATACATTTGCAAAAAATTCTGAAAACCTGTTTTCACTTTGTCGTTATAGTGTGTAGATTGATGAGGGGGGAAAAAATAATTTAACCTCTTATGGATCCCTTGAGCGCGAATCCTGCTCGAATTCCGTTAGCGGGATTGATTTGACAACATCCAGTGAAATTGTAGCGTGCCAAATTCAAACTACAGAAATATCAATATTCAGCCTTCACGAAAATATAAGTGTAATACATCAAAATAAAGCTTAACTTCTTGTTAATCCAGCCGCTGTCTTAGATTTCAAAAAGGCTTTACGGCGAAAGCAAACCATGCGATTATCTGAGGACAGCGCCCCGCATACAAACACATGAAAATCATTTTTCAACCAGGCAGATGCGACACAAAAGTCAGAAATAGCCATATAATAAATGCCTTACCTTTTGAAGATCTTCTTTTTGCAATCTCAGATGTCTGACACAATGATTGGTCGTTTTGTTTGATACATTCCTTTATATCCCCAAAATGTCCATTTATTTGGCGTGTTTGATTCAGAAATAGACCGGTTCCAACATGACTACAAAGTATCTAAGTTACCTGTAAACTTGGTCCAAACATTTCAAACAACGTTCCTAATCCAACCTCAGGTATCCTAAAATGTAAATAAACGATAACATTTAAGACGGAATAAACTGTTTCTAATACCGGATAAAAACGTGAAGCGCGCTCCAGTTCACGCGCAACAAAAGACTAAAGCCCTTCAGAGTGACACCTACAAAGAACAGCCCTACTTCTTCATTTCTCAAAAGAAAATCATCGAACAATTTCTAAAGACTGTTGACATCTAGTGGAAGCCATAGGAACTGCAATCTTGGCTCTAATAAATCAGGTCTCCCATAGAAAACCATTGGAAAACAGTGACCTAAATTTTTCCCCCCTGGATGGATTGTGCTCGGGGTTTCGCCTGCCAAATCTGTTCTGTTATACTCACAGACATTATTCTAACAGTTTTAGAAACTTCAATGTTTTCTATCCAAATCTACTAATTATATGCATATCCTAGCTTCTGGGCCTGAGTAGCAGGCAGTTTACTTTGGGCACGCTTTTAATCCGGACGTGAAAATACTGCCCCCTATCCCAGAGAGGTTAATCCATTTTAGAATATGGCTGTAATGTAACAAAATGTGGGAAAGGGTCTGAATACTTTCCGCATGTGCTGTATATACAACGTACTGTCCTTTACAATTTCTGCTGTTAAATTAATCCCCATTGCCAGTTACAACAAACTGATTATGAATTGAAGATGCATGTAATATTTACTGAAGTCAAAAAGCTTAGCTAATACTGTATGATGAAGTGGCCTCAGAGCCAAATGTACCCATCTACCTTAACCTGTGGTCCTTTAAGAGAACTACAACCGCATGCTTTTACTATGTTTATTCTTTAATTCCTTTTAGCCTCTGTCCAGATGGGTGCAAGTGGGAGCTCATTTTGGAGGTGAAATATAAAAACAGTTTTCAGACGAACGCTAGATCCACATTTGGTGCGACGTGTGAGAGCCTTCAAACGTGCCTGTGTAACAGCTCACGAAGGGGTGTCTAATGGACTGCCTCTCCTTTTCCCCACACTCGTTCTCTCTTACTATTCCCATTTCTTTCTCGACCCCCAATCTTCTACATCTTTCTCTGTCTGCAGTGCCCTTGCTGCCTCCTGTCCAGAGCCAGCCCAGACCTGCTGTGGGTCCTCAGAGGTTCCCTGTGAGTAGCAGCTGCTCCCCCGTCTCCGTTAACAGTGTGGACCTTTTTGTGAGAGAAATGTCATTATGGCAATTAGATGCCCACTCGGATCCAAATACTGTTAGAGCAAATCTGTAAACTCTGATACCAAGTCTGTCTGCACAACTGGAAATGGTTGATAGGGGCTTTAGGCAGTGGCTATGGTGGCAGGCTTAGTTTAGTTTGCACTCTTCATGGATGCGCTATGGCTCAGACTCTGAGGTTGGCATCATAATGAAATCCTGAAATCAGGGCTGCCTCCCAAATTGAACCTTATTCCCTACATAGTGCACTCCATCTGACCAGAGCCCTATGGGAATAGGGTACCATTTGGCACACAGCCCGAGATAAAGCCTACCACCGCCAGTGAAAATACCACTTTTTATTCGCCAGTGAAAATACCACTTTTTAGGACAAGTTTGTCCCAAAGCAGAACAGTCCTTTAGATGGCTGTTTGAATGGGTAAAACATGCCCAAAACACAGTTTTGTTTCATACTCTGGGCTAAAAAGATAGTCAGGTAGTCAAAGAAAGGAATATGGAGTCATTGAAGAGCCTCAGAGTAAACTAGAACCCATTACAGAGATAACAGGAAAGTAATGCTTTTTTAAAGTGATTACAAACATTGTGGGGGAAGTGGATTGGCTAGGCAGCCAAATATGCCTCAAGTTACTCAGTTGCATCCCAAATGGCACCCTATTCCCTACATAGGGCACTACTTTTGGTCAGAGCCCATAGTGCTCTGGTCAAAAGTAGTGCACTATGTAGGGTATAGGGTGCCATTTGGGATGCAGACTCAGTTCTCCCAGCTAATGATGCCCAGGCATCAGGTGGCGCTGGTGCTGACTGACACCTTCCCGGGATGAGCGTTTTATATGGATTTATGCAAATCAGCTTAAACATTTGAAAATGGCTGCGTCCAATTGCATTTGGCAAAAGGTTTACAAATGAGCCAGGGTCTCGCGTTAGTCTGTTATTTGGAAATTGCCTACATTTTATTCAGTCTTCCTCGTCTCCTCTCCATTTTCAATTTTCCAGTGCCAGTTTCCATCAGTCTGTGATGGCGGTGGACATTGATAGCAGAGAGAGTGCTTCAGTGTGTGTAGCAGAGCTGTTTTACACTTTTGTCAGAGTTTGAGGGAGAGGCTAAGCTGACGCCAAGCACAGTGTTGGTTTGCCCAGCTGTCAATCACTTTTAGGCTGCTGTTGCCACAGACGGGATTTGAAATACATGTGACAAAAAGACCTGCAATATCCATGTACGACTGGGCACCAGGTTACGGATGATTATCATATATTATCAAATGTAATTGTTCAAGGAGGCGGCAGAGATTGAGATTATGCCTCTAATATTCTGTAATATCGTTATGAACAATATTGTTAATCAGGGGGTCCAATTAAGAGCTCATTAGGGGGCTATAATGATGAAAAAACTGCTAGTCAAGAATATATTTTTATGTTTTGTAATTTGCATGTAGTTGAAATAGTATCCATTATATCAAGTGCTTGGTGGTGCCGTACCGTATATTAATTTAGCAGTGGCTGGCCGCTGCTTCTAAATCGTTGCAGCCATGCCAATAAAAAAATATATATTAAAATTTGCGATGGTAAAACTAAAACCAGATATAAAGTATATAGAAAAGATAAAGGAGCTATATCTTTGAGAACTAATGATCGGCAATAAAAACTAGTCAGAGAATCTAAAATAAAAATGTCATGACATGGGGGTGCCCCCATTGATTTTGTTATGTTTTAGTCACTCAGATAACATAAAACGCCATAAGCCATGGCCAAATGTGTAGAATTGTAGGAAATTCATTTTTTTAAAGTAACATGTTCTTTCTGCCCCCTGGCAAAATGTGTAGAATTGCAGGAAATTTACTTTAAAGCAGCCAAAGAGGATAGCCTTTAAAATCTTTGGTCGGACACCGCGCAATTGGCCATGCCCGCTATCACCCCCTATCATTGTCCTTAGAAAGGTGAAATCCCTCCCTCATCAGTGGCAACAATATGCAATTTGTACAAAACACTATGTCCAAAGAGGGAACAACGAAAAGAAATGTCACTTCTAATCCTCTTCGTTTCCATTTCTCATTGAATGGTTTGACATTTGGCCTGGTCCATTGTATGACATTTGTCTTAGCTAGCCCTCTTCTCTTTCCGAGGGGGATATCTGCAGCATCAGTTACACATTGAGCACCTCTCAGCCTGTTTATCGAGGATTAACACTCAGAGGATGAGCCGCGTTATCAAATTCATACAAATTTCCAGAGGTATTATGTATACACCCAAGCCTCCATTGTGTATACCGGACTGACCTTTGCAACAGAGCTTTAACGTCCAAACTAACAATGTGATCCGCTCCCTCTCCTCCTCTGCTTCGTTAAGCCCCGTTGATTAACTTTCTGTTAAGCAACTTTGGCGACTCTCTCCAGTCCAGCATTCAAAAACACCCCTCGATCCCTCTCTAAATGCCGTCAGTCTACCGGCGAATCAGGATGGATTAAGCTTAGATAGCATCTTAAGTCATTTATAAAGCGGCAAAGAGGGAGGGAGGTCTAAGCACCGCATTTGTGGAAGTGCCACATGTTGAGTTGAAGGTTAATTTTTCAACAGAGACTGATGTTTAAGAGGATAAAGGAGAGACGGGCTGTAAGGGGGGCTTCTTATTCCAAGGAGGGATTAGCAGATCGTTATCTGCTGCTTTTCCTTGAAGGTAGATTAGACGCCGCACGGTGGGGGGGATTGTGTGCTGTGTGGAAAGTGGAAAGCTGTTGTACATACAAAATGGGTGGCTGGAACAAAGAAATTAGCACTGATTTAAGCCAAGCCCAAAATGCTTTGCCATCCTTGTTCCCGAAATGCGAGCAGGTCACGTCAACAAAGTTTATATGTTGGCTTTAGTGCAGGTTTACAATAGCGATCCTGTAATTCACATTTTTTCATACGATATTTTACATATTTGAACCGTTTCTCAAATGGATGTTTTCTTGACCAAAATGGCAGATTCTGTCATGTTGCTATGATCCAATGACCACTCTAGTGAGTTATAGAGGTTTATTCTCAATGGTATTTTCTCTGAATATTTGTGTGCACAACTATACATTTCACGCAAGTCAACATCGTGCCTAATGAGAATAATCCTAGCCATTACATTTTGAGCACTCACTCCCTTTCTAGTATAATATTATTACCCGAAATTTCCATTTTGGGGGGGGGGGGTTTAATTAGTTTGATTACAGTGGTTCCCAATGTGGAATTAAATGCATGAGCGTTTTTGTGTGCTCCTCTCCCCCAATCACAGGGACCGGGGGACTTCCAGCAACAGCACGTGCCGGGTAATTTCGGCCAGAGGCCCTCCCATCACATGGAGCCCTGGAGGAACCAGCCTCCCCCCACCCCCCAGGACAGAGAGCCTTTCTTCATTGGGGGTGAGACTGCGTCCCAAACGGCAACTTATTCCCTTTTTAGCGCACAATTTTTTGTTATTGTCCCAAATGGTACCCTATTCCCTACATGGTGCACTAATTTTGACCAGGGAGCTCTGGTCAGAAGTAGTGCACCACATAAGGAACAGGGTGCCATTTGGGACGTAGCCCTCCTTACCTAGCCCCACACACCCAACTCACCCACCCATGCCTCCTTCCCTGCCTTTAAGGGGTTACGTCTTCTCTCTTAGCATATCTAACCCTTCTGGGCATTAACCCCTAGCAGTACACCTTCAGGGTACACTGCAAGGGTAATTGCGGAGTTCCATTAACTCAATTAATGTTATGTATGTGCTCATGCATGCATTTGAAATGAGTCGGGGCTCCTAATGTACATGCGTATCACTTCTCCATTTACTGCTTATGTGGAATGAGAATACCATCAAATATTTGTGTCGTGTTCTGTTAAAATAAATGTGAGCCTATGTATTGGCAGTCGCCGTCTGATGTATTGAAAGTGAGTGGAGATGCGGCAAACAACTTGAAGTCTCAGTTGTGGTTCTTTCCTCCCTCCTATTTCCCCTCCTGTTCTATAGAGCCAGGGCGGTTCCCAGGGCAGCAGCTGCTCATGTTCGATCACCAGAACTCCGGCTTGCTCATGAACAGTAATAACCACCAGCTCTCCAGCCAGGGCCACATGGCCTTCAACCAGCCAAGCCCAGGGGGGTTCAACCAGCTAGGCCAGGGCCCAGGGGGCCAGCTAGGGATGTTTCAGAGAGAGCCCCCCAGACCTAACCTGCCTCCCCAGGGCCACCCCCAGAGCCACCAGGGCATGGCCAGCCTGACTGGGCACAGTGGACCCACCAACACCAGGCTCTTCATGGGCCACCGTCAGCCCGGTTTCCCACAGCAGCAGGGGACTCCCGGGCCGTTCCCCTCACAGCAGCTCCAGTTTGGGATGCAGGTACGGATGAGAGTAAGTGAATCTACTACCAATTAACATGTGTGGTGGTGGCCTGCACTCTGCCTGCGCAAGAGGCGTGCGGAATGATTTAAGCGTTGGTCCACAAATGGGAATGTTATCTATTTGTTAATTCGTTTGTTTACTCTGCATGGAAGGGAATCTGTTCAGTTTGTATTGTAAACTCTGGCTTTTCCAAGCTTCTTCACGATCTGTAATTATTCAGTGCCTGTTGAGATGCATGTCAAATGTGAAATATGGGCCTTTTCTTATTTTATAAACCAATCGTGTATTTCACCCAGTTCTCTGGATTATTAAAATGTTGGAAACCCGAGTAATGATCACATAAATAAGTCAAGCACGTTGAATATTCCCTGTTAGTGAAGCAGTCATAAAAACTGTTCGTATTTCTGAGACCTCCCTCCCTTGCGGTATGTATGGTGAGCCACAGACAAGAGTGCCCTCTAGTGTACGACTCATAGTTCTACCTCGGTTACTGCGGCTATATGAGGACACCGATTGGAGGTTAATCAAATGCATGTAACAGTTTCTCCTTGAAGAAGCTTGAATCGTGTGCGTATGACAATTCAGAACTGTGGCTTTTTCCCATCAAATTATAATTAAATTATTCAAATTATTTGTCAAAACCGTACGTCTTAAGACCATGTCAAAGTTAAACTCACTCATTCTGCCCGCTTTGTCTTTTTTTAATTATTTTTATTAAACTAGGGCTTGATGCAGCACGGCCTTCTCCACTCGCAGCTCCAGCATCATGACTTGCCTCTATCCCATCAGCAACAACAACATCAGCAGCACCACAGACAGGACCTGTCTCAGCCGCCCCTCCAGCACCACTCTCACCCCCATCCCAACGAGCAGCGGCAAGGCCTCATGATGCACCACGGCGGCGGGCAGGGCCAGCCCCCCTTCCACCAGCAGCAGATGCAGCAGCACGGCAGCCCCAGACAGATGCACCCTAGCGGGCCCCGCCCCCAGAACCTCCAGCAGCGTAACGCCCCCATCAGGCCAAGGATGGTGAGTTTCAGAATTGTGAAATGATTGTGCTCACAATCGGTCATAGGACTGTTTGGGTTTATGGTTCCAAACGATTTTTGAATGAATTGACATGCTTTACTTTCAATCAAAAACCCAAACTGGCACAAAAAGAAAATCACATTGGTTATGTAGGCTACGCATATCAAGCGCATGTCAATACAAATCATCCCTCCCCTTTCCACAGAGCCCTCCTGCCCCCAAAGTCATTCCCCATCGCAACAGCAACCTCCGCGAGCTCCCCGTGGCACCTGGCAACCAAAACGCCTCCAACGTCCGCCCCGCCTCTGCGCCAAACGCCTCCAACGTCAGGCCCGTTGCCAGGGCAATGCAAGGAGGGGCGCGACCGGGCCTGAACCCTCGGCCGGTACCCGGCGGTGGCAGAGGAAGAGCCCAGCCTGCTGCTGCCAACAAGGCTGCAGCACAGCTACCTGGGCCACATGGAAGAACGGTGGTTCGCAGGGATTCCACAAGCACTCGGCCAAACACAGCAGTACAGGTCAGTTCTGCACCACATGTAAATGGCACCCTATTCCCTATATAATGTAATAAAGCTCTGGTCAAAAGTAGTGTACTATGTAGGGAATAAGATGCCAGTTCAGACACACCTAAAAGGAGTGTCTAAATTAAACAGTGTTGTGGCTAAAACGGGAAAACAACTTGAAACGGCTGGGATTTCTATGTGCGACTCATTCGCAATATAGAGAGAATTTAGAAAATGAGCATTAGGTTTTATTTCGTTAATCGTTTTCTCTGTTTTATCACATATTCAAGGCATGGAGCTAATTTGAGAATGCTTTCTTATTTTGACAGACGGTGTGCCTGTAATATTCAGTAACCTGAGATAAGCCGAGCGAAGCCCGCCGTGATCCTAAGTGGGGTAGTTCTATTTATTTAATGGCCCGATCATAAGGTTAGAAATGAGATGAGACTCATTCACAGAGGAGTCCATTAGAAAATTAATCAATACCATCGTGGTATATTTCTCTGGGGGGATATCGCTTTTCATTGCTACTGTGAATGTCACACCAATTTAGACGGTTCCAATGGTAAACACTGTAACTCTGTGGTTGCGTCTCAAATGGCACCCTATTCCCTATAGTGCACTGCTTTTAACGAGCGCTGGTCAGAAGTAGTGCACTATAATGGGAATAGTGTGAGGCAGGGCTGGGAATTGCCAGGGACCTCACAATACGATTGTGTATTGCTATTATCACAATTCTATGTATTCACTGAGGGTACAAAACTTTAGGAACATCTGCTCTTTCCATGACAGAATGACCAGATGAAAGTTGTAATCCCTTATTGATGTCACCTGTTAAATCCACTTCAGTCAGTGTAGATGAAGGGGAGGAGATCGGTTAAAGATGGATTTTTTAAATCCTTGAGGCATGGATTGTGTGCCATTCAGAGGGTGAATGGGCAAGACAAAGATCTAAGTGCCTTTTGAACGGGGGATGGTAGTAGGTGCCAGGCGTACCGGTTTGAGTGTCAAGAACTGAAACGCTGCTGGGTTTTTCCACGCTCAACAGTTTCCTGTGTGTGTCATGAATAGACCACCACCCAAAGGACATCCAGCCAACTTGACACAACTGTGGGAAGCATTGGAGTCAACATGGGCCAGCATCCTTATAGAATGCTTTTGACACCTTGTAGAGTCCATGCCCCAATGAATTGAGGCTGTTCTGAGTGTAAAAGGGTGCTGCAGAGGGACAAGAGAGCCATGAGAGAACCAGTTTTGATCAATCGTGGAAATTAAAGTGCTGAAAACAAAATGGGCTCCCTATTTAAAAAGAGCAAGCTATGAAGGATAAACACTGGAGTTTTGGTGCAGGTACAGCAAGCTAGCGCAAAAATTATAACGCAATATTGTCGGAAAGATACGCTATATCGGCAAAAATAATATCCCGATATGAAACTATAGATTTCTTTCCCCATCAGTAGTCTGAGGGCCCATTGGGCTCTGGTCAAAAGTAGTGCACTATATAGAGAATAGGGTTCCATTGGGGAAGCAAGCCTGTGTTACTAGCACATTGTGAGTTTGTGTCTTTGTGATGTTTCTCATATTGTTCGATTTGTTGTAGGATCCGGATGAGGACGAGGAGACGCGGCAGTACCGTCTGAAGATCGAGGAGCAGAAGCGTCTCCGGGAAGAGATCCTGAAGAGGAAGGAGATGAGGAGGCAGATGCAAGCCGGCGTCCGCAAGAAGGAGCTTCTGGAGCGCATCAACGGCCAGGGTGACCCACCACAACAACAACAACAACAACAACAGCCGCAACACCACCAACAACAACTGCAACGTCAGTTTCCTCCTAAACCTCAACAGCCCCAGCAAGGCACTTCTGCCTTCCCTCCCAACGGCACCCCACAGACGCCCCCCGCACTCCGCCAGAACGTCAAGACCCGCCTGACCAAGGGTGAGCAAGCCCCGGCTCCAGGCTGGCAGGGCGGCCAGCAGGGACGTAACACCTGCCCCGGGGGCCCTGGTCCCAACCCTCACCAGCAGGCACAGTGGCAACAGCAACACGGGCAGCAGAGGAGGAACGTTACCCAGCTGAACCCTATCAGACCAGGTGGGGCCCCTCTCATGGGGAACATGCCCATTCAGGGAGTCCCGATGGCGGCTCTGGGTTCAGGCCAGGCCCAGTCTCTGGGGCCTAAATCAGGGGTGAAGAGAACTGTGATGCAGCGAGCCAACAGTGGAGACGGAGCGGGCCCACAAGTCCCACAGAAAGTTAGAGTGGTCAAGCTTCTAGGAGGGGTGAGTTCCTGGTTTGGTGATTTGCTTTTGGACTGACAGACATAGGGTTGCAAAATTCCAGGAGAATTACGGAATCCGGAGGGAATAAACAGGAAATCCTGGAAAACCTGGGAATTTGGGGAAAATGTACCAGAATTTTGCAATCCTAAATAAACAGCATCTTTGTTTCGTTTTGCCTTTGTCCTGCAGTTCGTTCGGTGCCCTCTATTGTTTCCTTGAAAGTGAATTCAACGTAAGAATTTCCTGATACTTTTAAAGGTCACCCACTCACTAGGACCACATGTTTTGTAACCTATTTGGAATGCCATATGGCTCTCATTTTGACAAGATGTATCCATAAAGTGTCCCATTTCCTTTGTTTTTGTGGTGGTATTGAAGATGAGGCGCTTCCACACTCATCTTAGCTTTAAAATACTAATAGAAACCAGTCATTAATGTGAACTGTCTGGCATTTCTCTGACATTTATTAAATGTAATTGGTGTTTGAGACACCACTGCTCTTAAAGGTTGGTGTTTGTCCTTTTTGAAGGCATACCCATATTGTTTTTAAAAGATCTAGACGGGGGAACTTTAAGTGTAAAACAGGCAAGACGGTTATGAGCCAACTCGGTCCAGATTCAGAAATCCCTCCTTTGTCAGCTTTGGATCATTTTATTCTTGTTGGTTCAAATCACTACTGACGCCTTAATTATGAATTAATCACGGTTGTAAATTGGAAAAGGCTTTGTGTATAAACATTCGTATCTGTCGTTGATGAGGCAGTTGTGAGATGTGATGTATTTTGGAGTAAGCTGCTTTGCTCACATCCCAGAGGATAAGGCTGTAAAGGCTGCATCGCAGGCTCTGTCTCTCTGCTGCCCTAAATGAAGATAACGGAGTGTCAGCCACGTTAATAGAAACCTGTTCCTAGCTATCTGAAGTGCCGCATCTCCGAGGGAGAGAGGAAGCCCATAGCTGTGCTGAAAAAGCAGATTCTCCAGATGCTCTCTCCTCCGCCACACATTGTTCCGCTGTCATCGGCAGCCTGACAATGTTATCTCGCTCGCTCCCTCCCTCTCTCCAGCAGCCGCCTCTCAGGTGTGTGAGCCATAGAAACGTCAACCCACGACTCGCGTCAATTAATCTTCCCTTAGCAGGGCGGCTCTGCGCCATAATACCTGTGTAAGAAAGAGTCGCCACTTTTGAGGGAATTGGATTTGTATAGCTTAGGCAGTGCAGATAAGGGGGGGGGGGGGGGGGTTTAATTCAGAATAGGGCCCTACAATGCAACATGCGCTACAAAAGCCAGGGGGGTGGGGAGGAGACGGGGTGGGGTAAAGGGACGGGGAACATGTGAAGCCGGTGTCACTCGGGTGTAATGCAGCTTAGCATCTGATGGGTGCAATCAGCAGCTGTAGATTTCTATAGGAGGATTAATCCATTTACTGTGGGATGACGGCAGGAGACCGGTCAAAGTCAGATAGCACTGCTGTCTTTCTCTCTTTTCCTTGTATTGATCTGTCACATTAAGAGGAGGAGGAGGAGGAGGAGAGAAGAGACAGCCTTCATCTCTTTCCGCGTGTGGGTGTGCATGTGTGTAGGCTGTACGGCCCTAGCTATCTGTAACTGTTTAATAACGAGAGCGTAACCATGTTGGATCCATTCTCAGCATGAGGCCCACAGTGCTCCGCCGCAAAGCTAATGTCTTCATGGGTATTGTGGTGTGAGAACAGGAAAGCCAGACTGGCTTCAGATATTGCTGAAGGGCGCATTTCAACAGGACCTTTTTCAACCGTTTTGATGTTCGATTTGATGTCTGGAATCCGTGACCGGTCTTGTGTTCTCTGCGTCGCCAGGCCCTTGGATCCAATCGAGGGACTCCATCCAGACCACACTGTGTAACAGTTAAAATCGAGAAATGAGTCGAAAGTCTGTTGGTCGGCGTATGCGCCCCAAATGGCACTCTATGGCCTGCGATAGTGCACTATGTTGGCACCCTATTCCATACAAAGTGCACTACTTTTGACCAGAGCCCCCCCATGGGACTTTGGTCAAAAGTAGTGCACTCTAATGGGAATAGGGTGCCATTTAGGACACAACCCTGCAGTCTATTTACTTTGCCTGTACTGTGTGATCTCTAGGGAGGAGATGTGAGTGGTGCCAGCGCCCCAATCCAGCAGCAGGCCACCAAGCCAGCCCCCCAGCTCCGCCAGGGCCCAGTGAGGAAGGTAACCCTGGCCAGCCCCCTCGGAGGACAACCCATACAGGGCCTGGTCACACAGGGGGGCAGAGGGGGCATGGGCAACAGGGTAGGTTGTTATATCTACTCATACCTATCACCATTACGAGCACTACACAAAAAAACTGTGTATGTGTCCCAAATGGCACCTTATTCCCTACATAGCCATTTGAGGTGCCATTTGGGATGGAACCAGTGGACTCTAAACAGGGCCGAGCTAACATGCTATAGCGTTACTTACCAGGGCCTAAAAATTGTTTTTTTGTCCACCAGCCAGTACTGTCATATTAAGGGCAGGTGTATTTTTGACAGGAACGCTACCTAGAACTTTCATCTTTTAAATATAGATGTAAGAAAATCCTCTCTTAATACATTGCTATTCGCTATGTTTTTCATGCCTCTGGCGTTCCCCTGCTGTTTGTTAGTAGCTGTACCATTTGGAGCAGGTCTGGTAATAACTTAAGACAGGACAGTATGCCAGGTGTAGTAATGTTGACAAGCTGAGAGTCAGTGTGACACGACTGCTACACGGGGTCCCCTGGCCTCTCTGCACGCTTGTCACCAGCCCGCCGTCTCGGCGGACGGGATGGACGCTCTTGGCTCGGCGACACTGACAGGGAAAGGCAGCCACCATGACGCCTGGTTGGCTGGCTCTCTCCTTCTTTGTACTCTGGGGGTCGCTCCCCCTTTCCGCCGCGGCGGCTGACGAACGGACACACCACTCCCTCGCTCGCTCTCGTATGAAGAAGATGCAACAGATGCGCGCAGGCAGCAGTCATGTTTTGACGTTGACGCTGTATGTAGAAATATAATAAGTCAATCAAGCAAAAGCACCAGCTCAGCGGCCCGGAGATGTTTATGAGAAAATGGAGGAGAAAAAAACAGCAGGTTTTTGAATTTTTACTAATGCTGATAAACAGTAGATGTAAGTCTCTCTGGATAAGACTGCTAAAGGACGTAAATGTACAGTGTATTCAGACTTTTTCCACATGTTGTTACGTTACAGCCTTATCCTAAAATTGATTTAAATAGTTTTTTCCTCATTAATCTACACACAATACCCCATAATGACATAGCGGAAACATGTTTTTAGAAATTTTTGCTAATTTATAAGAAAGAAAAACAGGAATATTCAGACCCTTTGCTATGAGACTTGAAGTTGAGCTCAGGTGCATCTTGTTTCCATTGATCATCCTTGATGTTTCTACAACTTAATTGGAGTCCACCTGTGGTAAATTCAATTGATTGGACATGATTGTCTATATAAGGTCCCACAGTTGATAGTGCATGTTAGAGAAAAAACCAAGCCATGAGGTTGAAGGAATTGTCCTTAGAGCTCCAAGACAAGATTGTGTCGGGGCACAGATCTGGGCAGCATTGAAGGTCCCCAAGAACACAGCAGTCTCCATCATTCCTAAATGAAAGAAGTTTGAAACCACCAAGCCTCTTCCTAGAGCTGGCCGCCCGGACAAACTGAGCAATCGGGGAGAAGGGCCTTGTTCAGGGAAGTGACCAAGAACCCGATCGTCACTCTGACAGGGCCCGGACTTGAACCCAATCGAACATCTCTGGAAAAACCTGGAAATAGCTGTGCAAAGACACTCCCGTCCTACCTGACAGAGCTTGAGAGGATATGCAGAGAAGAATACAGGTGTGCCAAGCTTGTAGCATCATACCTAAGAAGGCTTGAGGCTGTAATCGCTGCCAAAGGTGCTTCAACAAAGTACTGAGTAAAGGGTCTGAATACTTATGTAAATGTGATATTTCATTTTTATTCTTTATAAATTTGCTAAGATTTCTAAACTGTTTTTGCTTTGTTATGTGGTATTGTGTGTAGATTGATGAGGAATAAAAACAATTTAATCAATTTTTGAAAAAGTTAATGTAATTGTGGAAAAAGTCAAGGGGTCTGAATACTTTCTGAATGCACTGTAGATATCACGCATCTCGTTGCCACTCGGCTGAATGCGGAATTAAAACAACATACCTGCATAAGAGGTTCAAGCAGTTTCCTCTCTTTCCCCCCTCCCCCTTTCTTTCCTCCCTGCCTGGTGCAGGTGGTTGTCCCGGGGTGTGGCAGAGCCAGAGGGGCAGCGGGAGGGGCGAGTCAGCTGGGCCGTGGGCGCCTGATTCCTACCAGACAGAGCCAGAGAGGGGCAGAGGACAGCCAGGCCTGCACTGTGTCCATAGACGGCCTCTCCACATCCACCACTGACGCGCAGCTCCGAAACTTGCTCAACTCAATCGGCCCCATCCAGGTAGGCCTTCTTTCCTTGTCTCCATCTGTGTTTGCGTCTCAAATGGCATCGTAGAGTGCTCTACTTTAAATAAAAAATGCTATATATATTATTATTTTTAGGGTGCCACTCTAGGGTGCCATTTGGGACGCTTACCCTACTCTCCCTCCATGCTTCTCTGCTCCACCGGTAGAAAGTCTTCTATGCTCCCGCTCATATTGGTGGATCCGATTGTGGTCTGCTAGCACCCTCTAGCTACAGAATGTAATATAACCACACCTGCCTCCCCCATCCACCCCTGCTCCCTCTTGTGGATGAGAAAAGCTTGCGATGGGGGTAGCAGCAACTGCTCAGTTCTAAACACGCCTGCTCTCCCCTTGTTCTGCTTATGCTGCCGCAGATGTTCAAAATGCTGCCCCAGCAGAGGAAAGCCATTGCCAAATTTCACAATCCCCAGCATGCCTTGAGTTTCCAAGTCAGCTTCAACAGGTAAATACACCACTTTGTTTCATTCTCCCTATTTAAAACCCACAATCCTCTGTCACTATTCTGAAAATGTAGTCCCCCCCCCCCCAAAAAAAAATCTATCATTATGAAAAGGGCTTACACCTAACACCAAATTAGAACGCTTACTCATCAATGCATCTTTCTTTTGGAACCACACAGGCATATGATAGATTTGTCCCATATTGATGTGTCACTGATTGATGTCTGAAGCGCGCGGTAGAGGGTGGCGGCGAGTGCCCAGTGCAGGACGTCACGCCTGACGCTCATGTGGCTTGGAGGCTCCGGTGTACAGCTCCTTCAGCTATATGTAACCACAGCCCTATGGAACACAAAGAACCTACACAGCACCCTCATCCTCCTCACAACAAGCACCCCCGACCGCCTTGCCTGCTGACTATCTACTGAGGAAAACGTCAACACAAAGCAGCATGTTTTGCTCATGTTTGAATTGCCGTTAAGGGGGAGGTTCAATGCCGGTTTCATATGACAAATATGTTTACGGTCGCTGGTCTGGACACTTGGACAGACGTGACTAGAGGGAAGATGCTGGATAGTCTGTGATTTTTCAAATTTTGACAGAAGAAATCTGAGATGAAAAAAGGTTTGAGTAAAAGGTTTGTGCATCGGGCACTAACGACAACAAGAAGTAGTGGTTGACACTGGATAATGGTTGCTCCCATCCTCAGCTCAGTTGTGAACACCATCTATATCAACGATTAGGGAAAAGAGTTTAGGAGATTTAACTTGTACCTGGAGATTTTACACATTTTCTGAACAGGTGTTTTTGATTCGAGGCAAGCTGCTGATGTAGGTCTTGACTGAAAGAAACAGGTGTAGAATTGGTGCGAAGCTTGCCACTACATAGTTTCCTTTCTGGCAGTGCCATTTTCCTTCTACAGATGGCAGCATTTCATAATTATTGTGGTTTGGATGTGATGGGTTGACTTTTTGGGTAGAGCCCTTCCTCAAGTAGTGTTTCATTTCTGAGTAAATGGCACAGCCTAGTGGAGAATTTAAGCCATTTAAATAAAAAGATTCTGGTTTGAGGGTATGATTATGGTGATTCAAACTTGCACTTGCATCAGGTAACGATTCCAAGGATTTATATTCAAATAGAATTTAGATTGATTAGCCATGCAAAATATAGGACGTTCTTAGCCTATTCCTAATACAATTTCACAGTTCTGTTCAAGAAAGCCGTTTTGACTGGCCACCATGTCGTCACCTTTCACTTCTGGAGGAATACTAGGCTGGATGACATGGATAAATAGTGTGTGTTTGTTAGGTTTTCTCTACATTAAAGTTCATTGATGTTACGCGGAAAGACTGGTTTAATTGTCCTTATGATGCTAGTGTGTCCATTTTGACCGTTAGCGTTACTTGATCATTGGAAAAAGGTGTACTTTAATAGGGAGCCGTTAGTTTTGTCTTTTAACTGGGTAAACATGAATAAGGCGTCTACGCTTGTGTGATCTCGGAATCCGTTTTAGACTTTATTGACATTTTTGGGATGCGCTCAACTTTAGTTTTGTATATTGTTGGCATATTCTGATTTGATTGGTACATGTCAGGTTTAGTGGGTGTGTTCGCTCCATAGTAAATTGTCATTACAGTTCCATTTTAAAGGTTTATCAGTGTTTCCCTTAGAATTTGTTTTAGCAGTGGTGGCAACTGTCGCAGAAGGGGGGTGGGGGGGTCAGGCAAGGATCATAAAGGGGTTTATCTGGTGTTCGTGTTGGGGGGGGGGGCGTGATCATTGGCGTTGTCAGCCCGTTGGCGCAGCTTAATTCGATCCAGAATTGTCGGTGGGGAGACAAATTTACTGTTTCTCAGCTAAATTTCCTGCAATTCTATGTATTGCTTTTTGCCATGGCTGTGTTATGCTCACACATTATAACAAAAGCAATGGGTACACCAATCGGGGGCCATGGGTATGTGCCCGATGGGTAATCCAGCCAGGCCAAAAATACTCATAAATTCATAGGGCGAATCAAACATTTTAAATATATACTGTCTAGCCTTAATTTTGTGGATTTCTAGTTCTCAAAGATTATATTATTAAAAAATATATTTAAATTATAATTTCTAAGTACTTTGTCTGGTTTTTGTCATTTAAGTTTACACAAAACATTTTTCCATTCCACTTTTTGAAATATATATTTGGTGTGGCAGCAACAATTTAGCAGCACCAGTGCGCCGCTGTGAAATGAATACAGGGGAAACACTGGGTTTATGATTGTCATGCTACATTGGTATAATGATTCAAATGCTGAGTATGGTTGGTAGTTTTATAGTCTGTCAACAGAATCCTTTAAAGATTGATTGGAGAAAAAACTTTGAGGCGTCCAATTTTTGCAGGGTACAATTTCTACATTGCAGCAGATGTGTTTTAGTTGCCATAAATTTAGATTCAGTATTGGATCGCTGATATGATTATTGTTGGCCGGTACGTTCAGAAGATTTTTGATATGGGTCATTTAGAAACCGTTGCAAGTTTAGTTTTGTTTCTGATCATATAGAACTCTAACCTGAGCTAAACTTTAATTTAATAATACATTTTACTTTGACTCAATAGTAAAACAAGGATACTGGTTTGTGGTTTTTGCATTAGGCCACATCTATGTTTTGCCAATCTATGTTTTTGTTGTTTAGAATTTTGATTAGAACACCAAGCTGCAAAAGGAAATCTCATACTTGATTTTTTTACTTAAAAAACTAATTTACAAACTCATTCTATACTGAGTGATTATCTAGATAATGAACGTATACACACGCACACGCATGCACACGCATGCATGCATACATACATCTTTTTTTTTTTTATCATGGTGCATTTTATTTATTAATGATGGATTTCAGTTTTACTAAAACCTGGTATCTGGTGCAACAAATGCATATTTGTATCAGTGGACAACATAGTACCTTTCAGTATTGCTGGATCAAGGCTTGGTTAGGTTTTTATTTTATTTTGCTTCCAAAAGTGACCAACCTCCTATAATAAGAGATGAGAATAAAACAGTTGCGGTATAATTCCATGATTTAGTATAATTTAGCGCCAGTACCTGTTCCATTTTGGAAGGTATGGGGGCAACCATTGTCAGTGTATTAGTAGTCATGTACATAACATCAAACAATTATAACTGTCACTGAATGTTTATCACTTTTCCAAACTTTTTGAGTTCTCATTATGTGCTTTGTTGTATCAAGTTAACCTTTTTATTTTTATATATATATCTATATGTAGATATAGATATGTGTGTGTGTGTGTGTCCAGACTTTCATTATTCTACATGTGTTTCATTTGTATGTAGAACAAAAACTTGAGAGCCTGGACCCTGTTTCTGTTTGTAGATATTTGAAGATGTTTTAAAGGGAAATAAAATATGGCCTATATATACCATGAAAATATGGTTATGTGAAGCCGATTGAACTATTCTAGCCCGCAACTTTGTGTGTCTCATGTCTATTTGTCTTTACGGTGAGGTAGCTCAATTCGGATGCCAGCTGTCATTCATTGTAAATTAATATTTTTCTTAAGGTATTGGTTAGTTTTTATCCTCCCTGGTTATTGTCTCTTCCAGTATACTGACTCCCCTCCCTGTGTTGTTTTACCAAATCCTTTAACAATTTCCTGTTGCCCAATTCAACTTGGGAACTAGGTGTATGAGTAAGATTAGGTAACTTGTGCTTTTGAATGTAGGCTACATAGTTTGAATGTAGGCTACATAGTTCCATGACATGGTAATTGGGTACGATCTGCCATTATTTCTGGCAATGAATCTTCTTTTTTTGTCAAGTATTTGAGTATCTTTATTCATAGTGTATATATTCATAGTTTACATTTAATTACCCCCATCCTCCCCAACACACAGCAGTGATAATGAATTATTTGAGATGCCATAGTATTAGCTGTCAGCATAAGGAGCAGAGGAAGACGCATGTGTTACCTAGCGGTTTCCTGTACTCCTTGTAAAGTCATAAAGGGGCTACATGTTATAATTGAGTACAATTATTTAGTTTTGTTTTGTTTTGTCACTGTTCCCGTTTTGTGCTTTCTCTGACTCCACTGACTGAGGTTTTATTTTGTTATGTTAGATGTTTGAACTGGCTGCTTCTTTGCACGTTGTTCGATGTTTTTTGTGTTGAATTTAAATTTGAATCCTATGGATTTGAAAAGTACTGGCAATGCCATTTAAGTCGCATTAGTAAAAGACATGCAGGTTATGTCTTGTAAAAGAGAACCAGGTTCATATTGGACCTATTTTTGTACCTTGTTTCTAAGGTGTTTATTGCCGTTGTACTTGCATGTACTTTATGATGAACGTTGTGCTTTTTGTGTCATCAGGTTTGGAGCACTCCACTTTAGCTGTTTTAATGTTGATGATTTTTTGGGGAAAGCTGCACTAATTTAGGTTTTAAACGGGATGCTACATCTACTGATTTGACTGGTCTGCTCACATCTAATTGTTTGCTATTGATTATTTTATTTTAAATGTCAATGGTTTTCTAAGATACAACTACTGTACGTGCTGCTTAAAATGTTATCGTGGCCGTTGGGTTGAAGACGCGCCTGACCTTTAAAAGATCTCCGAACTTTGAAACTACTAACGTTTGTTATTCTTCACTTAGGTGTATTGGATGGGCTCCAGAAGCGCGTTGTTTTTTTGCAGGACCACGGCTGAATATCCATAGTTGACTCCTTTCCTTCTCTTCTCTTCTTTTTTATTTTATTTTTTAGGTGTGATCCCGTGGACTGGCGCCTTGCCTCAATGCTAACACGGTTTGGTTGTTTGCAGGTCCTGTGAGAACACGATGGACTACTTTTTCCTCTTGATAATTCAGTTGATTTTGCACCATGGTTTTGGGCCTCAAACCCCATTGGCCAGACTTGCGCTTCTTCCATCAACCCCTTTTCCTGTAACCCTATCCTCCCAACCTCCAAGGTTGGCATTGACTCAGTAGAGGTGTGTTGTTATTGTGGTTGTTGCTGCTCTTAACCCTCTGTATCAAGCAGGGGCCCTGCCTGGATTACCTTTGTTTGTTAGCCCAATGGATGGAGGTTAACATCTCTGTGACGACACCCGGGTTCACAGATCAGACACGCTTAAAGCCACACGCTTCCACTCCACCCAAGTCATGCCAGCAATGCTCGGCATTCAAATGTTTGGTTGGATCATAAAAAAGACACCACTGATTTCTTATACCGTGTACGGTGTGATATTGTCAAGCACTGAAAACTGACTTGAATTGTTGAAAATATACCAAAATGTATGTTTCACATTTGTGTTGAAAGAAATGTTGATCAATCAAGATTGTACAAACCAACGTTGTTCAAGAATGTCAGTGTTTGTCTGTGAAATGTTTGCTTGAGATGCCTTTGTAAACTGAGATGCAACATGTTGAAATATGCTATTATTTTTACAAAATATACAAGATACAATGTGCATTGTTGAATAATTAAGTGATTCCATACCTAAATAAACACCGATATATTTTGTCTTTTGGTTTTCTTGAATTAACTTTGAAATTAAAAGAAGTGCGATTGATAAAATAAAGTAAAATTGTATTTCACCTTTATTTAACCAGGTGAAATATCGCAGTGCGATTGATGCCTAGTATGATGCGCTAACTATAGGTAGAAACGAATTATGCTCAAGTCATTCTTACGATAATAAAAGTATGCCTATGTACAGTTAGTCGGAAGTTTACATACACCTTAGCCAAATACATTTAAACTCCGTTTTCCTAGTAAAAATTCCCTCTCTTAGGTCAGTTAGGATCACCACTTTATTTTAAGAATGTCAGAATAATAGTAGAGTTATTTATTTCAGCTTTTATTTCTTTCATCACATTCCCAGTGGGTCAGAAGTTTACATACTCAATTAGTATTTTGTAGAATTGCCTTTAAATTGTTTAACTTGGGTCAAATGTAGCCTTCCACAAGCTTCCCACAATAAGTTGGGTGAATTTTGCCCCGTTCCTCCTGACAGAGCTGGTGTAACTGAGTCAGGATTGTAGGCCTCCTTGCTCGCACACGCTTTTTCAGTCCTGCCCACACATTTTCTATAGGATTGAGGTCAGGGCTTTGTGATGGCCACTCCAATATCTTGACTTTGTTGTCCTAAAGCCATTTTGCCACAACTTTGGAAGTTTGCTTGGGGTCAATGTCCATTTGGAAGACCCATTTGCGACCAAGCTTTAACTTCCTGACTGATGTCTTGAGATGTTGCTTCAATATATCCACATAATTTCCTGCCTCATGATGCCATCTATTTTGTGAAGTGCACCAGTCCCTCAAGCAGCAAAGCACCCCACAACATGATGCTGCCACCCTCGTGCTTCACGGTTGAGATGGTGTTTTTCGGCTTGCACGCATCCCCATTTTTCCTCCAAATATAACGATGGTCATTATGGCCAAACAGTTCTATTTTTGTTTCATCAGACCAGAGGACATTTCTCAAAAAAGTACGATCTTTGTCCCCATGTGCAGTTGCAAATCATAGTCTGGCTTTTTTATGGAGGTTTTGGAGCAGTGGCTTCTTCCTTGCTGAGCGGCCTTTCAGGTTATGTCGATATAGGACTCGTTTTACAGATACCTTTGTACCTGTTTCCTCCAGCATCTTCACAAGGTCTTTTGCTGTTGTTCTGGGATTGATTTGCACTTTTTGCACCAAAGTACGTTTATCTCTAAGAGACAGAACGCGTCTCCTTCCTGAGCGGTATGACGGCTGCGTGGTCCCGTGGTGTTTTTACTTGCGTACTATTGTTTGTACAGATGAACGTGGTACCTTCAGGTGTTTGGAAATTGCTCCCAAGGATGAACCAGACTTGTGGAGGTCCACCATTTTTTCCCCTGAGGTCTTGGTTGATTTCTTTTGATTATCCCATGATGTCAAGCAAAGGGACAGAGTTTGAAGGTCGGCCTTGACATACATTCACAGGTGGTACTCCCAATGACTCAAATTATGTCAATTAGCCTATCAGAAGCTTCTATATCAATAACATCATTTTCTGGAATTTTCTAAGCTGTTTAAAGGCACAGTCAACTTAGTGTATGTAAACTTCTGACCCACTGGAATTGTGATACAGTGAATTATAAGTGAAATAATCTGTAAACAGTTGTTGGAAAAATGACATGTCATGCACAAAGTAGATGTCCTAACTGACTTGCCAAAACTATAGTTTGTTAACAAGAAATTTGTGCAGTAGTTAAATGAGTTTTTATGACTCCAACCTAAGTGTATGTAAACTTCTGACTTCAACTGTAAATTGCTTTGAACATTTGGAGTTATGTACTCATGCACATGTGCTCTTTGAGGAAGAGCCTGTGTTGCTTTTTCCATCTTACTACCAACCAGATGGTAGTAAGCAGATGCAATACATCAAAAGTTTACACCAAATAAATGATGCAAACTTCCATTTTCAACGTGACCCGCTAAGAAACCAATTTGTGTTTTCCAAAATGCCAGATGACTACTCATGTTTGCAAATGTCCCCGATTTGTTGAAATGGTTGTTCAAACTGCAGAAGTCAAACATGAGGCCCCCACAGGGATTAGCGAGAGCTTTATTTACCTGCTCTGCGGAATGCTTTCTCTCAGCCGCTTTTGTATCTGCCAGAGACCCAAGGTCAACGCTCTGGAGGAGACGTGCCGCTTTGTCTCTCCCAAGTTTCCACCTCACAATATCAACAACAATACACAATGTAGGTGACTCTAGAGAAGGAAGTGGAATTCCTAGTCGTGTTGCAACAGTGTTCAGACTTCAGAAACCTTGCAGTGGCCCTACCTCTTTTTGAGACTTGGGGGGGGGGGGGGGATTTACTCTGTACTTCTAGTCTTCGTTTGCTCTTACACTCTGCTCAGTATAAGATGTAGAGAGCTACTCAGTAGTTCAGCATTAAACATTGACCAACCTTCAACCATACCATGGCTCTGTAGACCTTTTTATCACAGTTCGTTCATATAATAGGTTAATAATCCTACCGCAATCTATTCAAGAGAGTGAAGCCTAAGTCTTAGTATTTGTGATCAGTCGGCCTCTGAAAGTCATCATTCCTTGTTTACCTTTCGACAACACTTTATATGAAGGGGGTATACATAAAACCGTTGAATGTTGCAGTATCATTCATAACACGTGAATTCAACATCATTTATAAGGAGTATTCAAAATGAGTCCCCTCAAATTAAACTCGATTCTTCCATTTTACTACTGAAATGTGTGTTCTTAGTGTCACAGTACCCAACCTTCTGAGAAACTATTCACGCAGCATGTTGGGAGAAGCACAAGGTCAGCCTTAAGGGCATTACCCTTGTAACAGTTTTGAGGGTTAAATGAATTGCTAAAGGCCACAATGGCTGTAGGGGAGGGCACCAGCGCTGGGTGTATCTTTTAAATACACTAAACAAAAAAATAAACAACATACAAACATGTCAAAGATTTTTGTGACTTACAGTTCATATAAAGAAATCAGTCAATTGAAATAAATGAATTCGGCCCTAATCTATGAATGTCACATGACTGGGAATATAGTCATAGATACCTTTTTTTTTTAAACTAAGGTGTGGATCAGAAAACCAGTCAGGATCTGGTGTGACCACCATTTGCCTCATGCAGCGTGACACATTTCCTTCACATAGAGTTGATCAGGCTGTTGATTGTGGCTGTGCGAAGCTGGTGGATATTGACGGGAACTGGAACACACTGTCGTACACGTAGATCCAGAGCATCCCAAACATACTCAATGGTGACAAGTATGGTGAGTATGCAGGCCATGAAAGAACTTTTCAGCTTCCAGGAATTGTGAACAGATCCTTGCGAAATGGGGGCTGTTCATTATCAGGGCATGGCGGCGGTTGAATGGCACGATATTAGGCTTCAGGATCTCGTCACGATATCTTAGTGCATATAAATTGCCATCAATAAAATGCAATTGTGTTCGTTGTCCGTAGCTTATGCATGCAGATGAGCTTCCCTGAGATGGTTTCTGACAGTTTTTGCTGAAATTCTTCAGTTGTGCAAACCCACAGTTTCATCAGCTGTCCGGGTGGCTGGTCTCAGATGATCCCGTAGGTGAAGAAGCCGGATGTGGAGGTCCTGGGCTGGCGTGGTTACACGTGGTCTGCTGTTGTGAGGCCGGTTGGACATACTGCCAAATTCTCTAAAACAACGTTGGAGGCGGCTTATGGTAGAGAAATGTACAATTAATTCTCTGGCAAAACTTCTTGTGGACATTCCTGCAGTCAGTATGCCAATTGCACGCTCCCTCAAAACTTGACATCTGTGGCATTGTGTTGTGTGACAAAACTGCACATTTTAGAGTGGCCTTTTATTGTCTCCAGCACAAGGTGCACTTGTGTAATGATCATGCTGTTTAATCAGCATCTTGATATGCCACACCTGTCAGGTGGATGGATTATCTTGGCAAAGGAGAAATGCTCACTAACAGGCTAACAGGGATGTGAACACATTTGTGCACAAAATCTGAGCTAAATAGCTTTTTGTGTGTATGAAACATTTCGAGGATCTTTAATTTCAGCTCATGAAACATTGGACCAACACTTTACATGTTGTGTTTATATTTTTGTTCAGTGTAAATATTTAAATATACAAGCTAGCTGTGCTTGATTGAGCTTGCCTGGCCCAATGGAATAGTCCCAAAAGTGAAAACCCCACCTGACCATCTGGCACTTCAGGCAGGCTCATGGGAAAGCTCACTGTATTTGAAAGATTTTTTATACTATTGAACTGGATGCCTGAGCAATTGTTTGTCATTGAAATGTGGTGCTAAGCAATCTTAACTGAGACCTGAAGACTTGTACTAGATCCACAAACGAATGCTTAGCCCTAGACTTTAGCTGCCATTGTGGTGCGCAGAAGACCCAGGCTTTAACCCACCCAACCAGTAACACCAATAACCATTTGGCTTACTCCCACCAGATTTTTCCACTAACATAACTTTTTGTATTAGAATAAAAACAGAGTTTTATTTTGAAGACCACTTATGAATGAATAAATGTGTTATCAATGCTACTGCAACATACATAAAGGTGTTATAAATGCCTTATGCATACCCCCTTCATGTAAAGTGTTAACTACCTTTTACCTGGGGTGTGTATTTGATGTATACAGTCCTTTCAGAAAGTATTCAGACCCCTTGACTTTTTCCACATTTTGTTACGTTACAGCCTTATTCTTTTTTTTGTCCTTGAGTGGCTGGGCCATTCAAAGACTTGTCCCGAAGCCACTCCTGCGTTGTCTTGGCTGTGTGCGCTCTGGAGCAGGTTTTCATCAAGGTTCTTGCTGTACTTTGCACCGTTCCATCTTTCCCTCCATCCTGACTAGTCTCCCAGTCCCTGCCGCTTAAAAACATCACCACAGCATGATGCTGCCACAACCATGCTTCACCGTAGGGATGGTGCCAGTTTTTCTTTAGATGTGACGCTTGACGCTAGATGTGACGCTGGAGCTCTGTCAGAGCGACCATCCCTGACCAAGGCCCTTCTCTTCCGATTGCTCAGTTTGGCCAGGCAGCCAGCTGTAGGAAGAGTCTTGGTGGTTCCAATCTTCTTCCATTTAAGAATGATGGAGGCCATTGTGTTCTTGGGGACCTTCTATGCTGTAGAAATGTTTTGGTACTCTTCCCAAGAGCTGTGCCTCAACACAATCCTGTCTCGGAGCTCTACAGACAATTCCTTCGTCCTCATGGCTTGGTTTTTGCTCTGACATGCACTGTCAACTGTGGGACCTTATATAGACAGGTGTGTGCCTTTCCAAATCATGTCCAATCATTTGAATTTACCATAGGTGGACTCCAATCAAGTTGTAGAAACATCTCAAGGATAAGAAATAGAAACAGGATGCACCTGAGCTCAATTTCGATTCTCATAGCAAAGGGTCTGAACATGTATGTAAATAAGGTATTTCTGTTTTTAATTTTTAATACATTTTCTGGAAAAAAAAATAACAGTTTTTGCTTTGTCATTATGGAGTATTGTGTGTAGATTGATGAGTGAAAAAATGTATTTAATCAATTTTAGAATAAGGCTGTAATGTAACAAAATGTGGAAAAAGTCAAGAGGTCTGAATACTTTCCGAATGCACTGTGTGTCAAATAAATGGAATATTTTATGTGTCCAATACCATTGCACCACTTTCCCAGCCAGAGCCTTTTACAGAACACAACGAAACATTTAGCATCAGCAATCTCATCAACAGTATAGTCGTCTGGGACATCCTACCAATTGACCAAAAGTTGTGTATCTATTATTGCTGCTGGTCCATTTTGACTAGTCACTTCTTAATTGGAAGATTAAAGAATGTTCAGACAATTGCACCCTAGATAGAACCTAAGTCATGGGTGTTGATGCTTGTGTCCCCCTCTTGCTCTTGAGTAAGGAAACATGTTAAGTGCCTCAACCACATGGTGTCGCACTTCTACATGTTAACAGATTGACTTGATGCCGCCGTTTTCACTTTGTTGAGTTAAAATCACATAGATTTGATGTGTGTCGATAATCGAATGGGTCATGATGACCAGAACACAGACGTTCAATAGATTTAGGCCGACAAGTACCCTAGCGGGTAAGAGCGCTGGGCCAGTAACCGAAAGGTTTATGGTACGAATCCCCGTGTCAACCAGGAAAAAACTCTGTCGATGTGCCCTTGAGGCAAGGCACATCGCTCTGGAAAATAGCATCTGCTGAATTACTCAAATGTAAATATAAGCTTAATCATTTGCCAGCTTATCTTTCAGTTGTATGACCATAATGTGTGAAGTAAATACAGACCGTATTCCATGCGTTGGTGGGCATGCATCCAGCGGGACTTGGAATACTGCGCCATTGTCTTAGCGCAACAGTCGCTGTTCCTTGAATGGACAGGCATTTGTGTATTAGGCATTTGTGTATTATGTGGCAGTGAACTCTTCATTGAGCAAATATTTGATTTAACTACGTTTCCTGTAAATGGAATTGCTCACAGAGTCTTCAAGCAGGTTTAGGGCTAACAAACACGGTTCTGTCTGTAAGTTTTTCAGAAGTTATTTGCGAAAGGCTAACCTCGTTAAATTTGACGTAGGGTCTCTACATTTCACAAGCAGACATTAGGCAGTTCAAAGCAGAGCGGAATTCCTGCAATTTTATCTCGATAGGTTAAACTTCACATTTAATTTATTCATAGCTAAACACCAAACTATTGAGTAAAAACGCGCTTAACTCGCATTTTAGACACATGCATTGGTGTCAAAGGGAGACTTGCGCCAAAGTTGTGCAATTGAAGCAACAGTTCGAATTTTGATTTTAATTTTGGTAGTCTATGTTCCCTTATGGACCCAGAATGTCAATTTCCAAGAGCTATTAGAAAAAGACATGTAACAACTGCAGGTTTGAATATTTTCTTTATATCATTTTGTAATAAACATATAAATAATAAACTCTAGACATTTTTGACACATCGTTATGAAAGTTAACTGGAACGCTATAAACTATCCAAACTGTGCATATGCCGCATGTAATTTCTATAAAACTATTTCCCTATTACAAAATATGAAAAGAAAAATACATTTTAGTAAATTTACAGGAGTTACTTATTCATTTATTCAACGAAACGTTTTTTCTATAGGCTACTACTTATACTGTTACTGAATTGTCAGAATGTGCATTTCACATTTTCTCAAAGAAATAGAAAAAAGAAATACAACAAAAGCAGAGGAAATATACATGAGGCAGAATATCTGTCCCACTCTGACAACTTAAACGAAACGTTTCCAAAATAATAGATTTCTTAATAAACAAAACAGTACAAGATGTCCAAGTCGTTTCCCAACTATTTAAATTAAAATATATTCTCGTATCTTACACTATTTCAAATAACGAAATGTGATTCGGTAACGATCTGTCAAAATCTAATTTACAATTCTGTGTATAAAAATATAATTTATGGACCCCCACGAAGTTTGTTTATCCCCAAAATATAACAGTCAGTTGCACATAATATGCACAGAACATTGCAACCTGTCAAGAAGTTTGCTGCTTTTTACATGGTCTTCTTTTTCTTTGCGGTTTACTTGAGATATACAAAAATAGATTCTGCACAATTTGCCGGTCACACAGTTTTAGAATCCATCCGTGTGATACCAGCTAGTTCACATGAGAATAAATTATTCAAATAAAACTTTTAAGGCTCCATTCATTCTTTGAAAGGGACACATGTAAAAGTCTCTGAAATAAATATCCCAACTCCGCTGGGGCCTGTCTTTTTTATTCTACTATTGTTTATTGTTCTACATTAGTCTCATTTTGCTTTTCCATATGAGGTTTCAACTTGAGTTTATTGACATCCCCAGTGGGTGAAGCGCGTGGCTATCCAAGAGCCACGTTCCTAATTGATATAGAATCTTGGAGTACCAGTGCACTCCGTCCTCGTGTAAGGTGGCGTTGGGCATGGAGTAGTCTTTCGGGGATAGCAACGAGGACAGCCAGTAGCTCATTCTGACAGGTGCAAACGCCAGGTGCGCTAGATTGTGGTCTTCAATTACCGCGTAACATGACGCAAGCACCTGATCTACCACGATGGTTCCTTGAACCGTCACAGGCGCAAATGACCCCTCGTGCTCCTCCGTGTAAATCCGTTCCACGGTGACCGACTTCAGTTTGTTATGCAAATCATCAAAGACGACCACCTTTTGTCCAGGTTTGACTTTGCTCGCAAATACTGCTGACATGCTGTGGAGATCATCCGTTGAGTTGTTGACCACAAAGAGCAGATGTGCAGCAGTAAGGATGATTTTCTGGGCTGGTTCTTTAGTCTCTAGCACATAAAACACTCTTCTGGTTGCGGAGTCCTGGTCCACGAACATGATGAAGTCGCTATATGCGAGGTTCCCATCACTGTTGGCTGCCAGCACTTTGTCGCCAACTCTGAGGTCTTTCACTGCCTTCCTGCTTCCATCTTTGAGAGTTACCGAAGCGGTGCCTGGGAAGCAGCCTCCTGATTTGGCAGCAACGGAGTTTTCTGTTGAAATAGAAGAGATTGTATTAGTGATTGTGAATATATACCCATCAATTATTTGATTTACCCATGAGAGCAGGGCGAGTTGAGCTCAGCACTGTGGAGTATGTATGTAGCATGGGCCTGCCTATGAATGAACCACTGTCACATAAGCCTATTGTCTCTATCCATACTTTTAAAAGGAAAGAGGAATGACATTTTTTATTTTAGGCGTATTTATCAATATCCTATAGGTTACATTACCCCCAACACACACACACACACACACAAAAACGTAGGCCTATTGGCTGCTCCTTGTTGCATTAGAGGAGAAAACCTAAAGCCCTGGGTCTGCTGACGTTAATTAAAAACCAATAAAGAGCAGACATTGTCATTCTAAATCAGCTTGTGGACCGAGCCATTCTTGGAAAAGAACACTTGCGCCTTTCCCAGCTTCTCTTCCCATATTTGCTCAGGTGCAGAAACCTCTATGTGACAATTCACACACATAGCCTAGTACTCTCAGAAAAAAACCATGAGCGCCGCAAAGACTATTTACCCAGTGGAGACACTTTTCCAAGCCTCTCAAGATGCAGATTTGAATTTAAATGAGGGCCAAGACTCTAAATGCTTGCAGTCGACCAACATCAATGTCCCTTCTTTTTACCACCTCTCCCCCGCTTTGTTGTCAATCTTGATGACAATAATTCGGGCCTTTGGAGAACTCTTTACATTCCGATCTCCAGGATCACACTGTCAGTAAACACACACATCCACAGAATAGAACCGACCCGCTCTGAATTTCTGGATCTAATCTTATTTTAAGATTCCGTGGCATGAAATAAGGTGACAATTGAAAACTAGATTTGCCCCAAACGAATTCGACATTTGTAAGTCTAAATCCCTTTGGTAAAGTCACATGACCCCGAATGACACGGAATATATGATCTCAAAACGAGTGCGTTGAATTTTAAATAGATGTTCCATTCAATTCAAAACGCAAACGTGCTCTTCAGGAAGAATAGGGCTAAGTCGATTTCCATATGGTTTTTAGGAAACTCAAGAGATGATATTAACCCAAAAGATTTGTCTGAAGTACTTTGGTAAAATTCATATACATTTTGGATGGACAACACTGATCCAAACATAGGCCTAGAATGGATTGATTCGTTCGAAAAATAATACAACTCTACACATCTAAAGCTGCAATGTGTTAAGTTAACTCGAATAGCCTTCTCTTGACGTGCAATGATTTCGGAGTCCAATAGCATATCAGTTAGCTTACAGCTACAGGGCACAAAATGAAAGTATAGGTCATGGCATTTTATGAGTGTGGGAATAGATTTTGTGAAATATAAGGTCGTGGTTCCATCTGAGAGACGGTGTGGGGCAATAAAAGATCATGAAAATGTCTGGTAGGGTGTATGCATTAAACATAAACAGGAAATTACCCATACACAACACAACTACCATAAAGATGGAGTGGGCCTACTTATTTGAAATCTAAATAGGCCTATAAATCTAGAAGAAATATAACTGATTGGCCTAAAATGGAAGGATAAGAGATCACGGTATAACAAGTGAATAGCGAGAGGACACATAGTGGAAAACTCTGAAGGTTGGTTAACGAGGAAGCATCAAATAATATCCTAGAAACGTTTTGATTTATTTATAGAAACGTTGTTTATTTCTATCCAATAATCTATGTTGATGAATTGTCTAGCTGGAGTAGCATATTGTTAAAAGAAAAAACAGTTTTATCATCAATAACTTTATTCGTTCATCGGTGAGAAATAGGCCTTTATACAACGTAGACTAATGTCAGTAACTGGAATTTAGACAAGTTAAATGTGCGAGTTTAAATCGGACATAATAATGTTTTGAAGGGGAGGGCAGGAGGCTATATTCCCTGTTATTACCATCTTTCCCATTCACATTCGTTTTTAATGTCAGTGATGGTGACGAACTGCTTCTTAATTTGACACCCTACCTGCTTTGACAGAACAGTGGATGTGGGCCTTGGACTCGTAGTAGACCCAGTCGAATCCAGCCTCCACTGCAAGTCTGGACAGCGTGCCGTACTTGCTCTTGTCTCTATCGGAGGTCGTGATATCCACTGCCCTTCCCTCGTAGTGTAGGGACTCTTCGAAATGGTGCCCATCCTCGTCCCAGCCCTCGGTGACGCGGAGCTTTACCCCTGGCCACTGATTCATGACGGAGATAGCCAGGGAATTCAGCTTGTCTTTACATCTCTGGGGAAAGGAAAATAGACCAGTTGTCTATTAAGATATAGAAAATTCACGAATCATGCTCACTAGATGCTAATACCTTTTCATGTGTATCAGGCCTGGGTATTAAGCCTAAGTAATAAATTAAGCTATTATGATATTAAGCTCACAATCTTAATTCAATGCCTGAAGGTATGGGCGATTTTGTAGATGCATGGTTCGAGGCCAAAACCATTGTCCTATAGAGTTGCCCTTTTCCTATATTTCAAGGTCTTCAATGGTCTTTCCAAAGTACAAATCACTAAATAGTTAACATTTCATTACATCTGGTAAACCTGAATATCTCCAAGATTCCACCACACTAAACGTCAACTGTTATTCAAATCAATACCGTCCATCGTGATGTTGTATGGAGTGATATAGCCTATGTGATGGGGATATATGTCTACTCACAATGTGAATGGTTTGTTTGAATTACCTAAGCTCGAATGTTCTGCGTGAAGAGCAGCGTCAGAGGGGCACATCTCAGATAGAGAAGCTTGTGATTAAAAATTGATAAGGCATTGCATTCGCTTCACTGGCCTAAAATATATAGATCTGATCCTTGGACAGGTGCGACCGCTCAATGGCCTATTTGTACTCTCTCCCAAGACCCAAGATGATATAAGATGTGATAGACTCCAATAAAACGAAATGCTGGAATGAATTACATATTTAAAACGCATTAGAATGGGAAAAATATATCACTTCATGAAACCAAGAATCTTTAGCAGGCTAAGATGTGTGTTTTCTTTGAATAAATAATTGATATTGAGGATAATCTTCAGAAATAACTGAGTTATAAAATAGTTTCCTGTAATTGGAACGTTGCACTTCCTAACCTATCTCGGGACCCTTTGTGAGATGCTTGGCCATCTCCAAGACAACTCTTCTCAACACTTAACAAATAGGGCCAATGTAAAATAAAACATCACAAAAGCGTATTTTCACCGCAACCAGAGGGAAAGCTGAATTATTCTTGTCGCCACAGTTCTTGGGACGTGACAGGACTACTCAACCGGGGGTTGACACACACACACACACACACACACACACACACACACACACACACACACACACACACACACACACACACACACACACACACACACACACACACACACACACACACACCATCCTTTTCCGTTTGTAGGCAACGATCCCCAAGACATGCTGGTCATAAGGTTAGTCTACCAGTGGTATCTCAATTAGCCTAACCGGTCTTTCCTGCGAGAGGTCAAAACAAACTAATATTATACTCGCACTTGTAGCATGCAGTGGGTGAAAAAAACATTCTGAGTACGATAGCCGGAGTCAAGAGCCGTGAAGACTAAACTATTTATTAATTCATTGGGTCGTGTGCCGCAAATCAAGCCAAATTATGTTCAGCCACCGTGAAGCCCAGCAGGATCCCTCAGCGGCGCTTTGTGCTCAGACTATAGTTGTTCAACAAGCCTAGTCCGCAGCCTGCCTCTTAATCTTCCCACAAATGAATTGGTTAGAGGAAACACTTATCAATTAGTTACCTGTCAGTGCAAACAACCCACTGGTCCGTCTCAATATCGCCTCGTTTTCGTGGCAATATTACGTTCACATTATTAAGCTGTGCTTGCTACAAACGACCATGTGATGTTTTTATTCGCGACAGACTCTTCTGGGGCTGCGCGCTAAAAGTGTCGGTAAAGCGAGGACGTCATTAACTTTCCTCGAAACGAACTTGTCTTTGTAGTTGATGGAGCTGCTTTGCAGGTTAACCTGTTCACTCAAAATGAGTTGGCGCAGCCTGGGGCACCACGCTTTTATAGTCATCACTTTAACTGGAGTTTTACTTACATTTAGGAAACCACAACAGACACACGTTTAATCTCAGTTGAAATGACAGTTTGATTAAACAATAGCGAGACTATTCCAGGAATCGATCGTATAGCCTAGAACTTTCAGTGCGCCTGTGCACCCACAGAGCGTCCGCGCGGTCCCCACGACAGCCCACGGGATGATTGACCTTTACGCACAACAACCATCCAATATAGAAGATGGCAAACATATTCTAGATGCTAACCATTAGCTCTTCCTATTATTCAGATATTACGTTGGTTTATCTCTAACTCGTGCCGTTGTTGCAGGTGCATCTATGCATTAGGGCTACGCAGTGCGCCACTAACCAGCAAATAAATACTGAGCACTCCATACTTAATACATGTTTTGTCTGAACTTTGTTTATGCTTCCTCTTCTCATTGACCAAAGGTCATGCGTTCAAATGCCCCCGCCCATGTTTATGAGCCTCCTTTGCCTTGCCTGGTTGATCTAATGGAAACATGTCCTTTCTTTGAATTATAGTCTAGCACAAAACATAGAGAAATGATATTATTTTGTCACTCACAATGGAATTAATGTTTTTTAAAAGGTTTTTCGCATTTGTTTATGCAGTTATAACATAATAAAACCCCAAATACACCCTCTACTCTATTCAGATCGATAAAGAAAGCAGGTAAATGGAGATGAAAGCGCATGGTGTGTCCAAAAAGCAGAGTCCTTGGGAAATTCCCTGTTCAACCACAGCTTTAACGGGTAGTGGCCGAGGGCTATAGACAGAATATACGGTTGAATCTCACTCTAGCCTCCATTTAAAGTGTGATAACGTATATATTGGAGGAAGGGAAGGGAGCGTTTAAGAGAGATGTTGAGACTGCACGCAGGGTGAATATTTAATCAGAGCTCGTGCCCATGTCGCTGTAGACGGTCCAGGGAGTCCGGCTCGCGCACCTCTATCACACTACTTCAGGTTCAGTCGCATTTTAAGGTGGCCGGACTGAAGTAATTCGGTTATTATTAAAATAGCAGCACAGCAAGTGCGGCATAAGCGTAATAAACACCCAATTTAGCCAAACAGTAGCTGGAAATCAAGTAACCTTATGGGCGCGAGACATGCTATCCAGACTGTGCATTTCTGACCCAATATTTTATGGACAATGCATGCAAACTAGCCACCCAGAATCTTATGAAGACATCATAGACTAGCATTCGGCTAAGGGAACTCTGATTCACAGAAACTACAATGCTTATTTGCCACTTAGCCTTTCCAAAGCAAATGCATTACGCAAGGTGCAGTCGGTGCGCCTTGCTATATCATTGCACTAATTGGCCGCGTCCCACCCATTTATGAAGTAGTGACAGTGTTCAGAACATTCTCAAAGAAATGTCAGTCTTCATGCGCCGATAAACACTATACTGCGAAAGGGTGAATACCATTATGCAAGAATATATCTGCATGCGCCAACCATGCATAAACAACACCGCTGCTACAGTCATAGATGCCAGATCAGATGACTGAAATTAAGATGTAATCTAAATCTTAACGGTGCAATAGGTGAATATCCTATTGATATATAGTAGGCTAATGCATAAACAGCCTGTGCGCGTCTGTACAAGACAAGGCCTTGATACAAATATAGATATGAGGAGAGAGAACCACATAAATATTTCAAATAAACTGCCACAATCATGAAAGCCGGGTGTCTTACCGAAATGCCAGTAGGCCTATGTCATGTCTCTGGTTTGATTATGAGAGCCTTACCCATGCAGGACCTAATCAAAAGTGCAATGCTCTGAGATTGAAACGGAACCTTTTCACACATCTGCTTTAAAAAGCACAGACCCGAGACCTAAATATGTCCTTATTTGTGGTGCGCAATCTTCATCCTCATGTGAAAGGTTGTGTTAGACAGTGTTCTAGAAGATGCACGGCATTAAACACGTATTCGTTTTACCTGAGTCATGAGCCGGTCCGCACCGGTGTTCTCTTCATCCTTAAAGATAATGTCAGTATTGTAATTGGGAGTCAGTTCTTTAAATCGCTCGGAGTTCCGTGTGATCTTCCCTTCATATCTGCCACTGGCTCCTAGGGTCTTCTCCGCGACGTTTGGGATGAACTGCTTGTACGCAAGAGGTGTCAGCTTCTTCGGATGTTTTCTCCTCCCGTAGCCCCTGCCCGGTCCACAACCCATCCCAGAGGACACCAAGGACAAGGAGATCAACCCGACCAGAACGATTCTTGTCAACAGCAGCATTTCGTCCATAAAATCTAAATTACTCGGAGCCTGTCAGTATGTTGTCAACCGGCGGCGGTTTCTATGTCTCTCCTGCCTCTCGCTCCGCTGCTTCCACAATGTCCTTGTCTCCTCCTCTAGTTCGTCTGTAGGCTACCGTGCCCCCCGATCACTACCGTGGCAGGTGCGGAAATGAACGCCTCTTTAAAATAATAACGGAACACATCGAAGGAAAGACGTTGCTGCGTGGGTAAAAAGTGAGAAAATTAGCCACGGAATCTCTGCGTAGTCGAGCTACAGCCGCTTGTGCGAGCAGACCGCTTTTACTGCTATGTATTATAGCACCGATCTATGGCAGGGAGGGACCTGATTGGTTCGCCCAGACAAACCCTTCTGATGTTATCCCACAAAGAGTAAAACAATCTTTAAAGATTTTTTTTCCACCTGAAGGGTGGGTTAGAGGGGAGGGGCTGTACTCCATGGGAAAACATCAATTACACTTTTTTTCTCTCTTCCTCTGTTCCTAAAACTAACCAATTGATGAAAACCCACCTATTAGCCTATAGGCCTATGTTGTTATGCTATTTGACTTAGTGTGGGTGATTCGAATGTTGTGTCTAGAATTATTAGATCAACTTTGGTACACGTTGACTCCCCACTTGTGGGAAATAGCTTGAAAATCCGTGTGCACGCACGGGTGCGCATGTCTCTGACTGACTGGGTGTTCCTCACTGTGTAAGAGTGGGTCTATGTTAGAGTGTCTGGGTGGAAAGGCTGCATGAATAAGCCAGAAGTTGTCAAGAAGTTGTACAATTGGTTAACCATACAGCCCAGTATTAGTATTGCTTCTCATAGCCGCTGGTTGGAAACTAGACGGGACCAAAATACTTTTTTTTTTAAAACAGCTATTACGAAGTATGATTTAGGCTAAACTAATGTATGCACACATGTCCAACTATACCATTTGACTCGGGCACGAAACCCCTCATTTTAGTGTAAGCATTTTAGTCTGCTATTGCATAAAAAGAGAACATCCTATGTTATGTGAAAAACCATGCGTTTATTTTCTTGCATAAAAAGAAATAAAACATATCAATGCGCATGACACTGCCATAGGCCGTGGATCACACATCTGCTATGTGGATGCATGTCACGTTTTAGAGCCACCATCCAATTTTGTCTTCAGATAAAGCGTTGCATGGAAGCAGGCTTTTTTTAAATGGACAAAACTGGCAAATTAGGTCTAACTCAAATTCAAATGTTATGTTAATGATACATGCGTAATGCGCGCTGTACTTCAGCCTTACCAAAATTCGCCAAATGGTAATTACTGAAACGACACTGCAATACCATGTGCAAACACAAATTATAAGAGTAGCCAACACTTTTCTGTTACTTTGTGTAACACCTTTTAATACAAATGTTGAATGACATTTTCTTTATTGTTACAATAGGCCTAAAAGTATGTTGTGTGGAAGCATCGCCTACATGTTCAGATGTTCAGCCTTGGAACTAAGAGAATTCCCTAGCACTAAACATTTAAAAACACATTTTAAACTTTTAAACAACTTTTATTATTAAGTCTCTTTCCAAACTAATAACATCCAGGCCTATTATGGAATATAGTTATGTTTAGCCCTATCTTAATAAATTCACCCCAAATGAACAGAACCATAATCCCCAAAATATGGATAAAACCAGATCAGCACAAAAAGGTGTCCTGGTGTTTTGGGGGAAGAGACTTGGGGTGTTCTGAGGTTGTTATCCCAGGCCTCTCCTTCCTCCACATCCTGGGCCATTGGTTATTGGAAATGGCTTGTCAAGTGTACACAAACACGCTGCTGTCTGTTTGGGCCAGGGATCAGACCACAAAGCTTGTCCCCCAAAGTCCACTTCATTGACAGATTACGCCATGGTAACCAATGTATTCACTGGTCCATAGCAGCAGGCGAGGTATGTACGTTAATTGTCTTACTTTCTCTTGTCTTCACACGTTTGCAGGACCGCTCTCAAAGATGGTGTCTGTTTGTCTTGGGAGACATATTAACGCTCCGCCTCTGCTCCTCGATGGTCAGGCCTTTGTTAGCAGGCCCCATTGCAGATAATGATTTGTTTCTGCTTCGGGAGATGACCAAAACTCAATGTATGCATAGAACGTTCATCAGTATCCAATTGATGCTGTATGGCAGCTCATATCTGAGCTTCACAAAGAGATTGTGATCTGTTTAGATTGCTTTCATCAATATTTTCTGGGTTTATCTCAGTAAACTCCTTGTCGATGACTTGGCAATGTGTGAACCACTCTGGTCTGACACAATATAAAACATTAGCAGAGGCCTTGAAGATATTGCAAGGATATTGCCACAGTGAATGACAATTGTAGAAGCAATAGGGGTCCTGTGAGGCTCAGTTGGTAGAGCATGGCGCTTGTAATGCCAGGGCTGTTAGTTCGATTCCCACGGGGGACCAGTTCGAAAATGTATGTCGCTCTGGAAAAGCGCATATTGTAAATTGTAGTATTTCTCTGCTCTGATACTGTATATGCATATTACTACATAAATAAGTATCACAGAAAAAATCTGGGGCTCGGTTGACTAAAAGTCTAATGGGAGGAGCTTTGTACATAATCACAAAACCCTTTGTTCAGTAAGGAGGTGCTGATTTGGGTCGAACAAACCTTTGTTCAGTAAGGAGGTGCTGATTTGGGTCGAACAAACCTTTGTTCAGTAAGGAGGTGCTGATTTGGGTCGAACAAACAATGGATTACTTAGCATTTGGAGATTATTAGTATGTAAAAATAATGTATCCTGGGTGAACTATTGGTTAACATTGGTGTTCCATATCATAGTGATCATGCAGAAATATTAATAGTTATGATTAACATATCTTTGTATGTGGCACGAGAGCGGGGGAGATCCTGCCACCACAGGAGAGACAGGTTAGGTCTAACTTAAACCTGCCCTGGCTGACCTCCAGCACTGCCAACACTGTGTCCGTGGCCCATGCCAGGCTCATGCCAGCTTAGGGCAGGTGATATTAGGGCAGGTGATGCTACATGTCACTTAATGTGCGCAGGAACATGATGAAGCCCTTGCCAAAAGATGACCAATTTAGCTAGCAGAGCGTCAGGCCAAACCGAGAGTCCCCCTCTGTTCTGATTACAAGAAAAATAACTTGATTATCTACGTATAGCTGTGCACACACCCTTGAAATGCCTCTATGTTCTTTGTTTCCAGAGTGACAGGAGAATCTCAGTTGTCTCGGCAGTAGGCACATTTCAGCAGCCGTCAACATGGAAGTCCTAAGTAAACACAGGGAGGACTAGCCTACAGCTGCAGGAGACGTTCCAAAACCAAGGGCAGTGTTAAAGCTGAGGTCACAGGCAGTGAACAGGAGTTCAGGTATCACTACTCTGAGATGTAGACCCAGGCAGACATGCCAGTGATGTCACCCGGGTGCCTCAAAATCACAAGGACTGCCGCGCGGTGTGGTGGGGACTGGTGAGGCAGATGGCGCCCTTACCCTCAGACTCCACCAACCCACCACCACATCCGCCCTGCCCTGGTGGCTGACGCCATGATGTCTTGTACCAACGAACCAACTGGGTACATTACCTCAATCACACGAGGAGAAGAGAAAAAGGCCTCCCTGTAAATTGGTAACTAAATGTGTGAAATGTAAAAATGGTAAGCAATGTAAATAATGCAGACTGGAGGCCATGAATAATGCAACCTGTACAGACGACTAGGAGGCTGGGCTGCTGCCTGGGCTCCGAGGGAACCAACCAGTCCACTGGAAGCACAGCTGACGACAAGAACACAGCCCAGCCAAGCATCTCTTCTCCAGCATTGACACAGCCATAGCCTCCGGGGTGAAGTTTCCCCTAGGTACAGATCTAGGATCAGCTTCCCCTCCCCCAATCCTTACCTATTATTGGGGGAAATGCAAAACTGACCCAAGATCGGCATCTATGGGCAACTTCACCCTACTCTGATGCCATGGACAGAGGGTGGGGGGGGCAGGTAGCCTAGTGGTTAGAGTGTTGGACTAGTAACCGAAAGGTTGCTTGATCAAATCCCCGAGCTGACAAGGTCAATATCTGTCGTTCTGCCCCTGAACAAGGCAGTTAACCCACTGTTCCTAGGCTGTCATTGAAAATAAGAATTTGTTCTGAATTGACTTCCCTAGTTAAAGAAAGGTCAAATAAAGTGGTGGGGGAGGGGACGTGAGATATCTGGATGATCTGAACACCGGGGCAGAATCTCAACAGCATAATGTTTATACAGTGGTAGAGACTAGTCCATTTAGAGAAAACACTCATAAATAGTAGAACATAGTCACCAGGGACAGCAGAGCAGTAGCAGAGAGCCATGCTAACTGCTACCAGGAGTGACACAGCAACAATAAGAGTTGTTTGATGAAATCATTAAAAGGGGGATTGAGGGCATTATGAATTGCGTAGCGCCGCTGAGCCTGTTGCATGTGATGGATGATCCACTGTGAGGAGTAGTGAGATGGATGACTCATCAGTTCTCTCCATGGCCATCTCCATACATCTCCCTTCCAGGTGACTACGGGTGTGTCCTAGTCACCTGGAATAGCAACCTATTCGCTACATAGTGCGCTACTTTTGACCAGAGCCCTGGTCAAAAGTAGTGCACTATATAGGGAATGGAGTGCCATTTGGGATGCACCCTACACCACCTTCACAAACCTTTTTTTCTGCCATGTGATTGGGGCCATATTCCATAGGCCTTGATTGAAAACACCCATCCACCTCAGCCATACCCAAATAAAGCACTCATTGGTTGTTTGAGCATGTTCCCCTCACCAGTTTGAGCCGGCATGGAGGATCTCGATTTGCCTCTGATCTGATCAAAGCTAAACAGGTGGCTAATTTTGCACAACACAGTGTTAACCAAGCATGTGGCGAGGTAGAATGAAAGGGGCTGAACAGAGCTTTTGCTGGTCTAAGTCCTTCCATGACTGTTCTAAGTCCTCCTTCTGTCTGAGGTTTTGATGGATTAACACTGCAGAGTGATCACGCACACACACCCTGTGCCAGCTAGTTCTCTTTTTGTTTGGTAAAACGAGGTTCCTTTATTCAACCCAATAGAAAACCATCACCAAGGACAAGGTTGATAGTTTCAAATGGCAGGTGTCCCGATTCAGGGCTTGAGGGCTTTCATCCTGGCCTGAACCTTTGACAATCTGCGAAAGGTGAAACTGGCACACTTACGCCAGTTATCCCACAACCTTTCCCCTTTCTATCTCTGAATCACTTAAGACGGTACAATCACGCTTTTAGAGAACATTGGTCGTGATTTGTATTGAAAGGATTGATATGTCCTGAAGGCATTTCATTTTGAGTTACAATGGAGATTGCACAATAACAGTACCTGGGATTGTAGCTCTCGGTGTGTCACAGAGTCTGTAAAGATGTTTTATTTGCTCCCTGCAGCCGCTCCCAATACTTAAACATTAAGCGCCAAGGCTAGACAGGCAAAACCACTTTGAACTACGGAGTAGGGTGAACCCAACACGCAGGGGAGGGGTGGAGGGGCATGGTTAGAACATCCAGGCCTTAACTGGGATAATGCTTGATTAGGAGAGAGTCTCATTCCACTTCTGTTGACACATCACATTCCGTGTGTAACATCAGTCCTAATTCCTTCACTGGTAGTCACACAAATACCAAATTATAGATTGTTTTAGAGGATGGCTAAATAGATCCTGTGTTTCTGTGATAAGAGTGGTTTGTCACACATATGGATCTTTAAATGTACTGAAATCATACCTAGAAACCAAGGGCAAAAACACAATGACTCATGTGCATGAAATCAAGGCCCTCTTCTGTTGTGAAACCGTAATGGCCGTTTCAGCCACACAGACAACAAACAGATGATAATTGCGTTGGCGTGACAAATCTGGATATGCAAGGTCACAATGTTTATGGTGAGAAAACTCTGCTTCGGCTTGATCTGTTCAATCTGCGTTTTCTTTTCTCGAAACCTGAGGACACAGATACTATCTGTGTAATGATCCCGAGTCCTTCAAGTGTGTGCCATTTCACCTCAGGCCTATCGAATAGAGTCTATAAATTAACCCAGGAACCTTGCAAACGCCAAATAGCTTAAATATGCCACAGGAACAGGCTACTGCGCTTCCTAATGCCAACCACCCTAACCACCCCAGTATCTGCTAGTTATTATGGTATGATAACATGCTTGCCAAGCACACGTCTTCTCAATCTGCTCTTTCCCATCTAAGTTAATAATTTCTGTCCTTGGAGCAACAATGCATCAGATTCTCACTTCGTTGGTTCTTTGTCCGAAGTAAGCTTGGAGGAAATGTTGTCCTGGATTGATTCCAAAGTACTGCTCATGCTGTCTAAAGATACAGTCTTTGCCTATTTCCTAATTGATTATGATATTAACCAAAGGTAAAGTAACCATTAACTTCATGAGTCACAGGCTGCATATTTGTAATGTCTGCTTAGACATCATAAAGCAAACGAGTCAAAAGTAGACAACGACCTCATACCAATACAACTGACACAGACACAGTTCAGTCTACCTAACCAGCGAGCGACTTTGATGATCATTTCTCTTCATGGACATCACACCGGGAGTGAGAGTCGTCTACATAGTTCACAATCAACCTCCAAACGTCAAACCGTCAAACTGACTTACTCCTGGGAAGAATTGTGAGTTTTCTGAGTGTGCGTGTGTTTGTGAGCGTGTGCGCCTAGACTAGCTTTTAGAAAAACAGCAAAACAGAAGCTAATGAGGCGAGTGACTGATAGCGGAGTGGGTTATGTCAATAGAGTGTGGCAGGTAGGCAGACAGGTAGTGGGGCTTAGACTGAGATTGCATACCAAATGGCACCCTGTTCACTATATAGCGCACTACTTTTGACCAGAGCACTTTTTGGTCAACAGTAGCGCGCTATATAGGGAATAGGGTGCCATTTGGGAAGCATGCTAAGAGACCAGCCCAGTGTGGAGGAGACTGAAGAACCAAGGTGAGGAGAGCAGAGTTGTGAGCGGCGTTGAAGGGATATGTCAAACGGCGCTCTGGAGGATGAGCCTGGATAGTAGCGAGCTGATTAGACCTCGACCGGCGCTGCACCTCTGAGTCACACCTTCCTAGTGACCCCCTGCCAGTCATTCCTCACCCCCCACCCCCCAACCCCCCCCCCCCCCCCCCCCCCACACCTTTTCCTCATCCCCCCTCACCACCTCCCAGAATAATATAATCTCCCTCGCAAACAAGGCACCTTAACAAAGGCTCAGTCTTATCACTTCTGTTGTTGTCGTGTCTGCGTATTGCTGCCGCGTTGTCGTGTCTCTCCAAATGGCACCCTATTCCCTATGTTGTACACTACTTTTGACGCGCGCTGGTCAAAAGTAGTGCACTATAATGGGAATAGCGTGAGGTAAGGCTGGGAATTGCCAGGGACAGGCTTTGGTCAAAATTAGTGAACCCAAAAGGGAATAGGGTGCAATTTGGGATGCGCACGGTGTGTTAGCATGGAGATCAAGCTCAGACCTTCAAGCTCACCTCCCCTTTCACAGACTTTCAACTCTGAAGCCTCGTAGACACTTCAAACAACACATGACTATTATAACAATAACCAATCAGGCCCCTGTTAAAAAGATGTGCTTATTGCTCACGGATCTCGTCATTTTTTTATGTTTGAGAGCACATGGAAGTGATACATTGAAGACACTTGTGTTTATGTACCTTCTGTAGTGGTTGCGCACACAATTGTGGTTTGACCCCTATTAAAACAGCCTTCATGTCTGATTAGTAACTGTGTAGAAATGTATCTTCTTATACCTGTGTCTAATGTGTCATACATACCTGGTGGATGTTCCATACTAAACTCTATCCTATTCTGGTACCTCATTTCAGGTAAACAAACTGATTTCAGGGAAGAGGACATACTCAAATCGACGCTATTGCTGGAATGACAGACAGATAGATAGACAGACAGATGGACTTGCACCAGCTCTTCTAGGTGTGTCCTTTACATTGTAAGTCCACACCTCACATACCACACCGATAATACCACCCCTATGAAAGGAGCAGAGAAAATCTGTCTCTCTCTGCCGCTCCATCTCTATCTGTTTCTCTCCTCTGGGGGCCTCTCTCACTCGCTCTGTCTGTGAATTATAGTGCTGTTAGTAGAGATATAAAATTGGCGTGTTAGATTAGTGCCGGGATAAACTACTGTGGAGTAGACAAAGCCCAGCTACAGCGGCTCCAACCTAAAGAGCATGGCTATCGACCGCAGGCTGCTGCCATTGATCGTCCATTCCCTTCTGTGACGTAATCATGTTGTCCTCGTTATCTGTCTCACCAGACAGTGTCTGACTCCAATTCTCTGGTACTCTCCTAAATGGCACCCTATTTCCTATGTAGTGTGCTACTTTTGACCAGCGAGACAGACTTGACCTATAGGCCCTAGTCGAAAGTAGTGCACTATAAAGGGAACAGGGTGCCATTTGTGATGATGACTCCTGAGTCCTGTTCCTCTCTCCAAGTGAAACCATACCAATTCTTTGACACTCAAGCCTGCTGGGATCATAGTCCAAAGAGCAAGAAGGAGCCACTCTTTCCTTCCTGACGACTAAAGTCTGGCAGTAAACTCAGTAAGCTGCCACTAATCCTGTGGCGGCTGGAAAACAAGACCACACCGAAAAAAATATGAAATACATTTCAAAGATTCAAAAAAACAAATGCTAACATTGTTTCAGAAGTTTAGAATATGTGTGTAAAAGCCTAGCTCACAACAAACTTGAGAGAATGTTCCCTTAAGAGTCTCATTAGGTCATTACATAATGTTTTCATATGAATGTTCCTGTGGAGTGCAAGGATTGTTTCCGAGAGACCATTCCCTTAGGGCTGAATTCAATCCGTATCGCCGAAGGATCGCGGAAGATCCGCGTTAAAATGCAAAGGTAATATTTGAATGCAGCGTTTACTGTGAATAAGTACCGTGAATGCAGTGTTAACCGTGAAATGGAGTCTCCGCGACTATGGGAACATTGCCTTTAATTGTCCATCGCGCTATAAAGCGGCTCTTCAGCACTACAGATTGAATAGGGCCCTTAATGTCAAACAGAACTGACCTAGAACATGGTTAACGTGTTCTCAGACTATTCAATATTAATGTTCTAGACATGTTTCATGGGAAAGTTGCAAGAACATTCCTGTGTCCAATAACGTTTAAAACATTGGACTTTCTGTCATGGTCCGCTGGAAGTTTTTGTCTATTTCCCAGCTTGTTCCAGGGACGTCCCTTAACACATTTTTTGGGACGTCGCCTGATGGTCCCGAAGAAACGTTCTCCAAAAAAAATGTGTTTCTTTCCACACCAGGTTACTGTTGCCGAGCACATCAAGGCCCTGATTGGTGAACCACTGATTCATTTGTTTGTTGGCAAGGTTAGGGACACCCACAGTGCTTTTAACTTACATATTTGACACACACGATTACATTGTACATGTTAATTTATACAGTAATTATTATTCAACATGTCCTCATCTAGGATTTGAACTCACAACCTCTTGGTTTACGGTATTCCAATCTTCTTGCTACGCCACCCTGTCTGTGTCAGATATTAGTTGATCTAACTATACTCTCATCATTGATTTAATTGACTTATTTGAGCAATTTTAGGGTTTTCTATATGCTGTCGTAGTCTATTGTTTATTCTTGAGTGTACTTTTAATAGAGCTGAGATTTACTTCGAAATGCAAAGTGTAGCAATACAGGTGAAATCAGTCATTGACATGGACATGGTGGAGTAGCAGGAAGATCGGAAATCCGTGAACCAAGAGGTTGTGAGGACATGTTGAATAATAAGTACTGTATAAATGAATCATGTATGTCATAGTGTGTAATATATGTCATTTGAAAAGTGTGTGTGGGTGTCCCTAACCTTGCCAACAGACAAAGAGCTTTGAATGAAAAAACGTTGAACGTTTCTTTGGGACCAATAGGCAACATCCTAAAAAGATCTTTAGGGACATCCCCGGAACAAGCCGGGAACTAGACAAAAACCTCCAGGGGACCATGACAGAATGTCCTATGTTTTAAACGTCCTTGGACACAGGGATGTTCTTGAAACGTTCCAATGAAATGTGTCTAGAACATTCATATCTTATATTCTGAGAACATGGTAACCATGTTCTGTGTGTATTTGGTGTAAAGTTGATGGAATATTCTCCTAACCCTCCTAAAACTGGACACATTAATGTTCTTGCAACGTCCCATGAAACATGTTTAGAACATTACTATTGGATATTATGAGAACATACTAACCATGTTCTGGGTAAGTTCTGTTTGACATTAAGGGAACGTTATCCTAACTCTTAACGCTAAAACACGGTCAAAAGCTTCTCAAGAGGTTTTTGCTAACATATTTAGAATTTTCCCATCAATAACGGAAGACTGGACCCTCAAACATCAGTGGAACATTGCGGGTCACATTACAAAAACATTCTCTCTTCCTAGAATTGTTAGCTGGGAGACATGTTTTAACACATCATGTAGATTTAGGAGTTCCAAACATCAATATATTTTAGACGGTAGTCATAAAGACGAACGTCACGATCAAGCCAATAAAGTACAACCGCCAGTGCTATAACTCTTAAATGATTCTACAAATCAAACATACAGTAAATTAGAATAGGGAGATGGTGTATACTACTACCGGAGAAACAGTAGTGTGCTGTGTGACTGACAGGAATAGCGGAAGTTGTGCTTATCTCAGGTCTCTTTGTGCAGGTGGGAAAACACCCCGCCCTTTATCTTTACAGCCTTGCAGCAGGTAGGTGCTTCATCAGGTAAGGAGGGGGGTTAGGTTTAAAGCTTTGTGCACTGCTTCTGTAGGCTACTGTGGGTAGTAAAGTCTATAAAAGGCCCAGATCACAGGCTAGGGGGATCACAGGGGGACTAGACAGGTGCTACCTGTTTGAGGAAAGGGATTGAGGCCTTTCCGATGCAGTGGACCATTAAACCATTAAACACATCATATGAGTTACGCCATCTTTGTAAAGACACGTCATCATTGTGATAATCATAGGGTTTCTGTATAAACTGTAATTGTTAGTGTCTACAATGTAGAATCATTGAAAATGACTGTAATGTGAAGGTTTGTTGAGAAGCTCAGCAATTCACACACCAACGTGCTCTAACCCCAGAGAGCACAGAACGTTCCCCTAATGGTCCCTAAAGGTTTTGGGAACGTTGCTATGTTGGTTAAGGAGAATCACATATTTCTCATACATTGGCTATGTTTTTTTTTACTCATACAAAGTAAGGTCTGCGTAAAATGTAAATGCAATTTTGGATTAAGCTGACATATGCAGTGTTCACCATGAATGCAGTCTCCGTAAACGCGGGAACATTGTCTTTAAATTTCAGTCACGCTATAACGCGGATCTTCCGTGAAACTTCTGCGATGTGGATTGAGGGAGTCCGGTTTCCGGCGGTGATACAGTTGGGACTGGCCCGTCAGACTTCGCCTCTTCCTCTGCTTGCGAAGCACCCTGAAAACTGACAGGGAAGTGTGTAAAAACTCACCTACTCGCTACATTCTAGAGTACGCTCCTGACCAGACTGGACATCGGCGATCAAAAATGTGTTGAATTTACTGCCTCAAATGCCTCGGAGTCGAGGAGAGGGATTCTTGCAATTTCAAACAGACACAAAAAATGAGTGAACTCTTAGCATTTCACTTGAATGATTGTGATCCTGGGCACTATACTGTACCTCTCTTCACATTTAGATCTAGCTGGACTTGGTTTGACCTACATCTCTGCCTTTGTGAACTGGGCTGGGAACAGACATGACACTCACTGTTAAGCGCAGGCCACAGTGCGTGAAGTCACAAGCTCTGCTGGTCGGCTACTACGTAGCAACCTAGCGGTGCCAAAAGCCCTGGTCTGCCCTGGAGAGCCGATGTAAATTACGATCGCCAGAACGGACAATTATTTTGGGGGGAACGGCCGCTTCGGGCTCTAAAATGTGTTTATTACGATTAAGTTAGATCCCCACAGTGAATTATTTTAACGTTCGCTACAAATCAAGATATTTAATGAAATAGTGATCCATTCTGACTACTACATTTGTCGTCACACAGGACCACGTGCTGACACAGACCAATCACGGGCCGTCAGGCTACGAGGAGGCTCCACAGACATTAAGGTTGACTCTCTCAGGCAGGATGAAAACAACTATATCGACTGTGATCTTTTGCTAGTTACGGCCACTTTCACCATGATCCTTAGTGATTATTTTGGTGCCATTCAGACCCATTCAGCAAAATGGTGCACTTCAAATTTAAATACTTCCGGTTTCATATGCCATTGGGAGTTTTCCATAGGAATACGTGGATGACGTCAGCGCTATCACTAAATACTGGTTTTAATGTCTATGGTTAACTAAATACTGTTTTTAATGTCTATGGTTAACTAAATACTGGTTTTAATGTCTATGGTTAAGCACAACTGATTTGACAGAGTTTTGTCAGTACTTTATACTGCAACAACTCCTTGTTAGTCAAGAGAGACACATTGAGGAATTGAGTTTGTTTGACTTAATGTAATCAAGTTAGTGTGACTACTGCTCGTGTTTAAGATACCACTCCTTAGTTCATTTAGTGACTTGGACTTTTACAGTTTACGTTAAACAGATATGGGAAATGAATACGATTTCTAATTGTTGTAGAGTACTTGAAGAGAGGTATGGGTATTTGATACATTTGAGTGGTCAGAGTGGAGCTGGACAGAACACATCTCTAAATAACGTGCGCCACGACGAGGTGCAGGCGGACAGGAAGCGGCGCTATACGGACAGACCAATTATATGTGATTGTGGAGACCATCCAACTGGCTGGCATTGAGCATGATCCTTGGGAGTCACAGGCAATTTGTATCTCCTCCCAGGGAACTTTGATGTGAGCCTCCAACCACCTTGATAAACAGGTTTGATGACCTTTATGACCTTAGTTCACGTCACCGGGCACCAACAGCTCCCCAAAATAGTATTACTTAGTTATGTCTAGTTTCCATCCATTTTCACACATCATTATTTATTTGTCATTGTATTACTGTCATCACTGCTGTAGTAATGGCCATTATATGTACTCCACAGTGAATCTGAGACGTATTAAATTCTCCCACTGAATCTCTGCGGTTTTTCATTCGTGAACACCGTCTCAGGAATAATGGAGAGCTCAACACGTTCAGTGGACATGCTTTGAAAGGACATGTTGAGAATTGGGCATTACATTTATAACGTTAGGATTATAATGACTATAAGATTGCTAAGCTAGTTTCTGATCCCCAAACTATGTTAAGAGCCTTACTTGCCCTGAGAAAAAACTTACTTGCACAAGCAATAACGTCAAATCAGGCCATAAATATACAGTACGTTTTTTTTGTTCTGTTAACATGACATTAACTGAAAAGGTTCCGTTGCATAATGTCCTAGTCTGTGTCCGAAATGGCACCCTATTCCCTATATGGTGCACTTCTTTTGACTAAGGCTCATAGGGCTCTGGTCAAAACTAGTGCACTATAGAGGGAATAGTAAATAGGGTGCCGTTTAAGATGCAGCCCTAGCCTGATGTGTCCTCCTGGGCAGGTTGTCGTAATAATGGCTGCTGTCAAAAGCATTGAGAAGTGCATTCTGAGCTCACAGCGGCAGGCTGATGCAGCAGTTCAAGCCCGTATAGAGCAAAGATTGCTCACAGGAAAAAATATGCGTAGATAAAAGGGACTGAATAACTCTAATGGGTCTGTGATCAATGTGTGAGAATTGCAACTGCTGTTATTGTCAAGGGAGTGGGATAGTGAGGGAGCGAACAGGTAGACAGGGGTAGAATTGGACCTTCGCTCTCGCTGTTTCCCATAATAATCACTCTCATCAGAACACCTCAGCTCACTCCTGCATCAACCTGCATCCCTCTCAGAGAGAGAGAGAGAGAGAATGGGGAGGGGGAGGGGGAGGGGGAGGGGGAGGACAGAGACTCCTCCTGCTTTTATGTTTGTTCTTGTGAAAACCACAATCTGTAAAAATGTGCAATTGCAATGTTTTCTTTATTCTCTAATCAAAGTGGATTTCATAATTTAGAGTAAGTTAAACTAGGTCCATGGAGGCAACAGATGAGTGGGGGGCCAATAGGGGGCACTGGGGGGCCAAGCCATGAGATTGGGGAAATGTGCTGAATTAGATGGACACACTCCTTTGACTTCATTATCATCTTAAACTGGGCAATAGAGAATAGAGTGAAATATGTTGCCTCTTTTATATGTATAGAAATTTACATATGGTGTAAAAGAGGCTGTTGATGTCACTTTGTCCTCGTGTTCTACGCAGCACAGTGCTGACTGTGCCCAGGGTCTATTGAAATTCCTGCAGGTCTTTGACATCCAATCAGCAACTGATTGGCACCTTAGGCGGTGAAGCCAGTTAAATAATCAGGAGGTGAAGAAGTGGAGTGGGCTGTTTCCAGGGCCCCTGCCATCAAAGAGTATGCATAGCTTGCGTGCCAAATGGCTCCCAGTTCCCTATATAGTGTACTACCTTCGACAAGAGGCCTATGGGTCCTGGTCAAAAATAGTGCACTAATATAGGGAATAGGATGCCATATGGGACACAGTCAATTTGAATTCTTCCCATCACCACGACCCCACAAGACAATGATTCATTTTGAAGGTATAGCTGTAATGGGAAATTTCAATGCACTGCTATGGATAGTCATGATGCTATAAGGGTAGCTGTAACAAAAGCATATGGATACTGTCTGTGAAATTAGAATTTGTGTGCATCTCAAATGGCACCCTATTCCCTATACTATATAGGGAATAGGGTGCCATTTGGGACGCAATAGGTGAACAGAGTGAACTAAGGCCTGGCAGGTTGACCTCTCTGTTTCCTCCAGGCCTGTTTGTTACTAATGGAAACAGCAAGCCTAACATTTACCTTCCCCTCAAAGACTCTGCCTGCCAGACACAATGAACCCTGCACAGTAACATGCATAAACCATGAAGGGAATAACATACTCGTCTCTGAGGAGAGTCATGACAAAGCACGAAAAGAGAGAGCCAGAGAGAGAGGGCGAGAGAGAGAGAGAGAAGGGAGAGAAAGAGAGAGGGCAAGAGAAGAGAAGAAAAAAACGTTCCTAACTCCTTCTCCTTCTCCTCAGTGGTGACAAAGATTAATTAGGCAAAGAAAGACTGGGGACGCTTCAACAGCATCCGACCCTCCGACACCAATTAGCAGATTGATTACGCGGCTGAGAGGAGCGGACGCTTGTCAATCAGCGCCATACAAGGGGAGCGACAGGAAGGACGGACCTGGAATGTCGCACGAACAAGAGGGATGTCTCAGGAGCACCATAGAGATGCGTTGATCCATAGGGAAGCTGTGCGCTCAACACTACCACAACACAAAAAACACCACTCTACCACCAACAAACCCACAAATGACACTAAAACAATTTGAAACACACTGGCTCCTCAGTACGTTGATAGCGTATATACCTGGATGGGATTGTGACCATATAGGTTGCGAAGGACGGTGTGTGTTTGTGTGCGTGCGTGCGTGCATGCATTTGTGTGCATGATTGTGCATGCACGCATGCATGTGTGTGTATGTGAGTGTGCAACGTGCTGCTCTGGATAGTTCGCCTTCATTTACCAAGGACATTCCAGCAAGGGCATCAAGTAAATAAACGACCAGCGCTAAATTTACTGCTTCCTGTATCTAATCAAATCAATAGTATTTATAAAGCTCTCTTTACATCAGCAGATGTCACAAAGTGCTTATACAGAAACCCAGCCTAAAACCCCAAACAGCAAGCAATGCAGATGTAGAAGCACGATGGCTAGGAAAAACTCCCTAGAAAGGCAGGAACCTAGGAAGAAACCTAGAGAGGAACCAGGCACTGAGGGGTGACCTCTTCGGGCTGTGCCGGGTTGAGATTTATAAGAGTACAAGGCCATTAAGGCCAGATCGTTCTTCAAGATGCTCAAACATTCATAGATGACCAACAGGGTTAAATAATAATCACAGTGGTTGTAGAGGGTGCAACCAGTCAGCACCTCAGCAGTAAATGTCAGTTGGCTTTTCATAGCCAAGCATTCAGAGGTTGAGACAGCAGGTGCGGTAGAGATGGAGAGAGGGTGGGAGAGAGAGAGAGAGGGAGGGTCTCAAACAGCTGGTCTGCGGGACAAGGTAGCATGTCCAGTGAACAGGTCAGGGTTCCATAGCCGCAGGCAGAACAGTTGAAACTAGATCAGCAGCACGCCTAGGTGGACTGGGGATGGGGACAGCCAGGAGTCATCAAGCCAGGTAGTCATGAGGCATGGTCCTAGAGCTCAGGTCCTCTGGGAGGGGAGAGAGAAAAATGGGAGAATTAGAGGGAGCATGCTTAAGATCACACAGGACATCAGACAGGACAGACTGACCCTAGTCCCCCGGCACATAGACTATTGCAGCATAGATACTGGAGGCTGAGACAGGTGGGGTCGGGGGAAACAACCCCCGGACAGGGCCAACCAGGCAGGATATAACCCCACCCACTTTGCCAAAGCACAGCCCCCACACCACTAGGGGGATATAAACAGACCACCAATGTATTACCCTGAGACAAGGCTGAGTATAGCCCATAAAAATCTCCTCCACCGCACGAACCCGAGGGGGCGCAAAACCAACAATGCAGTATTAATACAAATAATTGTTAAGTAAACAATTTTTTTTAAATAACAAATAGTTAAAGAGCAGCAGTAAAATAACAGTAGCGAGGCTATATACAGGGGGTACCGGTACAGAGTCATTGTGCGGGGGCACAGGTTAGTCGAGGTAATTGAGGTAATATGTACATGTAGGTAGAGTTAAAGTGACAATGCATAGATAATAACCAGAGTTTAGCAGCAGAGTAAAAGAGGAGGTGGGGGATGGGGACACACACACACACAATACAAATAGTCTGGGTAGCCATTTGATTAGCAGTTCAGAAGTCTTATGGCTTAGGGGTAGAAGCTGTTAAGAAGCCTTTTGGACATAGACTTGGCGCTCCGGTACCGCTTACCATGTGATAGCAGAGAGAACAGTCTATGACTAGGGTGGCTGGAGTCTTTGACACTTTTTAGGGCCTTCCTCTGACACCACCTGATATAGAGGTCCTGGATGGCAGGAAGCTTGGCCCCAGTGATGTACTGGGCCGTACTCACTACCTGCTGTAGTGCCTTGCAGTCGGAGGCCGAGCAGTTGCCAGTTGACTGATGCAACCAGTCAGGATGCTCTCGATCAGGAAGATCAGGAAGATCATGTCAGTGACTCAACCCACTCAAGTCAAGTATAGCGAAGAAATCCTGGCACGATGTGCCGCACCCCTCCTAGGGACGGCATGGAAGAGCACTAGTAAGCCAGTGATTCAGCCCCTGTAGTAGGGTCAGAGGCAGAGAATCCCAGTGGAGAGAGGGGAGCCGGCCAGGCAGAGACTACAAGGGCGGTTCGTCACTCCAGTGCCTTGCTGTTCACCTTCGCACCCCTTGGCCGGGCTACACTCAATCTTAGGACCTACTGATGAAATGAGACTTCAGTAAAGACTTAAAGGTTGAGACATAATCTGTGTCTCTCACATGGATAGTCAATCATCAATATTTATTGACAGATCAAACAGCAGATCTCTTTGTTTCTTGAGACCTAGAACTTGCATCTTTGTTTTGTCCGAGTTTAAAAGTAAAACATTTGCCGCCATCCACTTCCTTATGTCTGAAACACAGGCTTCCAGGGTAAGCAATTATGGGGCTTCCCTATGTTTCATCGAAATGTACAGCTGTGTGCCATCGCAGTGAAAGTTGACATTGACATCACCAAGAGGTAGAATTTATAGTGAAAACAATTGTGGTCCTAAAACGAAACCTTGAGGAACACCGAAACATACCATTGACTTGTCAGAGGACAAACTGTCCACAGAGACAAACAACGGGGGGGCTATACGTTCTATGGAAAATAATGAACGGCGTGGAGCTGACCTTCCACGGAGTTGCATTATTTTCCAGAGAACGCATAGATTGGCCGGTAGAATGTGTTCATCCGGTCTCCCGAGTGGCGCAGCGGTCTAAAGCACTGCATCGCAGTGTTGCGGTGTCCCTACAGCCTGGGGTTTGATCCCAGGCTGTGTCATTACCGCCCGTTACCGGGAGACCCATAGGGCTGTGCACAAGTGGCCCAGCGTCGTCCATGTTAGGGGAGGGTTTGGCCGGGGGGGCTTCACTGTCTGCCTTTGGGTCTTCTCCTGAGCCTTGACACTCAAACATAGACCATGTAAGAATGAACTATAGCCATTGAATTCTACCGTGCAAATATACTCTGTGTTAGAGGGAAATAATGCACACTCTAAAATGCCTTTCAAGCCAATCAGAAACAAGTATTCAACAATTCCATTGTATAAATTATATTGAAGTCCAAACACACAGAGATACATAGCTAAACCATCTCCATCATGTCTTCTGTGGGATACTTGAACTTGAGAAGAAGGGGGCACAATGTGATTTGGCTGGAGTAGAGGAGGAAGAGATCATTAAGTTTTCTTCTCCCTGCTCTCGCTCTCCTCTCAAAATATATGGTCCACAGTCACTCTTAAAAGGACAAGACTATGACATCACCTTCCAGTCCGAATACGGATTGGTGAAATGAAAGAGTGAAAAAAAAACAGGAACCAATTTGTTAGATTAAACATTTCTCATGCAGGCGCATGGTGATTTAGAAGGGTCAAGCGACCGACGGTGGGACAAGGCTTTACCTCCCTAAGACACAGCATTCTGTCAATCTAACTCACCGCCAGACTTTCCAATTATAGACCGCAGACGCACGAAGGTCAGAAGCGTATTAAAAGTAAAGATTACAATTCCCTAAGCATATTAAAAGCTACCTCCTCCGAAAATGTGCCTTATTTGCTAACTCGAGCCACTGTAGTGTAGGAGTGCCGGAGAAATATCAGATATGTGTGAGATGTGTGTATGTGACATTTGTATTGGACGGTTGTCACAGAATGATACATTTTCATTCGTACAAATGTTCACAATACACATGAACACAAGCAGCCAGCCAGCCATACGCACGCACACACACCACACACACACACACACACACACACACACACACACACACACACACACACACACACACACACACACACACACACACACACACACACACACCACACACACACACACACACACACACACACACACACACACACACACACACACACACACACACACACACACACACAATACCACACACACACACACACACTTTACTGGTCACATGATCATGTGATCACCATGCGACACACGCACATAGCACACATACACTACCCTACGTATTTATTTGGACAATAAAGTTTACACTTTTGATCTGGCTCTGTACTCCATCATTTTGGATTAGAGGCTACAGTACAGAATGTAACCTTTTATTTTAGGGTATTTTCATGCATGTCTGTTTTACCATTTGGAAATGAAAGCAGTTTTTTGTATCTAGTCCCTCCATTTGAAGTGTCATAAGTATTTGGACAAATTCACTATTGTATTACATTTGGTAAAAAGTTTAGTATTTGGTCCTACATTCCTAGCACGCAATGACTACATCACGCATGTGGCTCTACAAACTTGTTGGATGCATTTGCAGTTTTTGTTGTATTTTGGATTATGCTGTGGAGTCACTTTTATTCTAAATAAGAATAGAATATGTTTCTGAACCCTTCTACATTAATGTGGACTCTACCATGATTACGGATATTCATGATGAATCATGAATAATGATGAGTGAGAAAGTTACAGATGCACAAAGGTCATACATACCCCCAAGACATGCTAAACTCTCACCATTACCAATAAGAGCGGTATGATATTTATGCAAAATCATGTAGAATCAACACACACACACGCACACGCACACGCACACGCACACACACACACACACACACACACACACACACACCACACACCACACACACACACACACACACACACCACACACACACACACACACACACACACACACACACACACACACACACCACACACACACACATACACACACACACAACCACACACATCTGACCACCGCAAACTGATCCCATTCTCAAAGCCCCGTATTTCCTATTACTAAACAAAGGCCGGGTCAGGAAGAATTCCAGATTGTCTGTAAACCCCATAAGTAGTCAGGAGAAATGTTAAGCCATTTTCGTGTTTCTTTCTTTCCATTTTCAGTTCTCATACTCATGCGCTCTGCCAGACAGAGGTGTTACTTTTTTCACCCAGAGAAGTAAACACACGCACACTCTCTCTTTCACCTCTTCCCACCTTCTCATACCTGTGGGCGTGTGTTGTCATCTAAAAATGTGATATTTCACATTGGACATGACACTCACATGTATGCCAACAGTATGAAGCAGAGGTGCTCAGCTTGCTTACAGAGCCCTGGGACTTACGCAGGTGAACACATTCTCTGAAATACCACACTTCTACACAATGAATGCATTCCAAATTGCACCCTATTCCCTATATAGTATCAAATCAAAATATCGAATCAAATTTTATTTGTCACATGCGCCGAATACAACAGGGGTTGTATTATAGTGAAATGCTTACTTACAAGCCCTTAATCAATGACGCAGTTTTAAGAAAATAACAACAACAAAAAAATTAAGAAAAAAGTAAGACATAAGAAAAACAAATAATTAAAGAGCAGCAGTGAATAACAATAGCGGGGCTATATACAGGGGGTACTGGTTCAGAGTCAATGTGTCAATGTGCGGGGGCACCGGGGTCGAGGTAATTGAGATCATTATGTACATGCAGGTAGGGTTGTTAAAGTGGCTATGCATAGATAATAACAGAGAGTAGTAGCAGCGTGGTGGTGGGGTGAGGAGGGGGTGCAAATAGTCTGGGTAGCCATTTGATTAGCTGTTCAGGAGTCTTATGGCTTGGGGGTAGAAGCTGTTTAGAAACCTCTTGGACCTGACTTGTCACTCCGGTACCGCTGCCGTGCGGTAGCAGAGAGAACAGTCTATGACTAGGGTGGCTGGAGTCTTTGACGATTTTTAGGGCCTTCCTCTGACGCCTGGTGTAGAGGTCCTGGATGGCAGAAAGCTTGGCCCCGGTGATGTACTGGGCCGTACGCACTACCCTCTGTAGTGCCTTGCGGTCGGAGGCCGAGCAGTTGCCATACCAGGCAGTGATGAAACCCGTCTGGATGCTCTCGATAGCTCAGCTGTAAAATCTTTTAAGGATCTGACGACCAATGCCAAATCTTTTCAGTCTCCTGAGGGGGAATAGGTTTTGTCGTGCCCTCTTCACGACTGTCTTGGTGTGCTTGGACCATGTTAGTTTGTTGTTGATGTGGACGCCAAGGAACTTGATGCTCTCAACCTGCTCCACTACAGCCCAGTCGATGAGAATTTAATCCCGGAACATATTCCAGTCTGTGCTAGCAAAACAGTCCTGTAGTTTACCATCTGCTTCATCTGATCACTTTTTTATAGACCGAGTCACTGGTGCTTCCTGCATTAATTTTTGCTTGTAAGCAGTAATCAGGAGGATAGAGTTATGGCCAGATTTGCCAAATGGAGGGCGAGGGAGAGCTTTGTACGTGTCTCTGTGTGTGGTATAGAGATGGTCTAGAATTTTTTTTACCTCTGGTTGCACATTTAACATCTTGATAGATATTCAGTAAAACTGATTTAAGTTTCCCTGCATTAAAGTCACCGGCCACTTGGAACGCCGCCTCTGGATGAGCTTATGGCGGTTTCCTGTTTGATAATGGCAGAATACAGCTCATTTAGTGCGGTTTTAGTTCCAACCTCGCTCTGTGGTGGTATATAGACAGCTACGAAAAAAACTGATGAAAACTCTCTGGGAAAATAGTGAGGTCTGCAGCTTATCATAAGATACACCCCCTTCGAGCGAGCAAAACTTTGAGACTTCCTTAGATATCGTGCACCAACTGTTGTTAAATGCATAGGCCCCCGCCCCGTGTCTTACCAGAGGCTGCTGTTCTGTCTTGCCTATATGGTGTATAACCCGCCTGCTCTATGTTCCTAATGTTGTCATTCATCCATGACTCGGTGAAGCATAAAATATGACAGTTTTTTATGTGCCATTGGTAGGATATACATGCTTTCATTTCGTCCCATTTATTTAAAAGTGATTGAACGTTAGCTAGCAGAACAGAGGGCAAGGGCAGATTAGCCACTCATCGCCTGGTCCTCACAAGGCACCCTGATCTTTTGCCTCGGAATCGCCGTTTCCTTCTGCAGTGAATCACGGGGATCGGGGCCTGGTCGGGTGTCAACAGTATATCCCTCGCGTCAGACTCATTGAAGAAAAACTATAAGTCCAGTTTGAGGTGAGCAATCCCAGTTCTGATGTTTAGAAGCTCTTTTCGGTCATAAGAGACGGTAGCAGCAACATTATGTACAAAACAAGTTACAAACAACGCAAAGAAAATAAAAATAGCATGATTGTAGTTGGGCTAGTAGGTAGTAGGGCTGTGACCAGTGGAGGCTCCTCATAGGAGGAAGGGGAGGAACATCCTCCTCAGTGAATTTTTGTAATTTTTAATAGTGAAACATTAAAAAAGTTATCCTTTTTAGATAAAACTATACTAAATATATTCACGTCACCAAATAATTGATTAAAACACACTGTTTTAAATGAAGGTCTACACTAGCCTCAACAGCACTCTGTAGGGTAGCATCATGATTTAGCCGGAGGACAGCTAGTTCCTGTCCTCCTCTTGGTACATTGACTTCAATACAAAACCTTGGAGGCTCGTGCTTCTCACCCCCTTCCATAGACTTGCACAGTAGTTATGACAACTTCCAGAGGACGTCCTCTAACCTATCAGAGCTCTTGCAGCATGAACTGACATGTTGTCCACCCAATCAAAGAATCAGAGAATTAATCTAGTACTGAGAGCATAAGCTACAGCTAGCTAGCACTGAAGTGCATAAAATGTTGTGAGTAGTTGACTCAAAGTGAGCGAAAGACAACGATTGAACAGTTTTGAACAAAGTAATTTCTTCACAAATGAAGGAGAAGCGAGAGAGAGAGATAGCTATATTTGTTGTATTTTATTTATTTATTCACTTCAATTACTTAGCTATGGAATGCAGCTAGCTAGTTTAGCCTACTCAAACACCCAGCTCAAACAGAGAGAGATGCTATGTTAGCTAGCTGACTATGGCTTTCCAACACTGGAACTCTTCCAAGTCAAGGTAAGGTTTTGGTTTTACAAATGTATTGCCACCGGGGGTCGCCGGCGTAACTGCTAAACTGCTTGCTGCTGACTGTACACTATACTGCATGATTGTAGCGGTTTTACTAACGCGTTAGTTCTGGTAACTATGTTGACTATGACGTTATGATATGAAGGTTTGGCTTGGAAAAGTTTTTCACCTGATCACAGACAGCTAATGTGTTGTGCACTGAAGTCCACAAGTGAAGGGAGAAGGTGAGAGGATGAGATCGCATAGATGCGAGAACAAATTCATGAGCAAAGTGATCATGCTGTTTGTATGTGGCTGCTATGAAAGTGAACTGTGTTTGCGTGTGATCAGGGGTTTATTCATTCCGCCGATTCTGCTGAAAAGCGTTTCTTAAACAGAAGCAAACGGAACAAAAACGTGGATAAACACACCTGAATTTATCCAATAGAAACCCTCTTTGCAAGTGTTGGACTAATGATTACACTCTAGATCAGCTAGATGCAGGCAAGAGTGTGCAAGGCGGCATTGAATGTGTCAATGTCTGTCACCTTGATTACTGAAATTTCTCTCGACCTGTGCACATTGTAAACTTTCATTCATAGGCTAGGTTGTAGCAGCCTCATGATGGATATAGGGAAAATTTGAGTATCATGTAGTAGCGTAAACCTATTGATGTTACATTGAGCTGGGTGAATGGAATATGAATGAGAGTCATCCAATGTGATGTAATAGAAGTAAGGCCATGCTCATACATTTTTTTTTGTCCTCCCTCATCTTAAACGGCACCAACCACGGTCATGGAATTTTGGATTATGGTAATTGGCCAGCCAAATGACTGCTGTCTCCGTAATAATCGTTAGAATAGCAAAAAAATAATAATAATAACAATTAGACACATTTTTTTCTCTCCTCCGTTCCTGACTGCATGTGCTGCCGTATATTATATTTCTGTGTGCTGCGGCTGCACCTTGCCACGCCTTTCAATGTGCGCTCGCTTGCAGCAACACTTTGCTTGTTTCAGCAATGAGTAACCCACTTTTATCAGGTTTATAAGAGTCCATGTTACCATGAAGCGAACTCAACCGCACTAAGGCCCGGCTGTCCCGTTTTCAGTCAAGCTTTTGTGCCGTTACCCCCCCACCCACAACAACACACACCACACACAACACAACACACACAACACACACACACACACACACACACACACACACACACACACACACACACACACACACACCCCACACACACACACACACACACACACAAAACGTTACACAGTTATACGGTTATTGTGACAGCCCTACTATACAGTATAGTGCACATAAGGTGCCATTTAGGATGCGGTCAGTCATTTCCTCAAGGAAACCCTGTCAACCAAGTGTCACTACTATTCCACACGATCAGACTGTACAACTACAATGCTCGAAGAAATGTAAACCCCAAAAAAGATAGATTGTTACACTGTAAATGTCAATCAATGTGGATAATTGGACTTTCAAAATGCAGTCTCTCACATATCTCCCTGCCTGGCTTGTCTGAAAGTCAACCCTTGGAGTAGCGGTGTTTTTGTAAGTCAAAGGCAGCGCCAACAGTGTCAAGCGGGTCATCCAAAATAAACATATATTTTTTCAGCTTTTTGGGAGAGACTGCTGTAGTCATCTCCTTTAAAGAACCCCCATAAGACATGTGGACAGACACCTCAGTGGACCAGCTAAGCTGTTGGTACAGACATGCTCTGTTATGAACCAAGGCCCTTTCAGTCAACAGGATATATCTGTCTCGAAAAACAAAAAAAATAGAACGCTTCAAGACATTCTCTTCTTCTTTTCTTCCTCGTCCCTCAGCTCCTTCTCTCCCTCTAAGACTGAATGCCACCTCTTGCTTCCTACCCTTGATTCTCTCTCTTCCACCCTCAACCCCCCCCCCCCCTCCTCTGGCATGTCTGGGGCAATAATTAAAGCTAAAAGGTGAAAAGCACTTTATCAAATGAATGGCTAAAACACAGCAGACCGTTATTATTATTATCAGTCCAAATTGACTCGGTGGGTTCCTGTGAAGAAGACAGGGGTGCACCAGAGCAGCACACGTAATCTCTAACTGGATATAATTGCTAGTTGATGGGGGGAGGAAAGAAGGAGGGGAGGAGAACGGGGGATTACCATATATGTTATAAGGTAAACATGATACTCTGTTTCTATGCTCTTCTCTTCACATGTGGTTTCTCAATCTCAGGTCATCTAGCCTGCATCTGCTCTTAAAAAAATGGCAACTGCTTGGAAATAGTGTATTAAGTATACGCCGTGCGGTTAAACGTTGTCTGGGTTATCGGTGTGGCAGCACGTTACGTTGTTTGTCCTTCATAATTTCTAGGGATTTTTTTGCTGTTTGAGGTCTAACACAGGACCAGGCTTGTTTACTTGTCTGTCTACAGTGTTTAGTAGACCCAGGGAAGATTGAGTCCCAAATGACACCCTAATACCTATATAGTGCACAACTGCCCTGGTCAAAAGTAATGCACTACATAGGGAATAGGGGGCCATTTGGGATCCAGGCTGTTGCGTCTTCTTTATTCATGTATTCAGAATCAAAACAATGATTCTTTCTGTGAGTCCAGAAAACAGCCGCTATCCCATAACGAAGAGACGGTCCATTTTCGTCTAAGTGAGTGACGAACTCTAGCCGAACAAACCTTCTGTGTAGAGATTGTCATCATCCCAAGCAAAGCCTTATTTCATGTGTCATTTACATTGTGGTAATAACCTGGTATCAGTTTACTGTATGACTCAATAATAATCCAGTATGTCATTGCCTTCTTTGTAGTTTGGTATTATGCTAATCAAATTATTGTAATTCAATGGGTGAGATTGCAACAACTAGTAGAGAATATCCTATTTTCTAACGTGTCCTGAGTTTCTGGGAGAAATCATCAGCCTAGTCTTAAACACGAGCTTGATATATGGGGACACGGTGGACAAAATATTCTAAATGAATGATCTCATTCATTTTGACAGAAATCTACCTACATACTCATATGACTTTTCATGAGTTGTATTTTTTTGGGGGGGAATCTCCATTTGATTTCTCCCTGTGAGTAGCAGCAGCCCTAATGCACAGGTATCAAGAGGAATTACTGAACTGCTCCTGCCTGCATACTGTCAGACACACTGTCTTGTGATTTCCTAAATGCAGTTGACTGGCACAGAAGATGAAGGGACTGCTGTGAAGTTATACATAGAAGATCATGTCTCCTTTTCTATGTTCTCTAGCTCGAACCTTTGAACACAGGATGTGTTTGCTGGGTTGATTTCTAACTCAATTAACTGAGAGCTTAGCCGTATTCATCCTAGAACCTGAGAAACGTGTCAAAATGTTTTTTGTTTGTTTGTATGATATTCCAAAATGATGTAAACAAAATATTTACATTTTGAATACTTTATTTCACTATTCTTAATTGAAAATGGCTTGTTGTGTGACTCAGTAAGTGATTACTTAAATGGTGACATGAGGTCACTGGTGCAAACTTGTTTTGATCCAGGCACTCTAAAATACCCTCCCCGACTGAGTTACAATTCCAATGCCTCATCTGAACCCATTGCCATGCATTCTCAGAGGGGGAGAGTACTGTATATTAAGGAATATAAAATACAGTGATATAAAATCACGAAGGATTTCTTTGTGTGTCCTTAAATAAAATTAAAAACGATCTAGGCGTCTGGTGCCTGGAGAGGTTATGTTTTTATAACTCACATAAATTATTCTCATTATGTTCTGGAAAGTGCACATAACTAGAACCATTCGAAGAATGATGAAACACAATTCTGATTCTCTAATATTGTTTACGCATGAACTGTTATGTCTACCATTCTGTAATGTGCGAGGATGTATACTTTATGAGCCTTTTTACACACAGCTAGGGGCTCTTTGCACTACGATGAATTTACGAGAGTTAACGCAAAAATACCCACCTATATACAGTAATGTAAAGATGCAAATCTAATTTATCTCTGACTTCTCTACGCCATTGCTACACCACCTTAGTGGATAGCGTACTAGAACCAGTTTCGAAGAGACATTTTGCACATAACTCGTGCTTTTATAGTGTAAAGAGACGGATCTGGCGTCTCAATTTGGCTTTGGCCACACCAAACCCAAGGCTAATGTAAGGATATTGCAAACAGAAAGTTGCAAATCTGATCCTACTTCACATATTTTGTTAGTTTAAAAACGTTCTATGTCTGTGTTCCATTCCTTCGGTGATCTGATCTGGAGTCAGTGTGAAGGCAGGTGTGAAGCAGGAGTCTTACTCTGGAGCACTGATCTGCATTCCTCCTCCCCTCCCAACCAGGAGAGTGAGAGCTTCTTGTAGCCCTGCCAGGATGTCACTCGATACAAGAGCTGAAGATACCGTTTCAAGCTCCTTGACTTAACAGCATCCTCTGTCAAATGTGTTACAAGAGTTATGTCCCTGTCCCTATAACTCTCTCTCTCTCTCTCTCTCTCCTCTCTCTCTCTCTCTCTCTCTCTCTCTTTCTCTCTCTCTCTCTTCTCTCTCTCTCTCTCTCTCTCTTCTCTCTCTCTTCTCTCTCCTCTCTCTCTCTCTCTCTCTCTCTCTCTCTCTCTCTCCTCTCTCTCTCCTCCTCTCTCTCTCCTCCTGTCTTTGATGATGGTGGAGAGGATTCAACTCGGGGGGGGGGGGGGGGGGGGGGGGGGGGTCAATCTTGAGAAGCAAGCAAGCTGCAGCAGTAGGGATTTGGCCTGGTGTTGGTGCTGCTGACAGATGTCCTCACTGGGGCTACGGCAGCACTTCAGCCCAGCCTAGAAGCACCCGACCCGGGTCATGGCTCCAGTAACACTGCCAGCATACCTACCCATTCCCAGTTCGGCTGGCTGGCTGGCTGGTTGACTGACTGGCTGGTGCAAGACAATACAGGATCAACTTGATCGCAGTGGGAGTTGTTGAGTCATAACTATCTGCCTCTGTGTCACCTTGAGCTGAGCTGGAAGTTCCAATGATGTAATCCTCACTTCACTCAAAGATAGTGTCATAGTAAGATAAGATAAGATAAGAATCTGCTACTTCATCTACTATAATGAACATGGAAGGGGGAAAAGGACACAACCTTCACTTTGGCATCTTTTTAGAGTTGACAACAGGGAAAACAAAAACACACACAGGATGATTGAGCCGTTGATGCTCTTGAAGGCGCCATTGTAAACGCTCAGCGGCTTTTCAGATCTTTTTGAATATGGCGCTAATTTGGCGACGATGGCGTCTTTTATCGTGCAGCAGATGCTTTTCAATTATGTGAAGTAGTGTGGGGGAAAAAGAGCGACTCGGGATGCTCGTGAAGAGTTGGGAGAGGGGGAGGAAGCTTTTAATGGCCACGTCCCAAATGTCATCCTATTCCTTACATAGTGCACTACTTTTGACCAGGGCCCATAGGTTAGTAGTGCACTATCTAGGGAATAGACTGCCATTTGGCACACGTACAATGACTGTACTCCCAGTAGGAACGACTGGGGTGCAGGAAGAGGCAATTACATCCCCTGAATAGTTGTTTGACACTTTTAACATTGCATCATCTATTTTCACTATCTGCCGTTTGCACATCCGTCTGGGGAAAAGGGCCATTAGATGCCTTTAAAGCTTGTATCAATAATGTATGTTATGCCTGGGCAAATCACTGAATATTGTCAATGAAAATGATGTAGCTAACTTTTTTTCTAAATCTTAGCAACCCAGAACCACATTGAATCGCATGCATTGATCATTAAAGAAAAACATCCTTCAATGAAGAAATACATTTATGTGTGGTTGGTGGACAAACTATTTGAGAAGAATATGTTAATATTCATTTGATTTCACCGTGTTTCCCAGTGCCCTTACCCTGCTGCAGACAGAATACCCTGCAACACAAACTCACATTATTTATCTCCTGACTAATTACATTATAATAATTGATGACAGTAAAGGAGGGCCAACATTTAATTAATTTGGCTCAAGGAAACTGCATCTCTGTGTATTTACCTTTGATCCAACTTCCTGGCAATAAATTCAAATGGTAAATCAAGTAAAGTTATGATTTTAGCCGGAACGCTCCTGGGCATTTAACATTACGTTATTACTTTTATGCCTAAACCTCTGGCATTAAATTGTCTTTATGCTTTTATCAGATAAAAATTGGGCCCTGTTGATAGGCCGATAGCATTCTCTTCTAAAACAGCCCTGCAAGACCAGCCAGAGGCCACACCCTCTCTCGATCAAGATGGAACTCACTCACATTTTATTGGAAAGGAGAAAATGCGTATATACGTCTCTATATAAATCAGCCTCTCTTATCTGAGTTGTAATTGGCACATCCATATTTGGGATCAATCAGACATTCCTGTGAGCTTTGTCAGAGCCTGCAGTGTATTTCCATCCAGGGTCACAGCCAGCTTACCTAGGAGAAGGAGGATTGTCTTTCTGCTGGCGACTATCCGGCTCTGGACCCAGTTCAGGTGATTCCTGAATTCAACAGCGTTCTGATGGGGGGAGTGGTTTTAACTATTGTAAATACTGTCTCAAATACTATACATACTGTCACCCTGCTGTCACTTCTGCTGCAACTCTCTGATCCAATCAGTTAATCATGGGGATTAATGGATAATATAAAATGCAATAACTACTGTATTCAATGGAACTGTAGAATATGGGCAAGAATGGATGGCTACTGTGTCTGCATCTCTCTCTGTCCCTCTGGGGGCAAGAGAAGGAAATGCACCTCCAAACTGAAATGTGGCAAAAAATTACTAAGCACAAATCATAACATCTCACTCAACATCTACATGGTTAACTCATGAGTAAACAATTGTACGTCACGGGACATTTATCTATTTATTTGTGTATATGCCAAAACGTTATATTAAATATAAATAGAAAGTTATTTTAAGTTCTATTAAATAGAAAGTTATATGATGTACTATTAAATAAAAAGATGTATTAAGTTCGGGTAAATAGAAAGTTTGCTCTGCAAGTGCTTCCCTCATTCTGAGGGTGCTGGACTGTAAAATGGCTTGTAAAACTGCTCATAATTTAGTATGTAATTTCCCATGAAAATGATAGATTGAGGCTGATCTAGCAGTGGCAATACTAGTCATCTCTGGCAATTATGTGTAAGTATCATCATTGTTTAGTTGAATAACCTCATCTATTATTTCCTTTTACCATGAATTAGGGCCTATGAAAATTACAGGTTGGAGGCCTGTCTCATCGTATTATGGCCTGTAAGTGCTGATATTGATGGGAAGGTAATGGTAGTCCTCGGCCCTAAATGTAAATAGTATCTAAGGTGATATTTATTCTGCTCTCACGTGGAGTACTGTGGAGTAGAGCACTGGGGTAAAGGCAGGGGTGAGGCCTGTTGTGGAGCAGTGTTGGGAAGGCCCTATCCTACATTTCACACCTACCTCAGGAGTGGCACGGGTTTGGCTAATACAGTTTCTAATATCAGTATTATTATTGGGTGTTAAGATGTAAAGGCTGACACTAAAACCAACACTGTCAGTTACAATTGAATTTGCGAGCTTTGCAGAGCTCTGCCTGTTGCGCAACATTTTCAATAGAGAGCAGAAAGGCTACAACTACTTAGCCAGGTAAGTATTTTTTCTCCGGTGAACTCTGTATGTCGTTGTGAACCAGGTATGAATGTGTGATCAAGAGATCTGGCAGTCGTCCACAATCTGTTCAGCTCCACTCCCCAGCTGAGATCTCAGTGCCACTGAAACGCAGGCACTACCTCGAGTGTTACGTACTTTGCTACATCTGCAATCAATCTGACTGCCAGCTCCTCTGTTCATGTTTAAGGAGCTGTTAAATTGTTTTGGTTAATTTAAATCGGGAAGCTTTTGTTACGCAACACCTCCCGAAACAGCTCTCTTGACACACACGCCGTAGGGTTAAGATATTACGTTTTCATCAGTTAGTGGATCGTCTTCTCTGAGAATGCAAACGGCCTTCTCCGGGGTAGAATGTAGAATAGAATGCAGCTGATATCTTTCAATCAGAGCTTCTCTGTACGCAATCACACTGTCATTGTTCGTCTCATGTTGTGGAAAGCGCCTTTTGACAGAGATCAGTGATGAATCACCTGGCCAAGAGCTTCAGATCCCATCGGCAGCCTTTTTCATCGAGTTAGGGAAGGGGGGAAAAAAACGACATTCAATTCATTTCTCCTGCTCTTTCATGTCTGCTGCTTTCCATTGGAACACGGTGTTTTAAAAGTTATGCACTGCAGCAACCTCTCTCTTTTCTTCTCGCAGAGATTCGCAAAGCAAATATTTGGCGGGGCAGTTCATAAAGGAAATGCTTTTACTTGCTCAAGGTGCTGACGGCAGGGCAGACTCTGTTATGTTGGAGGCTTAGAAAAACAAAACTTAACAGGGCTGGACTCGGCCGTCAAATTAAGTGGCAGAGATTTTTAATTGTACCGCTTTCTTCTGGTGGCAAAATAATTTGCTCACTCTTTTGTTTCGTAAAGCCGTGGCATTAAAGAAAATTCATTTTTCAACTTTGTACATTTCTTCTTTCTTTTTTTTATATCAACTTCCAAGAGTCGAAAAGGGGGACAAATATAAACTTGCAGGAACAGCATGTAAGCACATGATCTGTGGTCCAAGGTGAAAGTTTTTCAAAAGGCTGAATACATCATAGTAAAACCCGACGGAGGGAATAGTGTAAATGACGCTCCCTAAGACTAAGCAGCAAGGATGATTTAAGGCATCTTTGATTTAACAGGACACAAAGGATAATATGCATTCAAAGCCTGTCAAACGTCACTGCAAACTGTTGTCTAGGAATGTTATTACACTAATATCACTGTAAAGCATGCATATCATGGTCATTTTATTTGGACAAACAGTACATTTGCAATGTACAATGGGTAGAACATGCCATGCTATGCTTAAGTAGTGCTATAGGAGACAGCTGGGGATGTGAACTAAAGCTAGCGCTTTGGAAGGTTAAGGAGGGGAAGGAAGAAGTTAGGCCTGGCTTAAAGAAAAGCTAAGGACAGGATTAGAAATTTCTAAATTGTTCAACTTCATATTCATCATCTCCAGCACCACCCCAACATCAACATGTGAAAATGGCCCGTTTCTATGTTTTGTAGTAAAAAAAAATGATAAAGGAAGATTAGTGTTTCCAATGACATCATTGGTGTACATCATGTGATCATGTGCATTGCCTACTAATTGCATAGTAATTGTCTACTAATTGGTTGATGATGTCATTGGAAACACTTATCTTCCTCTATCTTTTTTAATACAAAACATAGAAACGTGCCATTTTCATATATGTTGATGTTGGAGCGGTGCTGGAGATGACAAATATGTAGTTGGACAATTTAGAAATGTCCCTTTAACGTTAAGGTAAAGGTTAGGGTTAAAGTTCGGTTTGGTTGTTGGTGTCTCTCCTCTATCACAGTGAGATGTAATTTATAAATCCAGCCAGCTGTGCCGCTATCACTCCGCCCAGTCCTCACGAATGCAGACATAACAAAGTACCTGATTGACAGGATCCAAACCTGGGATGGCACCTCGAGACACAGGGACCGAACCTTAGCCCGACTGTTCGAGGACTTTTAAACAACACACACATTTCATATGAAGTCCTCCACCACTGTTTCAGCTGCTTTGCTGCGTCTATATTTATCTATCGAGAAATTCTTTAACGCACACTGCCCGGGATGTTGCCAACCGCCTCAGGAGATACCTTTTTTTACACACCTTAGCAATTATGCACTTCATTCCAGCGGCACACAATGTAATCATATTGTGCAAGGTGAATTATGGGCTTCATGATTAATGTTGGTTGGGAAAAGTAGAGCTACCGAGCTAGTATAAGGATTCACACAATATATCAACAGGATACAAGTCAAGCATCAGACCTTTTTGAAGAGTTTCACGTGTTGTGAATGTCTACACGGTTTCAAAGGTAGTTATTTATTCAACTCAAATCTTTCTGGTCACAAACGGATTTTGTCACAGGAGTTTGTGTTTAAAAGGTTCTTGGCCATCTTTATAAAATAAAGAATTCAGAGCTATTGAAAAGGGTTCTGCATACAATAAAGGCACTGGAAAGTGTAGACGTGCAGGTTGAAGACCTGGACAAACCCTTTTTGCTGTCTCAGTTAGGAGGCCTGACACCTGGGCAAACACTGGAGCCCAATGATCTGTCATCAGCTATAGGAACCAGTACAAACTTGGTCGCTTTTGTTGACACACAAAAGAAAATACTTCAAATTAATTTAGCACTCCGCATTCATCTTCTGTGGAAGCTTAAGACCTCGTTTATGCTTGCAAAATCATAAGGGGTCTTCGTTGGGGAATATTGGTTGGTTGATAGGCGCAGTAAAATGTTGTAAAGACATGACACGCGGACTGTTTTGCCAAGTGTCTGTTGGTAATACCTTGGATCTAAAGAGCCCTCAGATGTATTTATATATGTACTCCACTTCTCTGATCTCTTGAAGCTGTCCTACAAAACACCAGACCTCTTGAGGACATACAAGATAATTGTCTCTCAACATTTCTCTCCAACTCCAACAGCCAACTTCAAACAGAGACATTCCAAATTTCAGATTACGTGGTTGCTGATGACTTATGGGGCTCGCTCCCCGATGACATGTTTTTGTGTTCTTTAGTGACCGTCTTTGGGATGCATTGTATAGACCTAAAGAAAATACTAATGGTGTCTGGACTGCAAGTGATTAGTACAGGGATTACATCTACAAACCCAAGAACTGAAAGTCTCATGTCTTCAAGAGCACAGACCAAAGACTAAACGCGTTGACTAAACCAATGATAGAACATCCGACTTCTCATCTGATATCTGTGTCAAGAATTTTATGAAAATGTGTTTTATTTATGAAGCTGGTTGGCTGGATTCTGAGACAATTAGTGCAGATAATGAGGGTATATGCACTACGTATACCAAACATTAAGGACACATGCTCTTTCCATAACATAGACTGACCAGGTGAATCCAGGTGATGGTGCCTTAATGATGTCCCTTTTTAAATCCACTTCAATTAGTGTAGATGAAGGGGAGGACACAGGTTAAAGAAGGATTTTTAAGCCTTGAGACAATGGAAACATGGATTGTGTATGTGTGCCATTCAGAGGGCAAATGGGCAAGAGAAAATATTTAAGTGCCTTTGAACGTGGTATGGTAATAGATGCAACTCATTATTAGGAAGGTGTCCCTAATGTTTGGTATACTCAGTGTATAAGATACATATTTCATATTTCTGAGTAAATTGGCATTATCTGAATCTGAGCAACTACAAACTGACAGCGTTAACCAGCAAATGTCTTTATGACTTCAGCAGTTTGCCCCAGAATCGAATACATACAAAGACGGTGGACTGAGTGCCATTTCCATGGTAACACCTATTGGCATATCTGCAATCGGGGTAAGGCTGTCATAGTCAGCTATTCAGACAGTAGGAGAGGGGTGCTGTGAGAAGGCCCTTTGCTTTTCAGCAGTTCATTATATGGCACACTGATCAGACTTGATCACATACAAAAGGAACTCATTTTAAGCTCTTTAAGCTACCCCATAATCCACCAATGTGTGCAAATGACATGAATATTTGCGAAGAAAAGAAGACATGCCCATGCATTATGTCGCCTAACTCATTGCCAATGTTATGCTACCCACATCCTTTCTTCATATAATGCAGACCTTCAGAATTAGCCACTTAAAACGGGAGACATTGGAGATCTGACAGGAGTAAATAATTACAGTATTATAAATTATAATGCACAACATCTGTTGGAGAGACCCAGGGCCGGATGTACATAAATAGAGATGCCACCAGTCCACCAATCCCATGGCTCGCTTACCTGTAGGTTCATTATTTTGGGGAAAGGTTAGACAGAGAAGATGAAACCCCCACCAATCCTCTAATATTATCATATCAGTCTCTATAGAGACTATGTTGGGTTTTGACGGTTGAATGTGTAGTTTATGGCAGCTAATGAACTCTCGAGGGGGAATCCTGAGGGGATTACTCTGACGTTTTCTCATAAAGTGGGAAACAAAAACAGTCTTGAGGGCTTGGGATGATCATAAACACGCAACATCCCCAAGCTGCCCCCACCCCCAATTTAATAGTGGACTCCCACTTTCTCCATTCAGCTTTTTCTGACACCCAGGGATAGAGACCTGACAAAGGGCAACTCCACTTGGAGAGGGATTAGTGTAAATCCGATTTATAATGAAATTAAGGGCTGAGTAGTTCTTGTAGGATTTGATACAAAAGATGGGTGAAATACTTTGTCTTTTTGGAAAATCTTTTATTTTCCTATGGTGAGAACTTTCTGATAAGTAGACTGGGGATCCTGCACAGCATACCAGCCAGTGGCCCCATTCCTCAGCCCAACTGACCAATAGACTCCTCTATCCACTCCACCTGGTTTGGATGTTTCCCTATCCATACAGAAACTATACTGATTTTGTGACCAGTTGATCGTTTTATAATTGCACTAATCTGCGATCCAAGGACATTTTGTTTGGGATTACACAGTTTATCATTGCTGTACACATGAGCTCTCACATCAATTAAGTAATTATGCTAAGTGTATAGAAAAATGAGGCCGTGCTATTGTAACAGTGCAGAATACTTTTTTAACTATCACCTAATGAATGCAAGCACTGACACACAGCTCTCCACTGACAGAAAGCTTGGAAGAATTTTGTGGTTTTTCTAGTGGTCTCTTGCTATATCAAGGAATTCCGCCAAAACAGGCAAACCCTTTTGAGCATGTTGGTAGGCAGAAACTTCTCCTTGCTTGTGATAATGCATGATTGTGGGTCAAGAAGATACATTTTAATGCAGAATATCAGAACTAGTAGCTATTTCAGAAACTACAGAGCAGTCTTGTAAAAAGTACCCAATTGTCATACTTGAGTAAAAGTAAAGATACATTATAATAGAAAATGACTCAATAAAGGTACAAGTCACCCAGTAAAATACTACTTGAGTAAAAGTCTAAAAGTATTTGGTTTTAAATATACTTAAGTATCAAAATAGTAGATTATCAGATACTCAACAACAATGTCTGATTTCGTTATTACTGAAACAGGTCACACGTGGTAAATATAAAGATCCAGTCCATTTAAGATATCAGTGTTGTGATGCAAGAATCCTAGCGAAATGCATAGTGCATAGAATTTTAAAGGTATTGTCGGATATTTTAATCCTAATCAGACAGGTTTTTTCACATAGACGATAAATTAGAGATAATATAAGACAAATACCCGGAAACAATAGAACACTATGAAAAATCTGGGGAACCCGGCCTGGTATTCATAGCTGACTTTGAAAAGGCTTTTGATAAAGTACAACTGGAATTTATATATAAATGCTTGGAATATTTCAACTTTGGAGAATCTCTAATATAATGGGTTAAAGTTATGTATAGTAACCCTAGGTGTAAAATAGTAAACAACGGCTACTTCTCAGAAAGTATTAAACTGTCAGGAGGAGTGAAACAAGGTTGTCCACTATTGGCATATTTATTTATTATGGCCTTCGAAATGTTAGCTATTAAAATCAGATCCAACAATAATATCAAGGGGCTAGAAATCGAGGGCTTAAAAACAAATGTGTCATTGTATGCTGATGATTTATGTTTTCTTTTAAATCCACAATTTGGATCCCTCCACACACAGCCTAGTAGAGGATCTAGATAATTGTTCTAACTTCTCTGGATTACAACCAAATTATGATAAGTGTACTATATTACATTTTGGATCACAAAAAAATAGAACTTTTACATTACCGTGTCGTTTACCAATAAAATGGTCTGACGTTGATGTGGACATACTCGGTATTTAGGTCTCAAAATAAATACATTTTCTCACTACAATCCATTTTAATAGAAAGTTAGCAAAAATATTTAAGATCTGCAACCATGGAAGGAAAATAACTGTCTATTTGTCCAAAAAAATCACCCTGATCAACTTTAGTCTTTTGAACTCTTTAGTCTCTTTTGCCTACACCTAGCGACAATTTTTTAATTATATGAGAAAAAAATATTCAATATTATTTGGAACGGCAAGCCAGACAAAAAAATTTAACGGGCCTATTTATATAATGCATATGAAATCGGAGGGCATAAATGATTTAATATTAAAGCATTAGACCACTCACAAAAGTTATACTTAAATCCAAACTGGTTTTCTAGCAGATTAGTGAATCTGCAGATTAGTGAAGAATGTCTCACCCCATGTTCAAGAATGGCCTTTTTCCCTTTATTAAGATTACAACCTCTCACTTTCGGTTATTTGAAAATGAAACAATCTCCAATATATCACTATTTTTAAAACAAGACATAGAAAGTTGGTTGCAATTTCATTTTTTTCCATCAGAAAAGACAGCACAAACAATACAACAAATATTATGGTTAAACTCAAATATACTAATTGACAATAAACCACTATTTTTGGAGAAAAAAAAAAGGTATATTCTTTGTAAATTATATCATAAATTGGACTGGCGGAGTTATGTAACATATGCAGCAAACAAAAATATATGGAAATGTCTGCTCTACCCAAAACTACAACCAACTAATTGCAGCATTAAAATGGAAGAGACAAGTGGAATGTGGGAAGTAAAGAACTTGTCTGTCTGCTCTGCATTAAAGACCAAAATTGGTTAAAGAAAATTGTGATAAAAAAAGTTGAACAGTTTCATTTAAGGACCAAACAATTGACAGCTGTGTCATATAGATTGCAAAATAGTTGGGAAGAGATTTTCGATGTACCGATTCCATGGCACATGGTTTATGAACTGATACGCAAGACGGCGCCGAATTAAAACTTCACATTTTTTATTTAAATTATTGTACAAATTCTTGCAACCAATAGAATGTTATAGAGTACCTTCGGAAAGTATTCAGACTCCTTGACTTTTTCCACATTTTGTTACAATACAGCCTTATTATAAAATGGATAAACTTTTTTTTTAAATCATCAGCAATCTACACACAATACTCCATAATGACAAATCGAAAACAGGTTTTTAGAAATGTTTGCAAATTTATTCAAAATAAAAACAGAAATACCTTATTTACATAAGAATTCAGACTTTTTGCAATGAGACAAGAATTTGAGGTCAGGGGCATCCTGTTTCCATTGATCATCCTTGAGATATTTTTACAACTTCATTGGAGTCCACCTGTGGTAAAATCAATTGATTGGACATGATTTGGAAAGGCACACACCCGTCTATATAAGGTCCCGCAGTTGACAGTGCATGTCAGAGCAAAAACCAAGCCATGAGGTCGAAGGAATTGTCCGTTGAGCTCCGAGACAGGATTGTGTCGAGGCACAGATCTGGGGAAGGGTACCAAATCATTTCTGCAGCATTGAATGTCTCCAAGACCACAGTGGCCTTCATCATTCTTAAATGGAAGAAGTTTGGAACCACCAAGACTCTTCCTAGAGCTGGCCGCRTGGCCAAACTGAGCAATCGGGGGAGAAGGGCCTTGGTCAGGCAGGTGACCAAGAACCGGATGGTCTCTCTGACAGAGCTCTAGAGTTCCTTTGTGGAGATAGGAGAACCTTCCAGAAGGACAACCATCTCTGCAACTCTCCACCAATCAGTCCTTTATGGTAGAGTGACCAGACAAAAGCAACTCCTCAGTAAAATACGCATGACAGCCCGCTTGGAGTTTGCCAAAAGGCACATAAAGTCTCTCAGACCAGGAGAAACAAGATTCTCTGGTCTGGTGAAACCAAGATTGAACTCTTTGGCCTGAATGCCAAGTGTCACGTCTGGATTAAACCTGGCACCATCCCTACAGTGAAGCATGGTGGTGGCAGCATCATGCTGTGGGGATGTTTTTCAGCGGCAGGGACTGAGAGACTAGTTAGAATCGAGGAAAATATGAACGGAGCAAAGTACAGAGAGATCCTTGATGAAAACCTGCTCCAGAGCACGCAGGACTGGAGAAAACCTGCTTAATGAAAACCTGCTCCAGAGTGCTCAGGACCTCAGACTGGGGCGAAGTTTCACCTTCCAACAGGACAACAACCCTAAGCACACAGCCAAGACAACTCAGGAGTGGCTTTGGGACAAGTCTCTGAATGTCCTTGAGTGACCCAGCCAGAGTCCTGACTTGAACCCGATCGAACATCTCTGGAGAGACCTGAAAATAGCTGTGCAGCAACGCTCCCCATCCAACATGACAGAGCTTGAGAGGATCTGCAGAGAAGAATGGGAGAAACTCCCTAAATACAGATGTGCCAAGCTCTTAGCGTTAAACCCAAGAAGCCTCAAGGCTATAATCACTGCCAAAGGTGCTTCAACAAATTACTGGTTAAAGGGTCTGAATACTTATGTAAATATGATAATTCAGTTTTGTATTTTTCATACATTTGCTAAAATGAATCATTAGATAATTTGTTTTGGTACCATCCATATGTAGCTTGTTTATGGTTGCAGGTTCAGGAATGGCTGAAGAATTGCAACATTTACCTGGAACTAACTTCGAGAAAAACAACACCGAGCTGTGGACAAGGGCCCCCACCGTCCCAGAGGACTGGATGATCTCGCTCTCCAAGGCCGACGTGGGTTATGTTTTTAATCTGGTCAACACTCGCAAAGCCACGGGACCAGACTGTATTCCAGGGCACGTTCTCAGAGCATGTGCAAAACAGCTGGCAGGCATCTTCACTGTCATTTTCAACATCTCCTTGTCCCAGTCTGTAATCCCCACATGTCTCAAGATCATCACCATCATTCCTGTTCCCAATAACTCTAAGGCTTCCTACCGAATGACTACCGCCCTGTAGCACTAACATCTGTAATCATGAAGTGCTTTGAAAGGCTGGTCATAGCACACATCACCTCCATCATCCCAGACACCCTAGACTCACTCCAGTTTGCATACCGACCCAACAGATCTACAGACGATGCAATCTCAATTGTACTCCACTCTGCCCTCTTCCACCTGGACAAGTAAGAAAGCTGTTCATCGACTACAGCTCAGTGTTCAACACCATAGTGCCCTCAAAGCTCTTCACCTAAACTCGGGACCCTGGGACTGAACACCTCCCTTTACAACTGGATCCTGGGCTTCATGATGGGCTGACACCAGGTGGTTGGAGTGGGCAACAACACCTCTGCCACACTGGCCCTCAACACGGGGGCCCCCCAGGGGTGTGTGCCTAGCCCCCTCCTGTACTCCCTGTTTACCCATGACCGTGTGGCAATGCACGACTCCAACTCCATCATCAAGTTTCCTGACGACACAACAGTGATAGGCCTGATCACCAACAACGATGAGACAGCTTAAAAGGGAGGAGGTCAGAGAACTGGCACTATGGTGCCAGGACAAGAACCTCTCCCTCAACTTCAGCAAAGAGCTCATCCATGGACTACAGGGGCCACAGTGGAGATGGTGAAGAGCTTCAAGTTCCTCTGTGTCCACATCATTGAGGATTTAACATGGTTCTCTCACACCAGAACAGTTTTGACATGGCCTCTCAGATCCTCGGGAACTTTTACAGGTGCACCATTGAGAGCATCGTGACTGGTTATATCACAGTCTAGTATGGCAACTGCACCGCCCGCAACCAGAAGGGCCTACAGAGGTTGGTGCGGACAGCCCAACGCATCACTTTTGGTGTGAGCTCCCAGCTATCCAGGACGTACATGCCCGGCGGTGTCTGAGAAAGGCCCAAAACCCGAGACATGTACTGTTCTCCATACTCCCGTTCAGCAGGCGGTACCGGTGCATCGAAGCTCAGACAAACAGACTCCTAAACAGCTTCTATCCAGTGGCCATAAGACTGTTAAGTGGCTTACAACTACTGCTCTCCCTCTCCCACAGACTATCCATACTGACTGTATGCCCATCCACAGGTCTCTATCCACTCAGACACAACTAACGCTGCTGCTAAAATTATTATTGATTAGAATTATTACTCCTTTACGCTGCTGTCCATTGATTATTGATCGCCATTACCATTAACATTTATCTATTTATCTTGCTACTGGTCAATATTACTCCTGTATACATGTATACACTGAGTGTACAAAACACTAAGAATACCTGCTCTTTCCATGACAGACTGAATACAGGTGAAAGCTATGATCCCTTACTGATGTAACTTGTTAAATCCACTTCAATCAGTGTAGATGAAGGGGAGGAGACAGGTTAAATAAGGATTTTTAAGCCTTGAGACACCTAGTGTATATTGCCATTAGTATATTACCATAAGTATTTATATACAGTTGAAGTCAGAAGTTTACATACACTTAGGTTGGAGTCATTAAAACTCGTTTTTCAACCACTCCACAAATGTCTTGTTAACAAACTATAGTTTTGACAAGTCGGTCAGGACATCTACTTTGTGCATGACACAAGTAATTTTCCCAACAATTATTTACAGACAGATTATTTCAATTATAATTCACTGTATCACAATTCCAGTGGGTCAGATGTTTACATACACTAAGTTGACTGTGCCTTTAAACAGCTTGGAAAATTCTAGAAAATGATGTCATGGCTTTAGAAGCTTCTGATAGGCTAATTGACATCATTTGAGTCAATTGGAGGTGTACCTGTGGATGTATTTCAAGGACTACCTTCAAACTCAGTGCCTCTTTGCTTGACATCATGGGAAAATCAAAAGAAATCAGCCCAGACCTCAGAAAACAAATTGTAGACCTCTACAAGTCTGGTTCATCCTTGGGACAATTTCCAAACGCCTGAAGGTACCACGTTCATCTGTACAAACAATAGTATGCAAGTATAAACACCATGGGACCACGCAGCCATAATACCACTCAGGAAGGAGACGCGTTCTGTCTCCTAGAGATGAACGTACTTTGCGAAAAGTGGAAATCAATCCCAGAACAACAGCAAAGGACCTTGTGATGATGCTGGAGGAAACAGGTACAAAAGTATCTATATCCACAGTAAAACGAGTCCTATATCGACATAACCTGAAAGGCCACTCAGCAAGGAAGAAGCCACTGCTCCAAAACCGGCATAAAAAAGCCAGACTACGGTTTGCAACTGCACATGGGGACAAAGATCGTACTTTTTGGAGAAATGTCCTCTGGTCTGATTAAACAAAAAAAATAACTGTTTGGCCATACTGACCATCGTTATGTTTGGAGGAAACAGGGGGAGGCTTGCAAGCTGAAGAACACCATCCCAACCGTGAAGCACGGGGGTGGCAGCATCATGTTGTGGGGGTGCTTTGCTGCAGGAGGGACTGGTGCACTTCAGAAAATAGATGGCATCATGAGGATGGAAAATTGTGATATATTGAAGCAACATCTCAAGACATCAGTCAGGAAGTTAAAGCTTGGTCGCAAATGGGTCTTCCAAATGGACAATGACCCAAGCATACTTCCAAAGTTGTGGCAAAATGGCTTAAGGACATCAAAGTCAAGGTATTGGAGTGGCCATCACAAAGCCCTGACCTCAATCCTATAGAAAATGTGTGGGCAGAAGTAAAAAGCGTGTGCGAGCAATGAGGCCTACAAACCTGACTCAGTTACACCAGCTCTGTCAGGAGGAATGGGCCAAATTCACCCAACTTATTGTGGAAGCTGTGGAAGGCTACCCAAAACCTTTGACCCAAGTTAAACAATTGAAAGGCAATGCTACCAAATGCAATTGAGGTGTATGTAAACTTCTGACCCACTGGGAATGTGATGAAATAAATAAAAGCTGAAATAAATCATTCTTTCTTCTATTATTCTGACATTTCACATTCTTAAAATAAAGTGGTGATCCTAACTGACCTAAGACAGGGGATTTTTACTAGGATTAAATGTCAGGAATTGTGAAAAACTGAGTTTAAATGTATTTGGCTAAGGTGTATGTAAACTTCCGACTTCAACTGTATATTCCTGCTACTAGTCACTTTTCAGCCCTGTTTACATGTACAGTATATCCTACTACCAGACACGTGTTATGTATAAACCCACCTCAACCTCTCCAGTACCCCTGCACATTGATGTACTTGCATTCTCTGTTCTTTAACTCTCATCGTATTTCTCGTGTGGTTTTTATTCATACTTGTATTTTCTATTCTATATTATTATTGTGACTGTGTTGTTTGGAAAGAGCTCTCAAGGTAAGAATTTCACTGCCCTGTTTTACAGCTGTTGCATCCTGTGCACTTGGCAAATAAACTTTGAAACTTGAAGTCATTCCTTCCGGTATATAGTTTGTGTACTAAGTTGTGTTTGGTTGCAATGCTACCTGCTAGGAGTTTCTGCCATAAATTAAGAGTCTCTTAATTTTTTATTAAATTCTGTCATTAATCCACAGACGTTTTGGCAGCCATGATGTGCTTTCATTTTAAACAGCCATGGAACTGTATCGACTCATAAATCTCCACCCTTTAACAGCGGTATGTACATTGGAGCCTTTTTATGGAGATTAAAAGATTAATTTTGAAAAGCTTTATTTTGTTCTCTTTTGGGGGGTAAGAAGTCTCAATGGGCAGCGGCTTTACCTCCAAGAGAAACTGTCAAAAAGGAGACTCAGAGAACAGGTGGGTCCAGGGATGGACTGACCATTGGGCAGTTCTGGCAACTGCCAGATGGGCTGGTCCACCTTTAGCCCAGTGAACTTTCTATGTAGATTGGGGGTTTTGCGCATAATAATCCTTATTTGGCTAATAGTGAGACCTCTGGTGTTTTAGAAATGGATGGCCAATTTATGGTCCCAGTCCGTCCCTGAGTGGATCAAAACTGTGGATGGACATACAGGTACTGTCAGTCAACTTGCAAGCATAATAACTTAAGAATCATTGGACTGACTTGCCTGTCCACGTGTTGATCAAAGCTAATAATAATCATTTATTACATTTGTAAATCACTTTTCATCAAGTGCATCAAATAAAAATTAAACACCAAATAGAATAGTTTTTGACACAACTAGACACGGTAACTGACAAAACGAACATAGCTGACACTACAAGGGACAAGGACACCAAGGAGCACAGCTGTCAACAGAAAGCCTTCCTAAAGAGAAAGGTCTTCAGGCCCGTTTTAAAGGAACCCAGATTCGGTGGTGCCTTCAGGTGGTCCGGGAGGGCATTCCAGAGGCTGGGGACGGTCGAACTGAAAGCCTGATCCCCCAAAGAGCGAAGCTTGGGCCTGGGGGCGTGGAGGAGCAGCCTATCGTTTGGCCTGAGGGTGCCGGTGGAGTTATGGAGGGAGAGCATTTTCTTTAGATAAGGGGGAGATTTTCCATGAATACACCGGAAAGTCAGCAGGAGGGTTTTGAATTCAATCCGGAATGAGACGGGGAGCCAGTGCAGGAATGCCACTATGGGGGCGATGTGATGGAGTTTCCGCACTCATCAGGATCCTGGCAGCGCTGTTCTGGACGTATTGGAGCTTCTGGAGACTCCTGCCAGCGATCCCAATGAAGAGTGCGTTGCAGTAGTCCAGCCTTGAGGAGATCAGCTTCTCTGCATTAGACTGAGTGAGGGTGGGACAGTTTGGCCATGTCCTCGAGGTGATAGAATGACGCTTTACACAGTTGTTTGATGTGGCTGTCAAAGGGAGGAATCAAGCTTTACACCCTGATTGGAGACTGAGGGGGAAAGAGGGATGTTCTGTCCAGCAGTGTGTTATTGGGGAGTGCTGGACCTGGTGTAGGATGCCAACAAGTAGGGTCTCAGTTTTGCTGTTGTTCAGTTGAAGGAAGTTTTGCTTCACCCATACCCTTATCTCCTCAAGGCAAGATTATTCTCCGCCTTTCAGAGTAATCTTTTAACATGTACTATTTGAATGACGGATGCTTAAACACCGTCATAACCCAGTTTGAGGCCACGCAACCATGAACAGCTGTTAGCTGTGAAATGGAAACTTAATTTTTGTTTGGCAAATGTCATGAGACATTTGTCAAGGTACTTGTTCTTCTTTAAAGTCACATCTGTGATGGGAAGAATAAAATAATTGCCTGGAAGTGGCAAGATGTAATCCCAGTGAAACTGACCCGCGCCCTATGCATTGAAAGCCTTGGAGAAATGTAGGTCAAAAGCTAATTACATGGTCTGGCAGTGGGGCTTAGATATCAGGATATTTCACAAGGACTACTAGAGCTCCGCCTGCACACGCTCACTCGAAACATTGGTCATGTGATTGGAGGTGCTTCGGTCATGTGTTTGGCTAGGGTCAGTTTGTCCAATCTGGTGTACTGCATGATCTCAAATATTCCTGTCCTATCTGGTGTCCTGTGTTATCTGCTGTTTCGAACCTCTCTCTCTCTCTCTCTCTCTCTCTCTCTCTCTCTCTCTCTCTCTCTCTCTCTCTCTCTCTCTCTTGCGCTGTCTCGCTCGAGGAGCCCCTAAGACCATGCCTCAGGACTACCTAAACGGACAACATTTGGTCGTTCTACCTTGTATCACCTGACGCGTTACGTTGTTCCGGACCTGCTTTTTCAATCCAAAGCTTTTAGATTGGTTGGAAGTAGTGAACGAGTGCACACTTCAGGAGAAAGGAGATATTATTTGGACACACCCAGAGTCACAGATGGAGCAGGGATGACATGCAGTTCCTACTCAAACCACTGAGTGCAGCAATGAGACATATTCTAGGACTGGTGATATCAAGGGTCACCTGGGCATTTGTCCGGTGCTTTTTAAAAGGGTACTACCCCCTTTCTTTATAATGTAGTCAGTGTAAAAGCTGGCCGTCTCAGCATTTCCATGTCAATAGCTTTCCATCCAATTTGCGACAGATTCTCATGCAAATATTTTAAAATCTACATAAAACAACATTTTCCCACCGGAGATGTCTTTTCATCAAATTTACTTTTTGCTAATATAAAGTTGTGCGTGATGACGTACACTGAGTATACCAAACATTAGGAACACCTTCCTAATATTGAATTGCAACCGATGTTGTCTCCAATGCTTCTCACAGTTGTGTTAAGTTGGCTGGATGTCCGTTGGGTGGTGGACCATTCTTGATACATACAGGAAAATGTTGAGGGTGAAAACCCCAGCAGCGTTGCAAACTGGTGCGCCTGGCACATACTACCATACTCCAAGCAAAGGAACTTGCATTTTTTGTCTTGGCCATTCGCACTCTGAATGGTACACATACACAATCCATGTCTCAAAAATGTCTCAAGGCTGACCAGCTTTCACCTGGACTCACCTGGTCAGTCCATGTCATGGAAAAAGCAGGTGTTCTTAATGTTTTGTACAGTGAATCCGGAAAGTATTCAGACCCCTTGACTTTTTCCACATTTCATTACTTTACAGATGTATTTTTCTCATCAATCTACACACAATACCTCATAACGACAAAGCAAAAACAGTTTTTTATCAAATGTAGTTCATTTATAAAAAATGAAAAACAGAAAAAGGGGTCTGAGTACTTTCCGAACGCACTACTCAGTGTAGTGCACATTAAAAAAATCGCTGTTAAATTAAAGTGTACCAAATGAAAAATACAAGTTAAATGGGTTTCTATTTCATTTTCAACTCTACTGATGGCTTTGTCACAAAAACTGTTAATATACATGACCACTTTGGTCTTGGTACCTGCGCTTTAGCCAACAGCTCACAGATACAGTACGGGTAGGCTACTTGCAATATGAGATTATTATGGATAGAAGCGATATTATTTGTCAAATGGCAGCCAAGCATCGATCATGTCACCAGAATAAGACCTTTATTGGAAAGAAGCATCAAGCTCATCATCTTGCACATTCACCACCCTGTGAAGTTCCTCATAACTTATTTCATCTGTAGCCTAATAAACTGTATGCTTTCCTGAGTCGTAGTGGGAGGACCACACAATATATCATTGTGGGACTCCAACTTGACTTCGATATAATCGTTATTATATGAATATTTGCGTATAAAGACATATCTACCGGCCATTTCTCGCATAAAGACATTTTACACACGCCAAAAGATCCCACCATGTCGAACGAACTAATTGTCTGTCGGCATTTCAAAAATTGTACCTGCATTTCGTGTTTCTATCAGCCTTGTTGTGACTTTTTTTTAATGCGTCAGGTAATTCATCCGCATGAAATGGCTGGATGGAAACGTGGTTAGTGTTTTAAATTGTTTCTGTCAAAGCTAAGCATAAGAGTGATGGATCTCCTTCAGGGCATTACATTTACTCTTTGGCAGTGGTGTAAAGTACTTAAGTACTGTAACTAGGTAGTTACAGTAAGTAGTTTTTTTGGGGTATCTGTACTTCACTTTACTATTTATACTTATGGCAACTTTTACTTTTACTTAACTACATTCCTAAAGAAAATAATGTACTTTTTACTCCATACATTTTCCCTGACACTCAAAAGTACTCGTTACTGTCATGTTTTGTCTTTGATCATGTCTTGTCCCTGTGCTTCCCTCTGCTGGTCTTATTAGGTTCTTTCCCTCTTTCTCTCTCTCTCTCTCCTCCTCCCTCTCTCCCTCTCCCGCTCTCTCTCTCTATCGTTCCGTTCCTGCTCCCAGCTGTTTCTCATTCTCCTAACGACCTCATTTACTCTTTCACACCTGTCCCCTATTTTGCCCTCTGATTAGAGTCCCTATTTCTCCCTCTGTTTTCCGCTTCTGTCCTTGTCGGATTCTTGTTTGATGTTTGCTGTTCCTGTGTCCTTGTTCCGCCCTGTCGTGTTCTTTGCCTTCTTCAGATGCTGCGTGTGAGCAGGTGTCTATGTCAGCTACGGCCAGTGCCTTCCTGAAGCGACCTGCAGTCTGTGGTCGCGTCTCCAGTCGTTCCTCTCTATTGACGAGAGGATTTCAGTTTCCTGTTTTGGATTTACCATTGATAATATCCAGGAGAATCATTATTTGTTTAATACTGGAATAAAGACTCTGTTACTATTACGTCGCTTTTGGGTCCTCATTCACCAGCATAACAGTTACATTTGTATTTATAATTTTTTACCCCTTTTTCTCCCTAATTTCGTGGTATCCAATTGGTAGTTACAGTCTTGTTTCATTGCTGCAACTCCCGTACGGACTCGGGAGAGGCGAAGGTCGAGAGCCGTGTGTCCTCCGAAACACAACCCAACCAAGCTGCACTGCTTCTTGACACAATGCCCCCTTAACCCGGAAGCCAGCCGCACCAACGTGTCAGAGGAAACACCGTACACCTGGCGACAGTGTCAGCGTGCACTGCGCCCAGCCCGCCACAGGAGTCGCTAGTGTGCGATGGGACAAGGACATCCCCGCCGGCCAAACCCTCCCCTAACCCGGGCGACGCTGGGCCAATTGTGGCCGCCCCATGGGTCTCCCGGTCGCGGCCGGCTGCGACAGAGCCTGGACTCAAACCCAGAATCTCTAGCGGCACAGCTAGCACTGCGATGCAGTGCCTTAGACCACTGAGCCACTCGGGAGGCCTCTACTCGTTACATTTTGACAGGAAAATGGTCCAATTCACACACTTATCAAGAGAACATCCCTGGTCATCCTTACTGCCTCTGATCTGGTGGACTCACTAAACACAATTTATGTCTGAGTGTTGGTAAATTATGTCTGAGTGTTGGTGTGTGACCCTGGCTATCTGTAAAAAAAAGAAAAAATAAGAAAATTGTGTCGTCTGTTTTGCTTATTATAAGGAAATTGAAATTATTTATACTTATTTATACTTTTTACTTTTGGGGTAATTTAATGCCCTGATCTCCTTGTAGAGCTTAGTATGGAGATAGCTTTCTGTCAAAATTCACATCGTTACTCAATTACAACATTTTGACAGAAATCTATCTCCATAGCCCATTGGTTTGTCAGCTGAAAGCAAGAACAAACTTTGTATGTAGACTATGTACCTAGTCACATTCCTCTGTCAACACCATTCTCCTGAGTCCTAAGCGGATCCATACAGTCACAATAACACAATAACACCAATGGATTATAATGAGCTCAGTGGAATGCCATTCCCACAGGGAAACTTATATTTAACCAGAATGTTAACTGGGGAAAAAAATTCAGAAACTGTTGTCGTAAGTAGAATATCTACTATTCTATATCTACTACATAAAGTTATGTTAAAGAATAGGCCTACATCAATTTGATACCTCTTGGAAATTACTAGCTTTTAACTGCATTGTTTTGAATAATAAACATGTTGACTTAAATAATGAAATTGTAAACAAACACTGTATAGCCTCAAAACATAGTTTAAAATAATTGTTATATCATGGATGGTCAGTCCTTGCATCCATAACTCTGTCTCTGAATTTGAGAGTGGTTACATTCCTCCAGCTCCATCCATCAGCTGTTTACAGATGCATTGGCGGGGTAAAGATTTGTTATTGTTTGAATTGCAGATTGTCCCTTTAACCATTTGTGGGGGAAACGCAAAATTGACGTAAGATCAGCATCTAGGGACTTCACCCTAAACCGAACCCCAATGACAGAACACTATCAGTTATAGGAGAGTAAATGAGCTCTGACAGTGTCAAGAAGGAACACGAGCTCTACTGATAAAGACAGGCTAAATGTGACACTTTTACCAAGGGATAAGAGGAATTGATTCATTCCCAGTATATGTGTGAAGGAACTCCCAAATCTAGAGATTAGAAACCATTCATAAAAGGATTGCATGGTTCAGACACTATTCCTTAACAACTAATATGTTAGATAAGTGAACATAACCCAGCCCTTTATGAGACAAGCGAAGAGCAGTTAGCACTCTGAGATCTGGACAAGCTAACTAGATCATGAGAAAAATGTCAATAGCACAATCTACAGATGTACAGTGCTTTCAGAATGTATTCACACCCCTTGACTTTTTCAACATCTTTTTGTGTTACAGCCTGAATTGAAAATTGATTAAATTGAGATATTGTGTCACTGACCTGCCTATACACAATACCCCATAATTTCAAAATGAAATTATGTTTTTAGCAATGTTTACAAATGAATTCAAATGAAAAGCTGAAATGTCATGAGTCAATAAGTATTCAACCCCTTATTTATAGTAAGTTCAGGATTAAAAATGTGCTTAACAAGTCACATAATAAATTGCATGGATTCACACTATGTGCAATAATAGTGTTTAGCATGATTTTTGAATGACTGTCTCATCTCTGTACCCCATACATACAATTATCTGTAAGGTTCCTTAGTCGAGCAGTGCATTTCAAACACAGGTTCAACCACAAAGACCAAGGAGGTTTTCCAATGCCTCGCAAAGAAGGGCACCTATTGGTAGATGGGTAAAAATAAAAAAGCAGACATTGAATATTTGAACATGGCGAAGTTATTAATTACCCTTTGGATGGTGTATCAATACACCTAGTCACTACAAAGATAAAGGCGTCCTTCCTAACTCAGTTACCGGAGAGGAAGGAAACCATTCAGTGATTTCACCATGAGGCCAATGGTGACTTTAAAACAGTTACAGAATGTAATGACTGTGATAAAAGAAAACTGAGGATGAATCAACAACATTGTAGTTACTCCTCAAAACTAACTTAAATGACAGAGTGAAAAGAAGGCAAAACATGCATCCTGTTTGCAATAAGGCACTAAAGTAAAACTGCCAAAAATGTGGCAAGGAAATTAACTTTATGTCCTGAATACAAAGCGTTATGTTTGAAGAAAATCCAACACAACTCATCACTGAGTACCACTCTTCATATTTTCATGCATGGTGGTGGCTGCATCATGTTATGTGTATGCTTGTCATCGGCAAGGACTAGGGCGATTTTTGGGATAAAAAGAAATGGAATAAGGCTAAGCACAGGAAAAATCCTAGAGGAAAACCTGGTTCAGTCTGCTTTCCAACAGAAACTGGGAGACAAATTCACCTTTCAGCAGGACAATAACCTAAAACACAAGGCCAAATATACAATGGAGTTGCTTACCAAGACGACATTGAATGTTCCTGAGTGGCCTAGTTACAGTTTTTAATTAAATCGGCTTGAAAATCTATGGCAAGACTTGAAAATGGCTGTCTAGCAATGATCAACAACCAACTTGACAGAGTTTGAAGAATTTTTTAATAATAAATGTTGTACAATCTTGGGTGTGCAAAGCTCTTAGAGACTTACCCAGACAGACTCACAGCTGCAATAACTATCCAAGGTGATTCTAACATCAGGGGAGTGAATACTTATGTAAATTAGATATTTCTGTATTTCATTTTCAATAAATTAGCAAAGATTTCTAAAACCATGTTTTCACTTTGTCATTATTGTGTGTAGATGGGTGAGAAAAAAAAGTGGAATAAGTCAAGAGGTATGAATACTTTCTGAAGGCACTGTAGGATCTTAATTCAACCATTTTCTCACAGCAGGACATTTCTTGCAACAACTAAGTGATCAATCTACAATCCTACACCTGTAACTATTTAATTGGAAAGCAGACTACTGAAGCATAACCCTCTCACCTCAGCATACAGTATCTGAGAAAATACTGTCAAGATTGGTCATGATCCCATTTTGCCTGCTCTTAGGCCACATCATATGCATAACTCAAACTGAGGTGAAATAACTGAGTCAGCAAAGTTTTAAAGAGCATTGAAAAATAAGCCTTATCAATTATTATTATTTACATTTTATTTTTTACCCCCAATTTCGTGGTATCCAATTGTTAGTAGTTACTGTCTTGTCTCATCGCTACAACTCCCGTACAGGCTCGGGAGAGACGAAGGTCGAGAGCCATGCGTCCTCCGAAACACAACCCAACCAAGCCGCACTGCTTCTTAACACAGCGCGCATCCAACTCGGAAGCCAGCCGCACCAATGTGTCGGAGGAAACACCATACACGGCCATTAGCTACATTTTTTCACCTATTTGAAAAGAGTGATGGTGTAGTCTGATGGTGTAGTCTGATGGTGTAGTCTGATGCTTGTTGTGTGTCTATTTGGGATGTGCGTCTTTCCCTTTCAAGACGATTCAATATGTACAGTATCTAGATACATGGGCTCCGATACGATACAGGAACGATACGTTTTAGTTTGAAACAATCCATTGCGATTCGGGTTGGATTAGAGAATGAAACGATGCGATTAGTTTCAATGCGATACAATTCGATGGACTAACATTTGTTGCATAGTAATGTAAGCTAGTAATGTATCAATATTTATTGTTTACAAATTACACATTTCAGGAGAAGGGAGTGAGAGACACAGCTGCATGTGCTCTCGCATATTTCAACATGTTTTTTTTACAAAAGGATAGATTTGGAGTTAGATAAACTTGGATTTAAACTCAGCAAGGACATATGCAGGATGCTACCCTCCACAGCATAGCCTTCACTCCAGATCAAAACTCCAAACCTACAACCTAATTTTAGACCAAATTACCTGGAGGGATAACTGCTACCAAGGATTCCTTTTTCCAAGCTATATGGAGGGGGCTCTGGCAAACAAACAGCAGAGACCTGAGGACACCATCCAACCTGGAACTGAGTGAGTAGTGTTTTGTCAGATGCTATTTTGAAAGCCAAGAAGAAGAAGGAAAATTAAATATAAAGTACATTACAATGATATATTTCACTTTATGGGGACTGAATGCTGAGTTAAGGCTACCAGGCTTGCAAGGACAGACCAGATACAACTTCAATTAGCATTGAGGTGTGAAGTGAGAAGTGTCGAGGCCTTTGGGCCCAACAAGTGGCAGGTGTCTCTCGCAGCCTGCCCCACCTAAATCCAGAGGCCTTGAAGCCCCCTCCCACTGTTCAGAGACCATCCATTGGCCTTTTCTACAAGAAATCTTCCTCCAGAAATAAAAGCTTCTCCCAAGTGGGTGTCACACCTACTCCCGTTGCCTGCTGCACTGCTGCTTGGATTCCACATGGCGATCTGTTCACCGTCTGCCCTGGCCTGTCTCCCCCTGTCTGGTACAGGTACCCCACCACACTCCCCCCTCTGTCCCGAGCTTTCGCTCGCCTCCAACACACACGCACTGTTGGGGCGAGTGACTCTGAACTTACAACGGCTAGCCCCAAGTCGTTATATATATTTTTAAAATCTATTTTCCTATTTGACTCCTGCATGCTTAGTTGACTATGACATTTCTTGTTTACCCAACCGTGGGACAGACTATGTTCGTTCCCACACTCGGGACTCTGACTCTCTATTGGTTACACTGACTTTTGGCCTCCCGTCCTATTCTATCCACCTCTCGCCGGCTTTGTATTCATGTTACCTGATACAATTGCTGTACAATATGATCTTGTTGCCATCTAATGCCCATTCAAATGTCATAAATCAGCACTGCAGAGCTCTCCCTGTACTATGCTGTGCCTTGATTGTATTACTGTTGATGATATCTGGAAATGTGCATGTACACCCTGGCCCATCTACAGTTGCTAGCCCCAATTCTGATTTGTGCTCTAATATCTGCTTCACTGATTTCTGCGCTCGTAAAAGCCTGGGTTTTCTTCACGTTATCACTAGAAGCTTATTACCTCAAATGGATCAATTGAAAGTGTAGGTTCACAGCTCCAATCCAGATGTGTTGGTCATTACTGAGACGTGGTTAAGGAAGAGGGTTTTGAGTACTGCTGTTAACCTTTCTGGTTATAACCTTTTCGGCAAGACATATCTTCCAAGGGTGGGGGAGTGGCAATCTTTACCAAGGATCACCTTCAGTGCTCGGTTGTCTCCACCAAGTCTGTCCTGAAACAATTTGATTTGCTGGTTAAGCATTAAACTTTCAAATAGCTCTTTGTTGACTGTTGCTGGGTGCTATAGTCCTCCATCAGCACCGGCCTGTACCCTACCTGCCCTAAGCTCTCTCCTGGCCCCTCACACTAAGTCTGAATTTGTCCTGTTAGGTGACCTAAACTGGGACATGCTTAAACCAATTGACCAAGTCCTAAAGCAATAGGACTCCCTAAATCTTTCTCGGATTATTACCAATCCCGCAAGGTATGAATCCAAACACCCAGAAAAGGCTACTCTCCTCTGTATTGTTCTCACAAATAATCCTGATAGGTATCAGTCTGGTGTTTTCTGTAATGACCTTAGTGATCACTGTTTTACAGCCTGTGTTCATAACGGCTGCTCAGTGAAATGACCTGTCCTGATTTTTCATAGACGCTTGCTAAAAAACTTTAATGAGCAAGCCTTCCTTCATGAACTGGCCTCTGTAAAATGGTATAGTTTCAGCTTGATCCCCTCTGTCGAAGACACTTGGACATTCTTTTTTGATATTTTTGTGGTATTGTTAACAAACAATCCCCCATAAGGAAAATTATAATTAAAAACAGGTTCAGGCCCTGGTTCGACCGTGATCTTGCAGAGTTACTCCACCTCAAGAATTGCATTTGGCGAAATGCTCGGCACACGCATACTCAGGCTGACTGGCTCTCGTTCAGGCAAAGTTAGTTACTTTAAGGAGCAGTGGGTCTAACCCTGTGGTTCTAACCCCAAGAAGTTCTGGAAAACCTTTAGAGGCCTGGAGAATAAACCCTCCTCCTCACAGTTTCCCATGTCCCTTAATGTTGATGATATGGTTGTTACTGACAAGAAGGACATGGCTGAGCTCTTTAGCCGCCATTTCATTAAGTCGGGATTCCTATTTGACTCAGTCATACCTCCTTGCCTGTCCAACATTTCCTAATTTCTAATGCGACTAGCCCCGGCGCTCCTCCCTCTTTTTCCCCTGGCCCGCTACAAAGTTTCTCCCTGCAGGCGGTCACTGAGTCCGAGGTGCTAAAGGAGCTCCTTAAACTTGACTGCAAAAAAACATCTGGGTCAGATGGTTTAGACCCTTTCTTCTTTAATTAAGGTTGCTGCCCCTATCATCGCCAAGCATACCTCGGACCTTTTTAACCTGTCTCTCCTCTCTGGGGAGGTTCCCATTGCTTGGAAGGCAGACACGGTTTGTCCTTTATTCAAAGGGGGATATCAAGCTGATCCTAACTGTTATAGGCCTATTTCTATTTTGCCCTGTTTATCAAAAGTGTTGGAAAAACTTGTCAATAATCCACTGACTGGCTTTCTTGATGTCTGTAGTATTCTCTCTGGTATGCAGTCTTGTTTCTGCTCAGGTTATGGATGTGTCACTGCAACCTTAAAGGTCCTCAATGATGTCACCATTGCCCTTGATTCTAAGTAATGTTGTGCTGCTATTTTTATTGACTTGGCCAAAGCTTTTGATATGGTTGACCATTCCATTCTTGTGGGCAGGCTAAGGAGTATTGGTGTCTCCTAGGGGTCTTTGGCTTGGTTTGCTAACTACCTCTCTCAAAGAGTGCAGTGTATAAAGTCAGAACATCTGCTGTCTCAGCCACTGCCTGTTACCAAGGGAGTACCCCAAGGCTCGATCCTAGGCCCCACGCTCCTCTCAATTTACATCAACAGCAAAGCTCAGGCAGTAGGAAGCTCTCTCATCGATTTATATGCAGATGATACAGTCTTATACTCAATTGGCCCCTCCCCGGATTTTGTGTTAAACGCTCTACAACAAATCTTTCTTAGTGTCCAACAAGCTTTCTCTGCCCTTAACCTTGTGCTGAACACCTCCAAAACAAAGGAAATGTGGTTTGATAAGAAGAATGCCCCTCTCCCAACAGGTGTAATTACTACCTCTGAGGGTTTAGAGCTCATACAAGTACTTGGGAGTATGGCTAGACGGTACACTGTTCTTCTCTCAGCACATATCAAAGCTGCAGGCAAAGGTTAAATCTAGACTTGTTTTTTTCCCATCGTAATCGCTCCTCTTTCACCCCAGCTGCCAAAATAATCCTGATTCAGATGACCATCCTACCCATGCTAGATTACGGAGAGGTAATTTATAGATCGGCAGGTAAGGGTGCTCTCGAGCGGCTAGATGTTCTTTAACATTTGGCCATCAGATTTTCCACCAATACTCCTTATAGGACACATCACTGCACTCTATACTCCTCTGTAAACTGGTCGTCTCTGTATACCCGTCGCAAGACCCACTGGTTGATGATTATTTATAAAACCCTCTTAGGCCTCACTCCCCCTTATCTCAGATCTCTACTGCAACCCTCATCCTCCACATACAACACCCGTTCTGCCAGTCACATTCTGTTAAAGGTCCCCAAAGCACACACATCCCTGGGTCGCTCGTCTTTTCAGTTCGCTGCAGCTAGAGACTGGAACGAGCTGCAACAAACACTCAAACTGGACAGTTTTATCTCAATCTCTTCATTCAAAGACTCAATCATGGACACTCTTACTGACAGTTTTGGCTGCTTTGCGTGATGTATTGTTGTCTCTACCTTCTTGCCCTTTGTGCTGTTGTCTGTGCCCAATAATGTTTGTACCATGTTTTGTGTTGCTACCATGTTGTGCTGCTGCCATGTTGTGTTGCTACCATGTTGTCGTCATGTTGTGTTGCTACCATGCTGTGTTGTCATGTGTTGCTGCCTTGCTATGTTGTTGTCTTAGGTCTCTCTTTACTTAGCATTGTGTTGTCTATCTTGTCGGGATGTGTTTTTTGCCCTATATTTTTATATTTAAATGTTTAATCAAATCAAAGTTTATTTGTCACGTGCGCCGCATACAACAGGTATACAACGTGCGCCGAATACAACATACACCTTACAGTGAAATGCTTACTTACAGGCTCTAACCAATAGTGAAAAAAAGGTATTAGGTGAACAATAGGTAAGTAAAGAAATAAAAACAACAGTAAAAAGACAGTGAAAAACAGTAGCGAGGCTATATCCAGTAGTGAGGCTATAAAATTAGCGAGGCTACATACAGACACCGGTTAGCCAGGCTGATTGAGGTAGTATGTACATGTAGATATGGTTAAAGTGACTATGCATATATGATGAACAGAGAGTAGCAGTAGCGTAAAAGAGGGGTTGGGGGAGGTCACACAATGCAAATAGTCCAGGTATCCATTTGATTACCTGTTCAGGAGTCTTATGGCTTAGGGGTAAAATCTGTTGAGAAGCCTTTTTGTCCTAGACTTGGCACTCCGGTATCGCTTGCCATGCGGTAGTAGAGAGAACAGTCTATGCAGGAGGCCCTTTGCCTTTTGGTAGGCCGTCATTGTACATAAGTATTTGTTCTTAACTGACTTGCCTAGTTAAATAAAGATTACATTCAAAATTTTAAAATAAATAAAAAGCTATGGCATTGCCAATGAATACATAACAGAACTTTGGATTTCACCCCCATCTCAAAATCAAATGTTTTTTACCATTTGGAAGTTTTTGGTGAGTTTTTTTTCTCCTCCCGCTTTGGCCGTGCAGTGCGCCTCGCAAAGTGATTACTGTCCTTGTTATGAAATGATCAACTTTACCCTGTATATGTACAAATGACCATATGACCATACACTGATTGTAGTAAAACTACCAAAACTTTTGCTGATGGTAAACCTGAACAATCGAAAATAAAACCAATTGTATACCCCGTTCAACAGGTTGCCAGATGAGATCAAAACATTTTGGTGAATTGGCAATTCATGACGTTTGAATCGATTTTCTGACTGATGCACGCTACATTTGGATCGGTTTGGGGTCCGCGTATCTTAAACATTTGAATCGGGGACCGATGTGTATCAGTGAATCGTTACATCCCTGGTGTCTATGATCGGTATACTGATTAATGGTCTTTTTTATATATGTTTTATTCTTGTTTTGTCTGTCTGTTTGTTTGTTTGTTTGTTTGGCGTCTGTCGGTTTGCGTCTGTTTGTCTTTTTATTTCCCCGTGTCTACTGTTTTTAGCCTTGTTTTCTTGTATGATATACTGTTTAGTGGGGTCTGAAATTATTGACACCCTTGATAAAGATGAGCAAAAATGACTCTATAAAATAAATAATTCAAAATAATGAGCTATACTGATTGCTAAAAAAATATTGGAGAATTATTGTCACGCCCTGACCTTAGTTCCTTTTTTATGTCTCTCTTTTGGTTTGGTCAGGGCGTGAGTTGGGGTGGGCATTCTATGTTTTGTTCTATGTTTTGTATTTCTAGGTGTTTGGCCTGGTGTGGTTCTCAATCAGAGGCAGCTGTCTATCGTTGTCTCTGATTGAGAACCATACTTAGGTAGCCTCATTCCCACCTGTGCTTGGTGGGTAGTTTTTTCCTGTTGTGTGTCTGCACCAGCCAGAACTGTTTCGGTCGTTATTCTTTGTTATTTTGTTATTTCAGTGTTCATTTAATAAATATGGACACGTACAACGCTGCACCTTGGTCCTCTTCTCCTTCTCCCGACGACATTCGTTACAATTATGTTATTTTATACTAATACATTTGCTCAGAGAAAGAGATTTTGTTTCAATCGTAATAATTTTTTCTCAAAAAGGTAAGGGTCAAAATTATTGGTACCCTTTTTCAATACCTTTCAATACCTCACCTTGCGAGAATAACGACAGTGAGACTTTTTCTAAACTGTTCTATGAGTTGGAGAACACATTGACAAGGATCTCAGACCATTCCTCCATACAGAATCCTTCCAGATCCTTGATATCCTTCGTCTGCACTTATGGATTGCCCGCTTCAATTCAAACCACAGGTTTTCAATGGGTTTGAAGTCCGGACACTTGGCAACAAAATGTTGATTTTGTTGCCAATTAACCATTTCTTTGTGGATTTTGATGTGTTCTTGGGGTTATTGTATTGCTGGAAGATTCACTTGCAACCAAGTTTCAGCCTCCTGGAAGAGACAACCACGTTTTTGGCCAAGTCATTAACAAGGGCACCAGGACCAGTGGAAGCAAAATAGCTTCATAACATCAAAGATCCATAAGACACAAGCAATTATTATTTCTAATGTCGTTAGTAGTGTATATTTTATCCATCTCCAACATGGAAATGTGTCAAAACTGACTTTCTATCTGACCTGACAGCAAAGTGATGTTTTCAGCAACACAACGTCTTAGCAAAGTGCCCCTGAAGAGTAATACATCTTTTATTTATAACGTCTTTTAACCCATAAAAATACTGACAAATACAGACTACGTTTCAAAAGAATGTATCCTTATACAGTGGATATGCAGACAGTCCAACGAAGGCATCTGTTGTTCAGAGGTTCTCAAATGGCAAAAGTAATTGAATCAAAGATGATTAGCCTCTATGCATCCCTTATAGGTTTGCAATTGTCTACTTATGCATCTATTTGGTTAATTATTTATTTTTAGTCACAGTATTTACTGTCTAGCTTTTGCACTACCGTTGAGATGGAGGTTAATGCCATTAAAAGACCAACTCTACTGAATAATTGAATTCCCCTATTTAACCAAGGTAGCACTACCAACAGAGAGAGTGTTTCTACTTAAAAACGAGCGAGTCGTGAAGCTGGTCTGAACTGAAGCGAGTCGTGAAGCTGGTCTGAACTGAAGCGAGGAGTTCAACAAACCTTCCTTTAATATAACATCTGTAGCCAAATATACTTCAAATCTGTCTCTCCTTTAAACCGCCAGAAAGGCAAACTACCTGTACCTGTGGTAAAGACACTGGCCCCTCAACAATTTGTCATAGACTTTTCCTTATCTCTTTACCAGTTGCTTAAAATACCGACACTCTTAGAAAAACGGGTTCCAAAAAGGTTCTTCGGCTGTCCCCATATGAGAATCATTTTTGGTTCCAGGGAGAAATATTTTAGGTTTCATGTAGAACCCTCTGTGTAAAGGGTTTTACATGGAACCAAAAAGGGTTCTTCAAGGGGTTCTCATATGGGAACAGCCAAAGAACCCTTTCAGGTTCTAAATAGCAACAAAACAAATCTGAACGTACAGATGATATAATTGCATTTCTAAGGAAGAACAGCAAAGTATTATAGGTGAAAATAATTCTGAAGGTCAAGTCAATATCATTTCTGCTGCCTTTCATTTCAAAACTCAATTCTACCTAACTGCTCACTAATAGTAATAGGAATGTCAGGTCACAGGGGAAAAATCTATGAGGACATTTCTGAGCCACAGCAGCACAACCTGTTAAAGGCAGAAATTCTCCACAAGGTAATATTTTCTTCAATCAGGAGTTTGCCTGAGTCTTTGTCAGATACAGCTACTGTATTGCTATAGCAACCGCTGTCTGAAGCTCAGCATTGAGATATGAACAATGTGGCAGGGCAAATGGAAAAGGCTGGCAGAGGAGACGGCAGAGATGGGAAACTTCAGCTATAATGAAGATGCATTTGGCCTGGCTTAAAGGGCCAATCCGCAGTTGAAACAATAACAAAGTGGCACCCCACCTCTGTTTTGGTAAATAATATGAGGGATTGGCCTGGGGAAATGTTAACACCATAGACAGAGATATGGATGCAAGGACTGATCATCCACGATATCAAAATTATAGTTTTAACCATGCTTTTGAGGCTATACAGTGTTTTTAAAAACATTTTACATGGGTTCTGATGGCGTACGAAAGGTGAACAGCTTTTACATGGGTTTTACATGGGTTCTGATGGCGTACGAGAGTTGAACAGCTCATGAGGCATTTATCAGTTATATTCTTCAAGAATCAATGGGTATATTTTATTAATTCCAAAAAATTGATGTAGCAACAGGAGATTGCCCCTTTCAAGAAGCTTATCCTTTTTGGGGGGGAAAAATGTTTGTTTCATCTGTCGATAGGCTAGAGGGCATACATGTAGTCTGGAAGCAAAGGCTAGTAAGGTGGATGGTTTCCATAGGCATGGAGTGTTCACTTCATTGAATTGTCAATACTTAAAGCTGCAATATGTAACTTTTTTGGGGTGACCCGACCAAATTGTCATAGATATTTGAGTTATAGATCTGTCATTCTCATTAAAAGCCGGTCTAAGAAGCGGTAGATATTTTCTATGTGCGCTATTTCTATGCTTCCCGTTCTTACATTGTTTGGGAGAGCGTCTTTTACTTTTGGTTTTGTACACTAGGTTCAAACAGTTGAAAATACTATATTTTTGGTTATGGGAAGTATATTTCACAACGGTTTAGATGCTACAATGATTGTCTACACAATGGCTGCTTGTTTTGTCACATAAACTGAAATGAAGAGAACTATTAGAATTTCAGCAACCAGGAAAGCGATTTCTGTGTTGCATCTTTAATATGTAATGGAGGTGATAAAAAGGATACAATCGTAAGCAGTCTATTAATAAACGTTGCAGAAAATCTCTGCACAGAGTTATTTGCCCTGTGTTACAAGGTTTAGCTCTGAGGACACTTGGAATTATGCAATCTGTTGAAAGGAGTATCAAAATATAAATGCATGAACAATGGGTAGATAGAAAAAGCCTCCGTTTGGCTCAAAGGCTGACACTGCAATAAGCCGATATTCATGCTATACTGTACACCGTACCAGTGTGACCATAATAAATATTTAAGACTGCCAAACCCTGATACATTATTATTTTATGTGACACCATATACATGCTGAATATGTAATGGGGTTTCCAGATTTGACAGCATTCTCCTAAGGAAACACTTTTTCCTCTTGGTGGAATGATTCAGGAAAATTCAGGCTCAGGCCGGCAAGGCAGAGGACGGAGAACTTTGACATGACATGTTATTGGGTTAATTACTACATGTGGTTGATGGACATTTACATTTAACATGACAAAAAGGGGTGGAAGTCGGCTGGCTGGAACTAGTATTGTGGTTAAAGGAGACTGAACAAAATAATGAATGCTCTGATTGGTTATATACAGTACATGCCCTTTAACAGAGACAGGTTCATCTTAGCCTAACACAGCCAGCTAGAACTAACCGTTCGCCTAATGTATTTTATGCATCACAAATCTTGTGATGCATAAATCTTGTTTATGACAATGCCAAGGATTCAGATATGATATAGGAGTAAGCATTATACTGATAAGATGCTGAACAATCAATTGCATTCAAATCCTAATGCCTCATCTGCAGACATCTGAGTTCTAAAACCCAAATGGGGGTCAAATCAAATTCCAGAGAAAAAGTACTTTCCCTGAGGTGTAGAGAGAGAGAGAGAGAGAGAGAGAGAGAGAGGCTTCACTTGTACTTTTAATCTGACACAGAATGCCCTGAGGCAGCATGTCTACTCTGCCACCGACAAAAAGCAGTCAGTCTGATACAATACTGTATGTAAGGTCTGTATGAGAAGGCAAAAGGTTTCACAATGCAGAGCTCAGCAACACACCCTTAGAAGTTAAACGGCAGTAATAACAATATCAAAAAGTCGTAGTAAAACTATATTAGCGCAGAACAATCTGGTCAAAATAGGTGATAACTGGCTTCTTCTCAAAATATTTAATTTAAAAAAAAAATTGTTGTTGGGAGGGGGGCAACGAGGAACACCCTATAGGTGACAATGAATTCTGTAATTATGGACAGGCAACATAGTAAAGGGCCTAAAATTAATCAAAAAGAAGGCTGGCCAAACAGAGCTCGCTCCAACACCATTGGTCCAGCCCTGATTGGATGACAAAGATAAAAAAGGGGGCTTTGAGGAGAAAAAATACTAAACTTTTCTATAACTCAGACTAATGTTGTCGCCTTAGCCTAGACCGGCTGTTCCCAGGGTGCTGTGGAAATGCTTGGTGTGGACAAAGTAAACCACTGCCGGTGCCCTATACCATTGTCACCAAAGCCTCCTAAAGAGCTCTCTTCACAGGTCCAGAAACACCCTCTCCAGACGCTTGGCATATCTCTGAAGATCCTCCCTTTGTGTGTAGAAACACATTACTCTCTCGAGGAGAGGAACAGGGGAAACAAGGCAACACTAGTGAAAAGGCTTAAGTAGCCTTCCCCCCTTCCCTCATTGCCAGATGATAATTGGTATTGAAACACTTTTTTGGTTTCGGCCTAATTCACTGAGTAAATTGCAACATGGGAAATACATGAATGGGGCCCAATCCTCTGTAGTGACTCAGCCATAAAGACGCAGAGGGCTTCTCTATGGGCTGGCTACAAATAGAGGGGGAAATATGTTCTTTTAATCAACATTGTTCTCTAACCCATTGAGCTGCCTCTTGCTTTGTCCAGACAAATTAATTAATAACGGAAGATTCAACGACACTGATGGGAGAACAATAACAAATAAGAATGGAGACTTTGAGTTTCAGTCATGAATGAGCTTCAGAATAGCAATAATTAATGGTTTAAGGATAAAACTGTTGCAAGCATCTCTCACTGGAAGTGTGGTGTTTGCTATTGAGTCCCATGTGTGTGCGTGTGTGTGTGTGCGTGCGTGCGTGTTGGAATGTGTGTGTGGGCGTGCACTTATGTGTTAGACAGAGAGCACAGAGAAGGTGAGAGAGTCTGAGAGATGTTCCTTTCTGTACAGTGTGTACAACATGTTGGTCAGTTCAAACTCTGCTTAAATCCCAAGAACTGGCATGGAAAAACCAACCACCAGAGCTGACCTGAAAGCTTATGCTGCATTGTTTCCCTCCACGTAAATGAAATCGCAAAGCAGATTAAAATTGAAAAGGAAATGTGAAATATGCCACACTCGCAAGGGTAAAACCGCAGTCCAAAGGATGCAATTGCTAGACTTGTTTATCGCACAACATTGGCCATATTGCCGAGCGCGAACGTTATACTGCATGTGAAATATGCAATTAGACGAGAGAGAGAGAGAGAGAGAGAGAGAGAGAGAGAGAGAGAGAGAGAGAGAGAGAGAGAGAGAGAGAGAGAGAGAGAGAGAGAGAAGAGAGAGAGAGAAGAGAGAGAGACGAGAGAGAGAGAGAGAGAGAGACGGGAGAGAGAGAGAGAGAGAGAGAGAGAGAGAGAGAGAGAGAGAGAGAGAGAGAGAGAGAGAGAGAGGAAGGGACTCCCAGAGTAAAATCATGCTGTAAACTAGAGAATCAGAATGATTGTTTTGAAAAGGATGCATAGTCACATACAAATCAATCAAACAATTACCAATTCAAATAACTTTATGTATCCGGAAGCAAGATAAGAGACTGATTCACAATAAGAGAAATACTGTATTAGGAGTATTCAAGAGGCTAATACTACAATCAGGTAAAACATATGTCTTGTATATATTTCTGTGCCAATCTGAGCATGAAAAAGCCAATGATTCAACAATATATTTTAACATCTAGAAAACTAATTTGCTCAAACAGTGCTCAAAGCTTTATTGAAAAGCTTATATTTATTTAAATGTTTCATATATAAATGTAAAATGAAGGAAGGTCAGCTACCCTGGCACCAACGGTAACTTTAAAAACGCACACAGATGGGCTTAATTGACAGACATGTCAAGCTGAGTGCATTTTACTGTATTTTTCGAATGAAAATATAGTTTAAAAAAGAGTGGTGTGTTGGAGCCGTGTCTGTGAGGTAACAGTGTCTCAGAGCACTAAAGGCCCTGGCTAGAAGAAGATGCTGGCTAACTCCAAGAATCAGAATTTCTTGGTCAGACTGTTATTACAACATACAGCAAGAGAACAGGCAGCAAATGAAGCTTGTCTGGACTGTGAAAAGGTATCAGAATGGCCATGCTACTTACAGATGGGCAACTCTAAACTAAGGTTCCAAGGCACATGGATTTTTTGGATACTGTCTATTTAGATTTTATTGTCAAAATATTTTATCATTAATTTAACTTTAATCCCCAAAAATATTTAGACTTTGTATTTGTTCTTGAAGTATTTCAATTTTATTTACAACATTTCATTTCCACCCAAAATTTGGAATACTTTAACTTTATACAAAAACTATTTGGACTTAATTCTCAAAATATCTCCACTTTATTCTTGAAACATGATTTTGACTTTACTCTCGAAAGACTTTTCATGTTCTGAATTATAATCATCCTAATAATGCTTAAATGTTTTTATTTTCTCTGCAAGGCCCTAATAAGCTATTGTAATATTGCACTAAAGCTTCTTTCAGAAAAGTACTTTTATCTCAAAGTGACTTTTTGTCTGTGTTTTAGAGAAACTATTTTCTGCCCTGAAAATGCATTATTTAAATTATGCCATTTAAAGGAAACCTATTTCTGTCCATGTCTATTTTTTTCTGCATGGCCCTAATACGCTTCCGTAATATTGTACTAAAGCTTCTTCCAGAAAAGTACTTTTACCTCAAAGTGACTTTTTGTCTGTGTTTTAGAAAAACAATTTTATGCTCTGAAAATGCATTATTTATATGTTGCCATTTAAAGGAAAACTATTTCTGTCCATGTCTCTCCCTGGTTAAGAATGAACCATGGGGAGCTTCCACACTGCAAAAAGTGGGACAGCGATGTTGCTCATCTGAAGTGCTTTTACTGATTGGTATGATAGAAAATTCCGCTTTGGTTCGTTCAACCTACTCTATTCAATTTGTCTGAAATCAAATGACAAATTTAGATTTTTTTTTAATTGAATGAAAGATTCTAAATTGCCTTCAATATCTCATGCTCAAGAGCATTGCAGCCTATCGGAAGAGTTGGGGCGTGGCTTATTGGGTGCATGGCTTTCAGTTTGTTCTTTTTGGCCACCCCTGAAGAGTGAATGTCATTCTAGCTCATTTGTTTTGTTGTATTCAACATAGAGAGTTTAATTTCAAACACTACCAGCACTAAATCTGTGGTGAAACTTGCATATGTGCATGTGATACTTCATTTTATAACCAATTGTTGACCTTCTTAACAATAGAAGTCTTAACCAGGCACTTATAGCTAATAAATGAGAAGGTCTTATACATAGATCAGTTTGAAGTCATTATTTCATCTTATTGAACCATCATAATTTCTTGATTTGCAGGGAATTGATTTAATTGCTTTTAACCCAATGGAAGGAATTTGGATCCGTAATTCCAAAGTGAAAAATCTACTTGAAACAAGATGAAAAAATTGGTTGTATGAAATATTAGTTTGTATTTACATAGGTTATTTATTAGGTTTAACCTAAGTTGAGGGTTGAAAGAAATTGGTTGCAACTTGAAATATAGGTTTGGTAATATTATATATAACATTTGGCATTGTATAACATTTGGCATTGAATCATGTATTTGGTTTCAACAAATTTAGTTTTTTTTCAATTGAGAAGACTAAACTTATTTACTTGTAACCAGTTGAAGTCTTTGTTTTGTTTGATCCATAGAGTCATTTCTTACAGTGTATTCAGTTAAATGTCATGATTATTCACTGAGCATCAGGGTACATGATTGTGATATTAATGAACACCAGAAAAAGAGTGACAAATGTGAATTTCCTTCTAGAGCGATGTAGTCATAAAATGCCCCCTAAAACAGAGAGAAATACTGCAACTGGCAAAGCTATCATAAAAGCTGCATAACTCGCCAACAACGTGGCATTTTTCATCAGAAATTGTGTCTCACCGCCACTATGTTGAGTCTTCATTTGCATCAGGAGACAGGAAAGGTGTGTTAAGATATTCGACTAAGGAAAACATCTGAAATAGGAAGTAACTTCTTGTAAAACAAAAAATGGCTAACCATATATGGACACCTGTGATACACAAAAGCATAACATAAGCATGAACACATAAGCCTGGATGGTCAGGGCTCACAAGGCTCACAAAATCATTTTAGACCCAAGCCACCCCTTGTACCCGGACTTTGAACTACTCCCCTCTGTGTGTAGGTATAGGGCACCTCTCAGCAGGAAAAAAAGAACTAGAAAATAATTTGTGCCAGGTGTGATATCCCTCCTAAATACCTAGGGCTGATGTTCCTATCAACCCAGTAAGGCCAGCAGGCTAGTCTCTTTTTCTTGGGGTGTAACTGTTATGAAAGTTGTATTTTCAATTAGTTTTGTTTTGTATTTAAACACCACCTTAAATGTGTACATGACACTGCAACAACATTTCGCCATGGGGACAAAAAAAGTCAGTAAAGTATAAGCATCGATGACTAATCGACGTACAGGTAACGGACAAAATAATGGAAACACTTGTGTAAATTTGGGATACAATGTATATTGGAAGTAAGTGCTTCCACACAGGTGTGTTTACTAAGCAGTTAACATCCCATCATGCTTAGGGTCATGTATAAGAATTCTGGAAAGGCCATTATGTTGGCTACCATGGCTATGCCCCCATAGTATGACGCTGACCCCATCCACAGGGTACGAGTGGTCACTGAATGGTTAGATAAGCATGCAAATTATGTCAACTATATACCATGGCCGTCTCCGTCACCAGATCTCAACCCAAATGAACACTTATGGGAGATTCTGGAGCGGCGCCTGAGACAGTGTTTTCCACCACCATCAACAAAACACCAAATGATGGAATTTCTCGTGGAAGAATGGTGTCACATCCCTCCAACAGAGTTCCAGACACTTGTAGAATCTATGCCAAGGTGCATTGAAGCTGTTCTGGCTCGTGGTGGCACAACACCCTATTAAGACACTTTATGTTGATGTTTCCTTTATTTTGGCAGTTACCTGTACTTATCTGAAGCTCTACATACAGGTTGAGTTTTTGACATAAATATTATACTGTACCAAGACATAACTCTAAGATTCACAAATGAATCATCATCTCAGGTAGAAATGTTTGTGTTCTCAAGTTTAAAATAAATCTAATAAATCATTATACCTTCTGCGTTTATGTTTTATAGTTTTGAGGTCAGAGTGAATTCCACAGTGACATTGTTCTTACCACAGTTTCAGAGGCGTGGAGGAAAGGTAACCTAAGATAGATTTAGTCAAAGACAATTGTTGGGCAGTAACTCATTGCACCTTGCTAAATGTCCATTATTCAATAGGGAAGATTCAACAGCGATTCAACAGAGAATACAGGTCTGTCGATACAAAACCACTCATTATTTTAAATCAATTAGGGAGAAACATAACTATTTATAACTATTAATCACTGGATAAGTAAGTTATCACCTCATCAACAAGTCGTCTTGCATCCCTCCCCAAACTCAGAATATCACTGAATATACTGCACATATACTGCATCCCTCCCCAAACTCAGAATATCACTGAATATACTGCAACCCCTCCCCAAACTTCAGAATAGTCACTGCATATACTCACAGATTTATGCATTCCCTCCCAAACTCAGAATATATGTCAATGTAATATACTGCACATATACTTGCATCCCTCCCCAAACCTCAGAATATCACATGAATATTACTTCATACTCTCCTCTCCCAAAATCAGATATCACTGCAATAATGCACATATACTGCATACCCTCCCAAACTCAGAATATCACTAAATACTGCAACATATACGCATCCCTCCCCAAACTCAGATATCACTGAATATGAATGCACATATTACTGCATCCCTCCCCAAACTCAGAATATCACTGAATTATACTGCAAGTATTACTGGCATCCCTCCCCAAACTCAAGAATATCACTAATATTACTGCACATATCACTTTGCAGCCCGTCCCCAAACTCAGAATATCACTAATATACTGCACTATTACTGCATTCCATCAGATACTGAAAATCTCCTAGCAATCCTAGAATATCACTTGATATACTGCAAACATATACTGCATCCTTCCCCAAACTCAGAATAGCACGTTCGAATATACATGCATCCGCTCCCCAAACTTTCCAAGTGAATATCACTAGCAAATACTTCACATATACTGCATCCCTCCCAAACTCAGTAATATCCTGAATATACTTGGCACATATACTGCATCCCGTCCCAAACTACAGAATATCATGAATATACGCACACGTCCTTCCGATCACGATATATACTGACCAACCCCTCCCCAAACTCAGAATATCATATGAATATACTGCACATATACTGCATCCCTCCCCAAACTCAGAATATCACTGAATATACTGCACATATACTGCATCCCTCCCCAAACTCAGAATATCAAACTGAATATACTGCACAATACTGCATCCCTCCCCAAATCAGAATATCACTGAATATACTGCACAATATACTGCATCCTCCCCAAACTCAGAATATCACTAATTATACTGCACCCCTCCCCAAACTCAGAATATCACTGAATTATACCTGCACATATACTGCATCCCCTCCCCAAACTCAGAATATCACTGAATATACTGCACATATACTGCATCCCCCCCAAACTCAGAATATCACTGATATACTGCACATATACTGCATCCCTCCCAAACTCAGAATATCACTGAATATACTGCACATATACTGCATCCCTCCCAAACTCAGAATATCACGAATATACTGCACAAATACTGCATCCCTCCCCAAACTCAGAATATCACTGAATATACTGCACATATACTGGCATCCCTCCCCAAACTCAGAATATCACTGAATATACTGCACATATACTGCATCCCTCCCCAAACTCAGAATATCACTGAATATACTGCACATATACTGCCACCCTCCCCAAACTCAGAATATCACTGAATATACTGCACATATACTGCATCCCTCCCCAAACTCAGAATATCACTGAATATACTGCACATATACTGCATCCCTCCCCAAACTCAGAATATCACTGAATATACTGCAACATATACTGCATCCCTCCCCAAACTCAGAATATCACTGAATATTACTGCACATATTACTGCACTCCCTCCCCAAACTCAGAATATCACTGAAATACTGCACATTACTGCATCCTCCCCAAACTCAGAATATCACTGAATATTACTGCACCCCTCCCCAAACTCAGAATATCACTGAATATACTGCACATATACTGCATCCCTCCCCAAACTCAGAATATCACTGAATATACTGCACATGCATTCAATAAAATAACAGCAATTTGTAACTGTAAGCTACTATAACAAGTCTTTAACTGGAAATTATCATTATTCACATTGTTTCACATATCATTTCTCCTTTCATTTGTCATGGAAGGCACAAAAAAACACACACAAAGTAGTGCAGAACTAATCAAAATGCACTTTCACCTCATAGTCATAAAGTTACTTTAGGAAACAGGTTGAAGATATGAACAAGAAAGCACAAAACTATAGCCTTGGGCAATCTAAAGCAATAATTTCCCAAATTGCTAGTCTTTTCTTTTCCTGTCTCACCATAGAAGTTCAAATCTCTCACCCAGACAGGTCTCTTATTACAACTTACTAAATGTAAGTTGAGTGCTAGAATGTTATTTTTCAAGTAGAAGCGACTTAATCAAGCCACACTAGTGGTTCAGTGATTGTGCATCACAAATGTGAGATGTTCAGTGACTCTGTCATTCTATGGGAGGGTATTCAATGAAATCTGAAGTGATGGGAATCTTTCACAAGTTACATAATTTTTTACAGATTTTTTTTTATTAAAAAGTTCCCCTATAACAATAATAGAACAATATAACATATGCCTACTTGAATTTGTGTGATAAGTCTTTGAAAACGTATTGATGTTGAAAGCTTCAGTGAAATACATGCACATACGTAATTAAAATTACCAGACGGACCGACCGAGAGACAAAAAAGATAATCTTCATGGAATTCCGAAAGACCTTTTCTTGTTTTTAAGGCGAGAGGCGTCGGACAGTGGGGTTGAGAGGTCAACGGGACCAGTTTGCTGAGGACCAGCTGTCGGCCTGTTCTGTTTACGCACCATCTCTGGAGTGAAAGGCAAGCGCCTCAAGAGCTGTCCTGTTCTCATAACACTACACCGCTTCATAATGGAGGAGGAGAGAGAGAGAGAGAGTCCTCACACTCTGAACCCAGCAGCCTACCAACCAGGTCCACACTCATTCAACATCTAACAGGGCTATAACAGGGCCTCCTGACTAAGGCTAGGTAAAAGATAGAAGAAACTTCAATACAATCGATTATACGTCTCAGAGGTCCCTTCCTTATGCTGTGTATTGCTTTGATTCGAGAATGGTGTGTATCTTATTGGTAAAATCATATTTTGAAGGCGAGCTGAAGACGAGACATCATTATTCTACTACACGCATTCTAATCTGGAGGCCTTAAATAAGTATTTCCTAAATGTTATTTTGACTCAACAGTGTGTAGTTTCATTCACAAAGTCTATGATTACAGATTTTAATGATATGCTTCCAGGCCATGACAGAAACGATAACTGTTACTTAAAAAAAAAAACGGAATATTAATAGGTAATATTTTAAATGAGATAGTTTTCCTAACGATTTGAAATGCTGATACTGTATTTAAAGCAAATTGTGCCTGCACCTGTGGGGAAAAATGACAGTGCTCACTATGTATTTAAGTCAAGCTGAATACAGTAAGAGAGCAATATGAGAATATCCCATGACCACATAAAACAGCACTTTAATATTGACTGACTTCAAAGGGAAAAAGCCAGAGCACCAGGAGCAAGCGCAGACAGCAAAAACAATCATTTAATACATCATTATAAATATTAGGTCAAATTGTCATTTCTGTCATCATCTTTAAAGTAGGATTTTATTATGTTTAATCCGTGTAATGAGAGGTTATAGGATAATTAAGGCGTCAGTTAAGAGAGAGATCTTGCGGGGCTAGATTTGATGAAATGACTCACTTTTCACCTGCACACGTAACATATTTTGATCTCTGTGGTTACTTAGAGTAGCTAGCCTACACTATTCTGAATAATGTTGGGGTTTATCGAACTTTGTAACACTAAATATACGTTTGAACAGTTTTGTATGATTGTTGAGGTTCACATCACAGAATTGACAAAAAGCCATTTAATTTTGCACAAGACACTCGAAGAGGAAGTGATTCAAAGATAACTCTGGGATTTATCTTAACTCAAGTAATCAATCAAGATAAGGTTGCCCAAGTAAATTGATAATGGACAGAACTGTATTCAAACTCTACAGTCACAGTGGCATACCCCTCTTTTAAACAGGAAACAATGAGGCTGAATCTTCAGAGATAACCTCTCTGGCTGAACTGTGTAAACCAGGGGAATTCCTATTGTTGGCAGATGTAGCAGCAGGCCTCATACGTCCTTAGGTATTTAATGTGCAAGTCTTGGCTGCACAAGACACTACACCGCCTGGGGAACTCAGACAGAATATACTGTACAAAACAATAGAAATAAAATAAAAACTTGGATGCAAGTGAAAATATAAACTGTCATTCCATCCGGCTTCAAAAGGGCATAGTGGTGTAAAACTGTTAAATACTGTCGACCTCTACTCCTATCATATTATTCAGAAGAAAATGTCAGACTGTCAGACTAATGTGAACATCCTAAAAGCAAGGACCTGAAACATCTTCTTAAACATTTGGACTCGCCTTGTTTACAGGGCAGACGAACTGAGCAAGTCCACGCTTGTGCTTATGAACTGTTTAATAAAGCTTACATTGAAGCAGGCAAACCCTTAACAGACTGATTAACTGCTGACAGTTTTATGGCAAAATTACTATCATTGCCCTTTGAGCACTCGTCATTAGTTAAATCTATGATAAGGTATGATCATTTATACTTTCACCACACCTATTGTGCCTGTTTCTTCCCTTTGATTTGGTCCCACTCTATCACCATGCCACTGCATTGCAACATGCAGGCACTCATAATTTCCCCAAATATGACAAAAACATGAATATGACACACAATAAGTAGCTTGTATCTTAGCAATGTGCAGTAGGGGACATATGCAGGTCCCAACCAACTGCAAAGAATGGCACAATCATAAGGAAGCCCAGAAGCATTGAAAATATTATATTTTGCCAAAATGATTTTGATCAATCACGTTTCCTAAAAGCTCACCTGTGTTGGCTGTGATCTTGTCCCATGGCAGCATAGGTCTACTCCCAACCTGGTCTCAGAACATTTTGTATTAATCTGTACGTAAAACCAAGACACTCCATTTAGTATGATATGTTACGGTTCATATGGTATGTATAGATTTGTGGATGTCCACCATCCTTTTCGTATGATATGTAATGAATTACAATTTGTACAATATGTCATGAATTGCAATTCGTACAATATGTTATGAATTTGCAAGACTTGAATTACAATTTGTTGTTGTTAACATTAGCTAGGTGACTAGGGGTTAGGGTTAGGGTTAGGGTTAGGGTTAAGGTTAGGAGTTAAGGGAAGGTTTAGCTAAAAGGGTTAAGGTTAGGGTTAGGGGAAGGGTTAGTTAAAAGGGTTAAGGTTAGGGGAAGGGTTAGCTAAAAGGGTTAAGGTTAGGGTTAGGGGAAGGGTTAGCTAAAAGGGTTAAGATTAGGGGAAGAGTTAGCTAAAAGGGTTAAGGTTAGGGTTAGGGGAAGGTTTGGCCTGGCACACAAATCGCCAATGACAACTACAACAACAGCCGACATAAAACAGTATTTCAGGTCGCAAAACATTCAAATACTCATAGGCCACCTGTTCTACACACTAAAACAAGAAGTAGCTAAGCAACCTTCAAGATGAGAATAACATTAATTCATTCTGTTTATTTGTTTTTTATCCAGTAAAATATTAAATAACTGCAAGGAATGTATTTGGTTGGGTTTCCCATAATGATCAGCCTACTAGAGGCCTCTTGATGTGTCTTCTCTTTGTGGGTCTCTGGCCAGACATTAAAGCCTGATCCCACAGATGGGTCTTGACCCTCCACTTCTGCTGCAAAGGGTGTGACAGAATACCCCAGTTTGCTCAGATATGCTTCTCTGGACATGCAGCTGCAGAGAGAGGCTTTGACCATTGGAGAGTCTGGGCCCAAGCTTGCAGGGTAGCAATTCTGAGATCGCAGTGATTACCTCCCTCACTCCCCCACCTTCCCTACCTCCCTCTCTTCCTCACTCACTCACTCACCTACTCACTTACACAGTGCTCACCAGCGTTAAACCATAAAAATGTCATCCTTTCTAGTGATTCTATTTCTAGGGTTCAAACCTAGCACAAACTCTCCAAGATTGACCGACAGTCCACCTATCTCCATATAAACTGTATGTTATGACAGCATCATGACATAATTTCCTGTATTAAACCTGATTGAATGGACATGTATCCTATCTTTCCATTAAAGCAAATCAAGCGTCTTTATTTTAAATGAGGCAAACTGGTGGATAAAAAGTGAAAAAAACTTTAAAAAACAATAGCAAATTGTTTGAGTGAAATGATTAGCCTGGATCACGCTTGGTTGGCTAAAGCAGCTTTAAGCAAGGAACATTCATTACCAACAGGGTAATAACACGCTGACTGGAGAGGGGCTTAAACCATGCCAAAATACTGCAACAAGCCAAACAATGGTCAAATGTCCACATTGTTTGTGTGCCACGGCATGGCACCACCAGAGTTTAGTTCTATCAGGTTTAGACATTAGCATTAGGATGTTGAAATAGCTTACCAGAACATTTCTTTCCAATTAATGGCAATAATCTTTATGTAGAGAATGCAAATCTCTCATGGTGAAGTCAATGTTTAGGTGTCCAGGTTTGCTTAGGTATTTTGTAGTACCATGGTGATGGCCGACTATTTCCTCATTGTTTTTGAGGTTGATAATTTACTCCAGGTCAGGTGAGAGCGGTTTCAGTAATCAATAACAAAGTGATCAATAACAAAGCCCATTCTCAAACGTCAGGTACAAAGTTGGCCCCTCTATGGACATGTAAACAGACATGAGAAAAGACACCTTCAACGCGGACAAAGAAGTTCTTATCAAGTGACACACTGTCATTACTACCCTGGAGAGAACATTTAGGGAAGTGTGTGTGTGTGTGGTGTGGTGGTGTGTGTGTGTGTGTGTGTGTGGTGTGTGTGTGTGTGTGTGTGTGTGTGTGGTGTGTGTGTGTGTGTGTGTGTGTGTGTGTGTGTGTGTGTGTGTGTGTGTGTGTGTGTGTGTGTGTGTTGTGTGTGTGTGTGTGTGTGGTGTGTTACGTGTGCGCATGTGGTACTAACGTGCACATGCAAGTGTGGTATCCATTGGTGTGTACAGCTTATGCCAGCTGAACCTTCTACATTACTCCACACATAAGCCTTTCAAAGGGCAATCTAATATGACCTCCGCCTCGGGTCATATCCCACTTTTTCCTCGTGTTATTTCAGCAACACAGACGAGCTAAAGCAGTTAGTAACTTCAATCTCTGGACATATTCTTTCACAAAAGGTGTGTCTGTTTACAAAACCCCGGCAAACGCGACACTTACCCAGTCGGCGGGTACAAAGCCCCAGTCGAGTGAGTCGAGTGATCTCAGGAAAGTGAGTGAAAGATGAAAGCCAGACTGAGGCTAGAGCTCTGCGCACGTGTCGGGATGATGCTCTCATCGGGCCTTCAATTAGACAGGTGGAAGAGTCTGCTGTAGAGAGGTCTGAGAGAGAGACTTGTGGTGGTTGGGGGGGGGGGGGGGGGGGGTGAAGTGGGGGTTAAACCCAGGCCGGTGTTGGTCTAAAACTAAATTTGTTGGGTTTGATACCCTTTGATATGTACATCGCCAAATGAGGCAGCCCAGACTGTGTGCGTGGCAGGGCGATGAGCAGGGACTTGTCGGACGCTTTAATGGGATTGCGGCATTTGTTTATTAATCACTGGGTTCTGTGATGTGTCTCTCATCACTCCAACACGTATAATTAAGCTTTAAAGGGCATGGGAGGCTTGATGTGTCTGAGATTCTTTTGTTTTATCTCCACGTCTCTTTTGAAGTCAGTGGTGCAGCTTGTGCGTGTGTGTGTGTGTGTGTGGGGGGGGGGGGGGTCAGGAATACTCAGCTGGGGTTGCCAATGTTCTTTAAAATGTTCTGGCAGCACGTGCTACTTGACAACTTGTTTAGCCTCCCATATCATATTTAGGCTAATGAATTCATTGTAATTGAATTGACAGTTTCAAAAACCGTCAGTTCCTCAATGAACTGAACGATGAATAAGGTCCCCATTGACGCCCTTGATATCCATCAGCCAGCTGTGCACTTTTTTTTCCAGTCCAAGCGTCTGACAAACTAAACAGCATCATCGGAACCGTGCGGCTTGACTGACGTAGCCCTTATTGACCCATCGAAAGCCAAGTGAATTGAAAGAATACACCACGGAAAATGTTTGGATTTCCTGAGTTCCTCGCCACGTAATCTCGTCTAAATATTGATTTACGGTGTCAAATGGGGAGATGGTTGAGTGGGACATTCAGAGAAGAAATGTAAAAGAAACTGCACGCCGCGGCCTTGAGATTCAATTTCACCTCTCCAGCCCGAGGACAGGTCCTCTGCCTCACCGTAAGTGAGACCAATCTAGCAGCCAATCACAGACGCTTGGACTGAAGTGACATCTCCTTTATATATTATATATATATATATATATATATATATATATATATATATATATATATATATATGTATATGTATTGCATTGTAGATAGAGAGCCAGCAGAGAAAGTGACTGGGTGATCAAACCCCTGCCTCCAGGGTCATGTGGAGCTTAGGAGCAACACCATTACTGCTGGACCTGCTCCCAGCATGATTCACTTACATTTTTGGGGGGGAATATGCTTCAAACAGAAGTTATGATCTTTTTTAGGGGACACCTGAAAGATGTCCAATCTGGTGATGTGCTCGAGCGACACATGTAGCCTTGCTACCGTAGCTAGCGTTTCAGGACGCAGAACCAATGGGAGAACCAAAGGTGTCCAGCTACGCAAACTAATGCTCATGCTAAAATGTACTATGGTACATTGAATAAAATAGGTGTTACATGTGTGGAAGCAGGTGAGGAGGCAAACTTTCAATGGTAAAAAAGGTCAATCGGCTTCCTTTTGGTTGTATTCCATGTGCTGTCGTAGAGCTGGAGCTGGGGAGGTGTGAAGAGATGGGAAGTTCACCTGTTTACTTTGGCAAGGAACATAGAGCAGGCAGGCAGCCAATGAGATGTCATCTCTCATCTCTGACACGGCACATAATAACAATATAGTGGGGCATTCATAGTCATAGTCTGAACATTTCAGGAACAGTAGAGGTCGAGGATGTCCGTGTATCGATGTCAATAAGGCAAAAGGCTAATCAAATTGAACATGTCATAAGCCTGGAATGGACTCCAGCCTTGTTCTCAAACGTAAACATATCCTTCATTAATGAACATGACGTTAGTTCGATAGTGGCATATTAGAGTAACATCTTCTCTAATTCCCCTAGGCAGGCAGGGATGTTTTAGGGAGGAGGCTTTGTTGATGCTAGAGGCACATCCTAACACCTGAACAGTAATCAGAACGACATTAAGAAGTCTATTGAGTTTTTATTAATACATATTTAATACTGTAGCTGGACAGTTACATGGCTACTCACAAAAGTGAAACATAATCACAGATTGAAACGAGTCCTGCAGAGACGGAGGCTGTCCTAATATGGACACCATACAGGTGGAACATGTTGCAGTATACATGTAGCTCAAAGACAGACGTGAACATAATCACATACCGTATGTGCAACTGATTGGAGACCGAACTCAGATCTTTGATGTGACTAATGACTATGTTAGCTCGCTGAGCTAAAGCCTAGGCATTAGCTTAGGGAGCTAGCCCAAGTTCTAAGGTGTTATGCGAAAGTTACTCATCCATGTGACCATAACTGACCAATGAACTTCAAGCTCCTTTGACTTCCTAAACATAACACAAATGTGACCAAAGAGGTTTCAGCCAGGTTTGCTAGCACAAAGCAATATAAGCATTACATTGTCAACTCATGTCCTATTCGCAAACTGACTCCAAAGTTATACATTACATATTACATTTAACGGTGCATGTAAGGCCTCCATGTGTCTCTGACACAGGACGATACGTCCCATGTCTGTGTGTGTGTGTATTACTCATTCAAGCCAAGAGCTTTGTTTCTGCAACGTTAACAGCCTGCAACAGAGCAAATCAAACTCTCCTGCCTCCTCCTAGTCATCAAGCCGACGTTTCAAGGTCTTTCGCCACGCAGCTGATGAATGGACCAATTACGAGGTGACAATCAAGGTGTCACAACATCAAGACATTACTAAACCACCCTGCACCACAGAAGAAGCCCTTAGCCAGAGAGCGATTTGCACTGACCTCATATTCATGGGAACACAGTGCACTTGTTGCACATTCAGAACATCTCCCAAACCAGAGAAAAATAAATAGACTACTGGGGTATGAAAATAAACCATGACAGGGCTGTAGTATGGCCCCAGAGACCAGACTGTTCTTCACAAACTGGTTTCTTCTTTCTTCTTCTTGTTCTACGCAGCCTGGAGGGGTTTATTCCGCTTATACCACGGTTCCTTGCCACAGATAAAAGCAATAAAAGAATTGTCAGTTAGAAAATGGATCTGCGTTTTGTGTCTCACAGATGTCATGAACTTTGACTTGTGTGATGAGGTGAATTTTTTTTTTTCGTTTCTTTTTTTAGAACATTCTTGATCCCTAGATGAGTTATTAGATCTAGGCCTCATTTCACCACAAACCCGAGGTTGAGGTTCATAGATTGACATTAGTCACGTGATAGAGGGGGGGGGAAAGGGTTTGATCAGATAGAGAACGGAAACACAAGCACAACTCGCTGTACCTTTGGCACATTGAAAAACAAGTAAATATGTGATGCTACTTTACGTTTCATCGCTGTCTGAAATGACAACAAGAGGCCAAAAGACGACTTGCATTTGCACAACCTCAACATACTTTGAAGTATCAAAGCTGTGATTAATGACTTGCCTTCTGAACAGTGATTTAGGCTGTTGGATTTATTTGTATTTTTATTCATTTGTATTTTTCTTGGCTTTTGACAATCAAAAATATATTTTTTTTGAGTTAAGGAAATGTTTGAGAGAGGTTAATCCTGTGTGCTATATTGGCACAAAAGCGTAACAAATGCCAAAATATATTGTCATGTATAATGACAAATGTGGTAGTATTGAGTTCACTTGTGGTGGCACTGGCAACAAAGGTACACCTGCCACAAAAACACCTTTTAACTTTCAACATGATTTGCATTTTCAAGTAAGCACGGTAAACACAGAAGACCAGAAAAATCAAGGAATGTGCAGAGATCTGTCAGTTTACTTGGAAATGTACATTTAACCACAAACCTCAAGTACCTTCTTAAAAGTGTACCGTTGTTGTTGTTTTTGAGAAGTTCCGAAATCCTGTGTTTTGTTGTGTAACTCTTTGTGACTGGCACAAGAACATCTCGGCCATGTTGCCAGCTCGCATCACCTGAACATGGATTCATACAAGCAGAGGGGAGGAAACAGTGGGGCCCTGTACTGCAGATGCGGAAAGTCCCCAATTATGTGGTAATTCTAGAGAGTGGTTGTAATATTTATTCTTATTGCCCAAAGAACTTGGAATTTATGAGACTCACCACAAAACACATTCCACCAAGCACAGCAACGGCAAACTTGAAGCAGCCTTACTCACTCACTCATTCATTCATTAAATCAGATGAAATAGCTACTGATTTATGGTGTATTTCGAAGGAAGTCTCCAGGCTTAGTTTTTCAATTCCTCCACTTTTTTTAATTAAATCAGTTAATTACCTTTTCTTTGGGGAGGGGTTGGCAAAATTAATGACTATGCTAATAAATCCATACTACAACAAACAACCTGCAGTATTTTCACCTCACACCTCCACCCTTCAATATGACCTCCTTAGGTACGGTGTGAAAACCATAGCATTAAATATAGAAGCATGGGATATCTATGGTGAAAACATTGCTGTAAATAACATGATCTCTCTAAATTGTCGTTGACTTTCGAATAAGACAATTTTCATCCAATATATTGATTAGAGTGAGATTCCATGTAGATTCCAATTGTTGTTCCGTTTATTCAACAGGCTCAATGTAATTACGAACAGGGAAAATCCTGTCCACTGTGCTCACAATGTGTTTTAGGCATGGACCCATGTACTGAAAAAGTATCATTTGAATCATTTCTATGTGCCATGTATGTAATCTGCATGCAGTTGAGGATAAATACCAACTTCTCTATGGAAGTTTCACTGCTTTTCAGACACAGCGAGGTTGGTCAGATTTCCTCAGATAATTCCTTCCTAGGGCTCAATGCATGGCCATTATGTGAGTCTATTTTTAGCCACAGTGATGGATTCTGCTCGATTATTGTCCATTGTGGAGAGAGAAGGCCTAACATGCGTGACAATAATTATTGGTTACGGCTGTGACATCCACTGTGAAATCCACTTTGCACATTTAGCTCAGCTCAGCAACGAGTACAGGTATTTCTAATGCACTACTGTGCAATGGCTGGTGGCTGCGTTCATGCTTTCTTCCTGCATTCTCATATTAGGTATCTGTAGTTTATCAATTCATTGGTAAATGCTCTACATACTCAACATAATTGCGCTGATAATGAAAAAGTACCCATCACTTACTGTATACAAACTCTCCTAATAGTCCAGGTGATATGTAAAAATATAAAAGCATGAAACGTGGTTTACATGGTACAGTTTGAGGCAGTGCCTTCAGAAAGTATTCACACCCTTTGACTTTTTCTATATTTTGTTGTGCTACAAAGTGCGAATAAAATTTAATTTTGAGAAAATAAAACACTAATATATCTTGATTAGATAAGTATTCAACCCTCTAAGTCAATACATGTTATAATCACCTTCTGCAGCGATTACAGCTGTGTGTCTTTCTGGGTATGTCTCTAAGAGCTTTGCACACTTGGTTTGTACAATATTTGCACACTATTCTTTTAAAAATTCTTCAAGTTCTGTCAAGTTGGTTGTTGATCATTGGTAGACAGCCATTTACAAGTCTTGCCATAGATTTTCAAGACGATTTAAGTCAAAAATATAACTAGGCCACTCAGGAACCACCGTATATTTGGCCTTGTGTTTTAGGTTATTGTCCTGCTGAAAGGTGAATTTGTCTTCCAGTGTCTGTTGGAAAGCAGACTGAATCAGGTTTTCCTCTAGGTCAGCTATTCCCAAACTGGGGTACACAATGCCGTCGGGGGTACGCCAAATAAAAATGTGATTAACATTTTCAAACAGTCAAATATTTTCCAACGGGGCTATACATTTGGGTGTTTTTCTCTCGCCTGAGTAGCCTCGTTTCACTGGCAAAAATAAAATTAAACCATCTAGTGTTCAGCGAAATAACAACACAATGTCAAATACAGGTAGCCGAGTCAAATAATTAACATCCAATCACATGAACTGTTACTCTCTCGCGGGAAACCTTCTCTCTTGTGCAGACATTTTGAAACAAAACATGCCAATTTGAAAAATAAGCCACGGGAGTTTTTTTGTTGCAAGAATTAAGATGACTTTCGAGTAGTAAGACATCTATAAAAGCAACAGATACCATGAATCAGAAAGTGGCTAGAAGCGTCTTATATGGTGACCTACCGAGTGGCTAAGACAGGCAAGCCCCATACTATTGTGGAGGACTTAATTCTTCCTGCTGCCATGGATATGTCTGGGACAATGCTGGGGGAAAAGGCCCACAAAACTATACAGACAATGCCTTCATCAAACAACACTGTTTCACGATGCATAGGTGACATGGCAGGAGATGTTTTGAAACAATTACTGCTTCGTATACAAGCCAGTGAATTCTATGCGTTACAGCTGGATGAGTCAACAGACGTGGCGGGCCTGGCACAGCTCCTGGTATATGTCCGTTATGTTTATGGGGGGTCAATTAAGGAAGACATCCTCTTCTGCAAACCACTGGAAACCAGGACAACAGGAGAAGATATTTTTAAAGTGTTGGACAGCTTTGTGACATCAAATGGACTTTGGTGGTCAAGATGTGTTGGTATCTGCACTGATGGCGCAAAAGCCATGACAGGGAGACATAGTGGAGTGGTAAAGCACGTGCAATAGTTGCTCCAGACGCCACTTGGGTACACTGCATCATCCACCGAGACGCTCTTGCTACCAAGTGAATGCCTGACAGCTTGAAAGACGTTTTGGACACTACAGGGAAAATGGTTTACTTTGTTAAAAAGCAAGGCCCCTGAACTCTTGTGTATTTTCTGCATTATGCAATGATATGGGCAGCAACCATGTAACGTTTTTACAACATACAGAAGTGCGCTGGTTATCAAGGGGCAAAGTACTGACATGTTTTTTTTAATTGAGAGACGAGCTTAAAGTTTTCTTTACTGACCATAACTTTCACTTGTCTGACCGCTTGTATGATGACGAGTTTCTCACACGACTGGCCTATCTGGGTGATGTTTTTTTCTCACCTGAATGATCTGAATCTAGGATTACAGGGACTCTCCACAACTATATTCAATGTGCGGGACAAAATTGAGGCTATGATTAAGAAGTTGGAGCTCTTCTCTGTCTGCATTAACAAGGACAACACACAGGTTTTCCATCATTGTATGAGCTTACGGACAATGTCAAATGTGGTATAGTGAAGCACCTGAGTGAGCTGGGTGCACAATTACGCAGGTACTTTCCCGAAACGGATGACACAAACAACTGGATTCGTTATCCCTTTCATGCCCTGCCTCCAGTCCACATACCGATATCTGAACAAGAGAGCCTCATCGAATTTGCAACAAGCGGTTCTGTGAAAATGTAATTTAATCAGAAGCCACTGTCAGATTTCTGGATTGGGCTGCGCTCAGAGTATTCTGCCTTGGCAAATTGCGCTGTTAAGACACTGATGCCCTTTGCAACCACATACCTATGTGAGAGTGGATTCTCGGGCCTCACTAGCATGTAAACTAAATACAGGCACAGACTGTGCGTGGAAAATTATTTAAGATTGAGACTCTCTCCAATACAACTCAACATTGCAGAGTTATGTGCATCCTTTCAAGCACACCCTTCTCATTAACCTGTGGTGAGTTATTCCAATTTTTTGATGAACAAATAAGATTATATATGTAAGATGACTAAATAAAGAGCAAAATGATTGATTATTATTATATCATTATTTGTGCCCTGGTCCTATAAGAGCTCTTTGTCACTTCCCACGAGCCGGGTTGTGACAAAAACTCCAACTCATTCTTATGTTTAATAAATGTATCGTATAGTGTGTGTGCGGCAGGCTTACAATGATGGCAAAAAACAACGTTTGAGAGTGCGCTGACCCTGGTGCTAGAGGGGGTACGCAGCTGGATGTTGAATGTTTGAAGGGGTACGGGAACATCTGCTCTAGGTGATTGCCTGTGCTTAGCTCTATTCCATTTATTTTTTAAATGGAATAGAAAAAAAACTCCCTTGCATGTGACAAGCATACCCTTAACATAATGCAGCCACCACCATGCTTGAAAATATGAAGAGTGGTACTCAATGATGTGTTGTTTTGGATTTGCCACAAACATAACACTTTGTATTCAGGACATAACGTTAATTTCTTTGCCATATGTTGTGCAGTTTTACTTTAGTGCCTTATTGCAAACAGCATGCATGTTTTGGAATATTTTTATTCTGTACAGGCTTCCTTCTTTTCACTCTGTCATTTAGGTTAGTATTGTGGTGTAACTACAATGATGTTGATCCATCCTCAATGTTCTCCTATCACAGCCATTGTCACGTCGTGTATGTAGGTGGCAGGGAAGTCAGGCGCAGGAGAATCAAACTTGGTATAAATGGAGTATTTTAATAACTTAAAACACAAACTCCAAAACCAAAGTCCATAATAAAATAAATGTGGGTACAAGAACCCTTCACACACCAATCCATAAAACATGAACATAACAACAAACAATCTCTGACAAGGACATGAGGGGAAACAGAGGGTTAAATACACAACATATAATGAATGGGATTGGAACCAGGTGTGTAAGAAGACAAGACAAAACCAATGGAAAATGAAACATAGATCAATGATGGCTAGAAGACCGGTGACGTCGACCGCCGAGCACCGCCCGAACAAGGAGAGGCATCGACTTCAGCAGAAGTCGAGACAGCCATTCTAGTCTGTAATTGTTTAAAGTCAACATTGGCCTCATGGTGAAATCCCTGAAGGGTTTCCTTCCTCTCCAGCAACTGAGTTAGGAAGGATGCCTGTAACTTTGTAGTGACTGGGTGTACTGATACACCATACAAAGTGTAATTAATAACTTAACCATGCTCAAACAGATTTTCAATGTTTTACTCACCTAACAATAAGTCCCCTTCTTTGCCAGGTAGTCACTCAAAGTCCTTGCAACTTATTATGTGACTTTTAAGCAACATTTTACTCCTGAACTTATTTATCAATAGACATTGATACATTTCAGCTTTTCATTTTTAATTAATTTATAAAACATTCTAAAAACATCCTTCCACTTTGAGGGTATTGTGTGTAGGCCAGTGACACAAAATCTCAATGTAATCCATTTGTAACACAACAACATTTGGAAAAAGTCAAGGGGTGTGAGTACTTTTTGAAGGCACTGTATAATGCTATTTGCATAACCTGCAGTGGTGCTTGTATAATCAAGACGAGTAGAACAGAAACAGGCAACAGAGGTTGAGTTAGTTCCTATAACTCTTCTCCTGGCACTAGGGCACTGCAGTGGATGTCCTCTTGCCAGGGTTCAGCCACAGCAGTCAGCACAAACTGAAGCTAATTGAGAAGGAGATGTGGAAGCAAGTCCTACTGGAGGGCCTGAGAATGACTCTGAGAGCCACCAAGGCCCCTGCCAGAGATTAATCAAAATGGTCGATCAATAACTTCTCAAGTGCTAATAAGCGCTGGCACATTTGGTAATATGTGAGCCCGTTCGTTATTTCAACTGTGCAGAGATTTATGGGAAATTGATTGTTTGGTCCAAAGTATGAGGTAATGTAGCACTTAGTAAATGAAGTAAAACCAAAAGCACTCAGTGATTTGTATTTCATTTACAAAGGACACGTCTAATCATTAGGAGTTCCATCTCTTTGAAACTCATAGAAAATGCTGTAATGACGGCCATGTTTTTTTTAGTCAGCAATGAGCCTATGACGCAGGAGATTACAGCAAATAGTAGAACCTTTCTGTCTTCCATCTTTGATTGGTTCTTTCTCAGATAACCAGGGGAGGGAGTCCTATTCACCATAAGGTGATTAAAGTCATATTAGGAAACCGTTATGTGGGGGAGTCGTAAAATGATTTGATTTCTGTCCTCTCCACTGTCTCCTATCAAAGTGATTGGTCTACTAGGTCATCTGCAGTGGCTGACATAATTGTTAATTAACCATTATGGCTTGCCCTCTCTCCCCCAGAAATGTAATCTCTGGCCAATTATTCATTTGAAAACAATGCCATATATCACGTGTGATATTACCACAGACTGACACAGTTATATATTTACAATCCAGTCTAGACATTACGTTACATATTGATTTCAATATGAAAATGTAATCATAATATGACAAAAATTGCAAGTCATTCCCAGTATATAAATAAACAACTATTTGATAAACAAATATATTTCAGGCGTCAATTTTTAATGTCACTGCATATTAAATAGTTCAGTCAATCTACTCATCAGATATAGTTCTATTTCAAATCAAATCACATTTTATTGGTCACATGCACATGGTTAGCAGATGTTAATGCGAGTGTAGCGAAATGCTTGTGCTTCTAGTTCCGACCGTGCAGTAATATCTAACAAGTAATCTAACAATTTCGCAACAACTACCTTATACACACAAGTGTAAAGGAATGAATAAGAATATATACAGAGAAATATATGGATCGATGGCCGTGCAGCATAGGCAAGATGCAGTAGATGGTATAGAGTACAGTATATACATATGAGACGAGTAATGTAGGGTATGTAAACATTATATAAAGTGGCATTGTTTAAAGTGACTAGTGATACATGTATTACATCCAATTATGAATTACTAAAGTGGATAGAGATTTGAGTCAGTATGTTGGCAGCAGCCACTCAATGTTAGTGGTGGCTGTTTAACAGTCTGATGGCCTTGAGACAGACGCTGTCTCTCGGTCCCAGCTTTGATGCACTGTTCAATGCCTTGTCCATCCAAGTAAACATAAGGCAGACTCAGTTCATAGAGAGACAAATGGATGTTTGAAACAGGCCGTGTGACTTTGTGGATACTTACCAGTGATATTTTATTTTAAAAAACATTTTTATTTCACCTTTATTTAACCAGGTAGGCTAGTGGAGAACAAGTTCTCATTTACAACTGTGACCTGGCCAAGATAAAGCAAAGCAGTTCGACACATACTACAACACAGAGTTACACATGGAATAAACAAACATACAGTCAATAATACAGTAGAAAAAGTCTATATATAGTGTGTGCAAATGAGGTAAGATAAGGGAGGTAAGGCAATAAATAGGCCATGGTGGCGAAGTAATTACAATATAGCAATTAAACACTGGAGTGATAGATGTGCAGAAGATGAATGTGCAAGTAGAGATATTGGGGTCCAAAGGAGCAAGATAAATAAATAAATACAGTATGGGGATGAGGTAGTTGGATGGGATATTTACAGATAGGCTATGTACAGGTGCAGTGATCTGTGAGCTGCTCTGACAACTGGTGCTTAAAGTTAGTGAGGGAGATATGAGTCTCCAGCTTCAATGATTTTTGCAGTTCGTTCCCAATCATTGGCAGCAGACAACTGGAAGGAAAGGCGGCCAAAGTAGGAATTGGCTTTGGGGGTGACCAGTGAAATACACCTGCTGGTGTGCGTGCTACGGGTGGGTGCTGCTATGGTGACCAGTGAGCTGAGATAAGGCGCGGCTTTACCTAGCAAAGACTTGTAGATGACCTGGAGCCAGGGGGTTTGGCGACTAGTATGAAGCGAGGGCCAGCCAACGAGAGCGTACAGGTTGCAGTGGTGGGTAGTATATGGGGCTTTGGTGACCAAATGGATGGCACTGTGATAGACTGCATCCATTTTGTTGAGTAGAGTGTTGGAGGCTATTTTGTAAATGACATCGCCGAAATCGAGGATCGGTAGGATGGTCAGTTTTACGATGGTATGTTTGGCAGCATGAGTGAAGGATGCTTTGTTGCGAAATAGGAAGCCGATTCTAGATTTAATTTTGGATTGGGTCAAGTATATGGGTCAAGTTAAACCCTTATGGAAAAACCACATTAATTTCACATGTGATCAACTGTGAAGTTAATGTGATAACATGTGACAACATGTAAAAGCAACATGTGATAACATAAAACTACACGTGAAATAATTTGAGCTCAGGTGAAAAAATGATATCATGTGAAATAACTAGGGATGCAAAATTTCAGCATGTGGTATTATGAAACTACACATGACATTTTAATGTTTGTAAAAATGTAAAACTGCAAATTTGATTTTTACATGTGAATGTTTTTTACATGTGGAACTGCAATTTACATTTTCATGTGTTTGTTATCACATATGACCGTGCAATTTCTTTCACATGTGAAAGTATTCTTTACATGTAAAACTGTCAATTTGATTTGCACGTGAAAAACTTTTACATGTAACATTGCTAATTTGATTTTCACATGTGAAAATTATATTCTACATGTGAGTTAGGAAAAAGTTTCACATGTAAAAATCTATGTGAAATTGTAAATTCTATTTTCACGTGAAAGTGTTTCACATATGAAAATGCAATTCCACATGTGAGAGTTAGATTTTCACATGTGAATGTTTCTTAAAGTAAGGTGACCCATGATATTTAAATCAACTTTTCATTTTAGTCTTGTCAATCCTTGTATTGTCTCTCTTAAGAAAACAGTCTTCTCCTTTTCTCATTTTTTGACCCTCCCTTATAGAAAAACCCCCACATGATTTCAGATGTGAAATTTACCCGTTTTGCACATGTAACATTTTATTTCACATGTGAAATCATGTGAAACCATGTGGTTTTGGAACACTTTACATGTGATGATATTTCACATGAAGTTTCAAATGTTGATTTTCACGTGATCACCTAACCTTTCACATGTGGATTCAAATTTTCACATGTCAATATTTTTCACATGAGATTTCATAGGTCAACAACAAAAAAACTAGTTGTTAGGTGGCCCCAGAACGTCACGCAGTTTTTTCAGTTTACATATTTGACATACATGATTACATTGAGTGTGTTTATTTAAACAGTAATTATTATTTAATATGTTCTCACCTGGGATTTGAACTCACAACCTCTTGGTTCAACAGCATTCTGATCTTCCTGCTACACCACTATTTCTGTGTCAATAACTGATTTCACCTCTATTCCTACACTTTGGACTTCGAAGTAAATCTCAGCTTTGTTAAACAACGATGTGAAAAAAATAGTATAAAACTGAATAATTTATAGTGGTATCTGAGAGAATAACTGTATAAAACGTTTTTTTGTCATTCTTGTAGTTAATAGTCGTATTTAAAAAATCTTACATCAGTGGTTTAATAAACATGTGATATCATATTAACCATTAGAACATCATTTTTTTGTGTTCGTGGCGTCTGGGAACTAATCACCTAACCTGCATGTGTTTTACAATATAGAAATATTGTGGGATTATTTTTCCTTTTCAAGTTGTTGTTCGCTCACAAAGTTTGCAAAGGGGTTCTGCAAAGGGTTCTCTTTCAAAGCTTTACCACTACAGACCACTTAAAAAAAAAAAATCCTTAAGTCGTCAGCTCTTTGCACAACAAGGTGAGTTTTTCTTTTCAAAATACCACAGAGCATGTAAAGAGGTTCGGGGGGAAGAAAGTTAAATAAAAAGCTCTTTAAAATGGTATTTATAAAGAAAAAGACAAACAGTGTCCCTGTTGAAAATAAAAGCATACTGAAATCCATTCTGATGACAGTTGGAAGAATGCATGGCTTTATGAAGGACTTGAGCTCCATTTTTGCCGTATTTTTTAACCACGATTATTTACTTAAAAACACAAACGAGGGCCCTAGTCTGGCATTGTGGACGGCAGTCCTTTGATTGGGGCTCTAGGCTTGAATTCTTAACTAATAAATTGTTCCACGCCTTTGTCTGAGGCATTAACGGCAGTGGTCTGCGTTTTTCTTTCTCTAATCTCAAGAATGTGCCAGCCTCTTGAGAAGCACAGGGCTTCCCTCCTCTCTGAGAGTGGGCTCCTCATTTTGTTTTCTTAGAGGGCTCCCCAGATTGACAGGCCTCATCGTTGTGCCCTCTCCTCAGCCATCTGTTTGCACTGATTCTGTCCCAGCACATCAAAGTCAATCAAAGCCGCAAAGCATTTTAAAAGACACACACCCAACCATACAGCGTGTGAGAAATAAGGCTAACTTTCATCGACCCCACAGAAAAAGATTGTTAGGAACTCCTGTGTTTGTGTGTATGGTTTTCCATGTTGGGTGACCTGAGATGGATCCCTTAGCTCATAGCACAGGTATGAGCAGCTTAGCTTTGTTCAGCTCCAGCTCTGACAACAGCTCGGTGAGTAATTTCACCCCAACATAGACTGACCTTTTTTGGTCATGTGTTCTAAGCTTTCAGTGCCATCTCTTGACATCGAAGAAATCCCCTGTAGTGAATACAGAAATCACAGTTCAATTTTTTTTTGAACGACGTGAGAGATGAATCCAAGTTGACCATTGTGACTGGCTGGGTATTGTGCCACAAGAGTGTATTAGCCCAGTGAGCGAAAGCCTAGGAATTATCACAGGGAGCTAATACAAGACTTTGAGTTTCAGACAAGGTTACTCATGCAAGAGTTGTTCATCGAACCACATCTGTTCCAACTGCATCTATAGCTTACAGTGTGAACCCGTGCTTTTTACAGTCTCTGGTGTGAACCCATTAAATATCACAACAGAAATATTAGATGCTGTTGATACAATTCATCAATTAATATTTAATCGTGGAATAAACAGCATTTTAGGAAGTGTGAATGTGATGATTGGAAAATAGGTGTGGTAGGCCTGCCTATTCAAGTTCAACCCCTGAAGGTAGCTAGACAGTCAGGGGTCAAAAACAATAAAACCCAAACATCATTATTATTATCATGCTATTAGATCCCTGAAAACAAAAATATTTTATAAAAGCAGCAATATAAAAGCAGTCTCTTTTCATTAAACTTTTAGGCAGTAAAATCTGGGTAGCCTGGTTCAGACCAGTGATGTGTATAAACCCTGGATTGCTGATGCTATGTATTGGCCATTGAGAGGTTTTGAAGCCACCGGTCGGCCATATTGGCACTCTCCACTAGGAGCAGTCCTCCCCGGAAAGATTGGAATTCCACAATATTTCAATTCAATGTTTCAAGGATAAAACTATGTGTATTTAAGTATTTTGGGATTTAGTGGGCACAGTAACAGTACTCTCTTTTTATATTTATATATATATTTTTTAAATTATTATTTATTTGTATATTGAGCTAACATAATTTTAAAGTATGCATTAAGGTGTCTGTAATATAATAAATGTGTCAAAAACGAATGTAGACATGAATAAATGCATTTTTATAGCTTCCAAAATCTATTAAAAAAAAATTCAATGGAGGAGTACCAAGATGGCTGGGCGGTGGCTTCAATACAGCGCAACCGTCAGTCATCCAGGTTTATATAGGCTATGTTATTGATTAAGACGCTTACTTGGTAACAAATCACAATTTCAATAATGTAGCCTATACAGTGCATTCGGAAAGTATTCAAACCCCTTGACTTTTTCCACATTTTGTTACGTTAGAGCCTTATTCTAAAATCGACTAAATAGTTTTTTTCGTCAACAATCTACACAATACACCATAATGACAAAGCAAAAACGGGTCTTTAAACATTTTTGAAAATGTATACAAATAAATAAACTGAAATGTTACATTTACATAAGTATTCAGACCCTTCACTCAGTACTTTGTTGAAGCACCTTTGGCAGTGATTACAGCCTTGAGTCTTCTTGGGTATGACACTACAAGCTTGGCACACCTGTATTTGGGGAGTTTGTCCCATTCTTCTCTGCAGATCCTCTCAAGCTCTGTCAGTTTGGATGGTGAGTGTTGCTGCACAGCTATTTTCCGGTCTCTCCAGAGTCCTGAAGAGTTCGGGCTCTGGCTAGGCTACTCACGGACATTCAGAGACTTGTCCCCGAAGCCACTCCTGCGTTGGCTTGGCTGTTGTCCTGTTGGAAGGTGAACCTTCACCCCAGTCTGAGGTCCTGAGCACTCTGGGGAAGGTTTTGAATGATCTCTGTACTTTACTCCGTTTATCTTTCCGTCGATCATGACTAGTCTCCCAGTCCCTGCCGCTGAAAAACATCCCCACAGCATGATGCTGCCACCCCCATGCTTCACAACAGGGATGGTGCCAGAGCCTGACTTGACGCTAGGCATTCAGGCCAAATAGTTCAATCTTGGTTTCTTCAGACCAGAGAATCTTGTTTCTCCTGGTCTGAGAGTCTTTAGGTGCCTTTTGGCAAACTCCAAGTGGGCTGTCATGTGCCTTTTACTGAGGAGTGGCTTCTGTCAGGCCACTCTACCATAAAGGCCTGATTGGTGGAGTGCTGCAGAGATGGTTGTCCTTCTGGAAGGTTTTCCCATCTCCACAGAGGAACATTGGAGCTCTGTAAGAGTGACCATCGGGTTCTTGGTCACATCCCTGACCAAGGCCCTTCTCCCCCGATTGCTCAGTTTGTCCAGGCAGGCAGCTCTAGGAAGAGTCTTGGTGGTTCCAAACTTCTTCCATTTAAGAATGATGGAGGCCACTGTGCTCTTGGGGACTTTCAATTCTGCAGAAATGTTTTGGTACCCTTCCCCCAGATCTGTGCCTCGACAGAATCCTGTCTCAGAGCTCTACGGACAATTCCTTCGACCTCATGGCTTGGTTTTTGCTCTGAAATGCACTGTCAACTGCGGGACCTTATATAGACAGGTGTGTGCCTTTCCAGATAATGTCCAATGAAATGAATTTACCCCAGGTGGACTCCAATCAACTTATAAAAACATCTCACGGATGACCAATGGAAACAGGATGCACCTGAACTAAATTTAGTCTCAGAGCAAAGGGTCTGAATAGTTATGAAAATAAGGTATTTCTGTTTTTATTTGTAAGAAATTAGCTAACATTTCTAAAAAAAACTGTTATCGCTTAGTCGTTATGGAGTATTTTGTGTTAATTGATGAGAAAATGTTTTTTATTTAATCCATTTTAGAATAAGGCAAAAGGTGGAAAAAGCCAAGGAGTCTAAATCAATTCAAAATGGGCTGTATGTCTAGCATGTAGAAAGACACCTACAATTACATTAAACCATTACAGAATATATTCTAGTGTTTTCTAGCAGGAGGTACAAATCTGTTGTTCTGCCCCTGAACAAGGCAGTTCACTGTTCCTAGGCCGTCATTGAAAATGAAAATTTGTTCTTAGCTGACTAGTTAAATAAAGGTTTAAAAAAATTACTAGGCAGGTTTCCATTGACCTAGGTTTATTCGACAAAAGCAATGTCGCAACAAAAAAATATTCCAACATGTGTAGGCCTAATGGAAACTGCAGATATAAAAGAAAGATTGACAATTAAATTAAAAAAATTCGACAGTGGTGGATTTTTGTTTTGTTTATGCAACGTTCATGTGATACTCGGAAGTAGGAAACTCTGAAATATAAATTGGTAACTGGTTGTAGTTATACACGTGATGCGTTTAACGAATCAGCAAGTCGAAAATTTCAGAATTTCCTAGTTCTGACTAGTATATGAACGCGGCAGAACGTTCATATATCGCGACAAATGGAAACGGCGATTTTCGAATAAATGATGAAGGTACGCGGGGCACTTGATCACGTAACCATAACGTTCCACTCTACAATTCATTATATATGTCTACTGCTTGCAAAATCAATTTTTTAACTATAAAAATATTGTTACTTTGCAGAACTAGGATTGTCCTGACTTTCAAGATTCCCTGAATTGTGTTGCTTTGCTTTTCTGGTTGTCTGGCAAGCTTCACCATCCATTTATTTCAGATCTACAGGAGTGCATGTTTCACTATGGCACGGACCATGGTGATAAATTGGCGCATGAAAATTATTAGAATATGGCAAATAGCCTATTAGTCAATGATTGCATTCTATCCATGCTGGCTTTCTCAGGCTACCTGAGACATTAAACAAATAGGTGGGAGGACATACAGGCTGTCGCCAATTTATCAACGCGCAATTTGCCTAGATGGGCAATGGAAACACTTCAAGCACTAGACTAGATTTCTATTATTTCGTGCTATCCGGGATGCTTGGGACAACACTACCCCATTGAAGTTGACATTTAGAATGGTTGGGGTAAGGGTTAAGGTTATGGTTTAAGGTAGGGATGTTTAGGGTAGCATTTTTTATTAGACACTAGTAGGTTTTAGAGAAAATTAGATGTGTGTGTGTGACGTCATTTCGTCCAGCTGTTTTTTTTTATCGACAGAAGATAAGCTATTCAAATGCAAACGCAGCCTAGCAGGCACTTGTCACATATGTTTTCTATGCGAACGTTGTAAATGTTGACAAAATATCCCATGACAAGTTAATGGAAACAAACCAAGTTTTCATCAAGAGTTTTTATACTGTATTAAAAAAAAGTATGACAGCTGTGATGGAAACAGGAAGTTTCGGTACAATTTGTTTAATGCCGACAAGATAATTTGTTCGTTTTACATGGTGGGATCTTTTTGTGCCAGTAAAATTAATTATGCAAGAAATGTCGATTGAATATTACACCAAATATTGATATAATAACCATCATATCGAAGTAAACTTGGAGTCACGCGATGGTGTGTGATCCTCCCTCTATGACTCGAGAAACCATGCAGTTTAGCCTATTAGGCCAGGGGTTCCCAAACTTTTTCACTAAGGGGCCAGGGGTTCCCAAACTTTTTCACTAAAGGGCCCCCCTTCCAGCACTGGGGAACATCCCTGACAAATTATAAATAGCTCTCTAAAGTATGCAATGACTGACATGACAAGAGGAACTGATGATGCACTACCCAATTTCGAAATTGCACCTTGTGCATTCTACTATTACAACTTTCAAGAGTAAGTTTAAAGCCGGAATGAGTTCATAAAAAAAAAAAAATCATGGGGGAAAAGGGGGACCTACGCGCCACCCCTGACGACCCTTCGCGCCCCACAGTTTGGGAACCACTGTTAATTAGGCTACAGATTATTATTATGGATGAGAGCGAGAATATTTGTATTTGTCAAACGGAAGTCAAGCTTCAGTCGTCATGTCACCAGAATAAGACCCTCGACATTTATTTGAAAGGAGCATCAAGATCACCGTGCACTTTCACCACTCTGAAGTTCAACATCATTTATTTAATCTCATCACGTAGACTAGCCTACCAGCATAGTATCCGCGTGCAATTGGCTAGAGTGCACGTGCCAAGACCAGAGTATGCACATTTGCTATTTTCAGTTTTTGTAACCAAATGATCGGTAGAGTTGAAAATTCGATGGAAACAAATTGAATGTTAGATTTGTATTCAGTAGGCTACATAAAAATGTAAGCGAAAAAGTAACCTACATTTGGTGTGAACTACGTCATCACGCACTGATTTTTAGCCACAAATCCGTTTGGTGGAAACACTCCGCTGGTGGGAAAATGCGCATATTTTCTTTATGCTGATTCTAGAAAATTCGCATGAAAAACTGTTGCTAATTGGATGAAAACGTAGCTACTGATTCAATTGATTAAGGAACTTGTTGGGATGGGGAGGAGGTGATGGAGGACTGCCTCCTTGGTTACTAAGTAACGTAACCATACAAACACTACCTCCAACAGATCACAATGCGGAAGGTTTGAATTTTACTCTTTGGTCTTTTTTTCGATTAATTTCGGTAATTTAATAGTTTTTGCAACAATTGTAGCAAGTGTTATTTCCCGACACTCTTTCAGACGCAGGCATATTTAGCAAGTCGTTTATGTTAATTTGCTTGTAGCAGTTCCTTAGCAATGTAACAATGTAATGTTAGCTAGCTAGATTGCTAACTAACAAGTTACTTGGGCATCTTTCAGAGTGAGTGACATTATAGTAACGTCTTCAGAAAAGTTGTGCGTTATGCATGTGATCTGAGAAACAATGTTTGAAAATAAGAGGGTACATTTGACATAAACAATGCATGAATTTAGATTTTGGGTCCAACCATAGAAATGTATATGGTTATGAGTCTTCGAAGGGGCCACACGTAGCCTATTTGTCTGTCATAAAGCAACAACAGATGCATGTCCCATTTCGCTAAATACTTTTTTCAACGTGTGTACATTTCCACAATCGAAGGTCAGATTTACTAAGTCAAACTTTCCTCTCATTTTACAGGGCTTGAACTCAAAAGCAACCAGTGGAAAGTTAGCAATCACCTCAGTTGCTCTTCAAGACCATATCGCACGAAACTTACTGCTTCAGAATTTGTCACTGTGTGACCCTGTGAAGACAAGATGGTGTCGAAGAGCCGCCACTGAAACACACTGCAAACGAAACCATGGAACTGTGAAACAGAAAGGGCCCCAGCAACACGATGGAGAGGAGAAAGAGTATGTGCTTGACCCAGCAGCTCCACCACTGACATTAGGTAAGCTAGCAATCAATCAAATGTATTTTATAAAGCCTTGTAACATCAGCAGTTGGGAACCAGTTCAACAACACTTTGGGAACGAGGAGGTCTCACTGTGAGACCTGAGCTATTATGTATGACATTTCTCATTTGTTGTTTGATATTGGGTTGTTTTTTGCCATTGTCTGCCTCTCCAGCCCAGAAATTGGGTTTGGTGCAGTCCCCGGCCAGAAAACTGACGGTAGATGAATGGAGTCGGGTCAAGTCGAGGTCTATTCATGAAGGGGACTCCAAGCAGCCCTGTGTGATCTGCAGGGAGGAGTTTCGCTTACAGACTCAGGTATTCCTCTGTACACAATACCTAGTGTTTATTCTCAGTCAGTCAGAGGACTATAAAAAAAAAAAAAAGTTTTCAACGTTCTTCACCCCTCTAGGGCAGCCCACTCCCCTTCCCAAACACACTCTCTCCCCCTCCCTTAGGTTCCTGTGTGTTCTAATCTGTGTAGACAACTGTACAAATTTCCCATACTGCCTTGGAACTCAACTGTGACGCGATGATGTAGCAATCAGTGTGTTACTGTGAGGGTCGTTCAGTCTTTTACACCTTTCTGATCCCCTTTTAAGATGCCAATCTCKWGAAMYKMGSSMYGWAMAYWKMYCSMCKRWAKYKASKYRWGRRWRKKWWGKRMSWSMWYWWAWTAMTWWMWRMYSWSGYYYYAWWWAAWYTTAYWMKRWGSKWASTYACAAYYGWYAYMSWRWYWTGWSWWMRTMWMMMGWTTMYRWYAWKRYTMTMAKAWYYYRWTGTTAWWWGTGWWWSWMWMRAYTMYWWRMAKAWMMWRTYYWWWRRMMWWTTRWWWAAMYRMTRRWMKRWTRWWWSKAMGRKRAWWTRWMRWSKWMWTSCTTRKWMCWAWRWAKKWRWGTWKTWYCWSKWWATYKWMWCKYWWKRWTYWKWKTWTASWWARASKKWYKYCASWSCAMWSAGKCCWRWSARRYMRSWTKRYYMYRSTRSWWCWGSRRWWAAARYKWMGMAAAWCWAWATGMKTSCRCTMCKKRCMAMWGCTSSRWSWKRSSTRRSMSRSMKCRAYSKRCKCTWKMCTGGASSMWRRMYKRRRWYKARWRMRSMWSWYKMASKAYWKSKRAYYWGWSTSMMTYGSAGMWYYKMCWSKMMKSAGYKMKKRGRWYWSCCWSMRCKKWSCKKWKRSAYKWSMYYKWRMSMSWRRCRKWRTSSCKKCWYAGKKWCKMRKKKRKKWSRRYCKKAKSWMKKCKTKSWKAKACWSACWKACTCACACACACACGTGCACATACACACATACACACATACATCTCTCACAGTGCTCACCAGAAACACTTAGAGAGATGTGAAAGACTATACATATGCTCCAGCAACCCCAGGAGGCTCTGCATGCCACAATCATCTCAAAAGTCATTCAATCGGTAAAATGCAGAGGGTATTTCAGATGGATAAAACCAAACAAAGAAACCAAAAATCTAATCTAATTATAAGGCTGAAGCTGATTAATTTAAACTATATATATATATATATATATATATATATATATATATACACGTGTGTTTATAATTTATAATTGTGTGTATAATATTCAACAATCAGCACTAATGATATTCATATTGTGTCTAGGTTTTGATGTCCCGTTCCCATGTGTTTCACAGAGCCAGTATGCAGGCCTTTGAGAGGTTTTCAGGTAGGAAGTTCTGTCCTCTGTACAGGAAGGAGCAGTATGAGACCAGAAATTCACGATGGAGCTCGCCTCTTCAAAGAGAGGTGTGCCATCAGGTTAACTTCTCCAGAGATTGGACTGCATGTTTCCCTCTATTTACTGGGTTGTTACATCAATTTGATGCCTTTTCTTAAGTGTAACTTAATAAAACATTTTTTWAAAGTTTAATTTCACCCGATTTTACCATTGTGCCATAAAGGTCACATGTTCAAATTCATTAAAAACACATTTTCCCATCTCAAGAGGTTAAATAAAAAAAATAKTATAATAAGTGCCTATTAAGTGCCAAATAAAGTAATTYTTGGGTTGACCTTAACAGGGTTGAAGGTTTTTGTCAAATATTACCTGGGGATTTTAACAAAGCAAATTTGAGAACAAGGCTACCTAAATTCTATCAGCATATTGACTGTAGCACTGGCACTGGTAAAACACTGGATCACTGCTACTCTAACTTCCACAATGCATACAAGGCCCTCCCACSCCCGCCTTTTGGCAAATCTGACCACGACTCCATTTTGCTCCTCCTTCCTATAGGTAGAAACTCAAACAGGATGTACCCGTGCTAAGGACTATTCAACGCTGGTCTGACCAATTGCAATCCACGCTTCAAGATTGTTTTGATCACGCGGACTTGGACATGTTCCGGCTAGCCTCAGAGAATAATATTGACGTATACGCTGATTCGGTGAGTGAGTTTATAAGGAAGTGTATAGGAGATGTTGTACCTACTGTGACTATTAGAACCTACCCTAACCAGAAACCGTGGATAYATGGCGGAATTCGCGCAAAACTGAAAGCACGAACCAACGCATTTAACCATGGAAAGGTGACTGGGAATATGGCCAAATACAAGAGTGTGCAAAGCTGTCATCAAGGCAAAGGGTGGCTACTTTGAAGAATCTAAAATATGATATGTATTTTGATTTGTTTAACACTTTTTTGGTTACTACATGATTCRATATGTGTTATTTCATAGTTTTGATGTCTTCACTATTATTCTACAATGTAGAAAATAGTAAAAATAAAGAAAAACCTTGAATGAGTAGGTGTGTCTAAACTTTTGACTGGTACTGTGTATTAAAAAGCAGATTTATTGAATTCTCCATGTGGTCTATATTAAAGGGCACTTCATTTAATATAACAGGCTTTTAAAATGCAATACTGGTGCACAATTTCAACTTAAAATATCAAAGTTACACAAAAGGCACTCATTTCGTTGAACGACCCTACTATATACTGAACAATGCCATGACGGCTCAAAACACTTATCTGGTGAGTCTGTCAACTGGTGACCACCAGGTCACATTGCTGAGGCTTTTCCCTACTCCTATAAGTATGTGTCGCAAATGGCACCCTATTCCCTATAAAGTGCACTTCTTTTGATCAGAGCACTATGTGTCCTGGTCAAAAGTAGTGCCCTATAAAGGTAATAGGGTMCTATTTGGGATGCATACTAAGTCAGCATTCTTCCTGAAACTCACCCGCCAGACATTCCTCACCTATTTAGCAGTGGTGGACTTTAGGTCGCCGTGATTGATGGACAGACAGCCGATCTGATCACAGGTCAGTGTGGAGTGGACATGGGCCTCAGTGGAGGTGGAGGGCCGAGTAAGGGGGAACTGAACTCTCTAAGCAGCCCCAGAGGGCCTTTGATGCCGTGTGAATCATACACTGTTTGTATACTAATTATGGAGAGTGTGTGTTGTGGTCAAACAGTCTGGACATTCCAGGGTCAACACAAAAGCAAGTGTTTGTCTGTGATTTTTGCCCCCAATGCATATTGGGGGCAGGTTCCCCGGTTGTCATTTGCATTGGCTTTTTTCACTTTGATCTGAGAATACACATTCTAAAGGGTTGGTCCTTTCAGCTTTGGCTGGCTGGTTGCGGGATCTAGCAACTGGAAGGGGSCCTACCGACATTAAGGCCACTCTGCCTTCTCTAGTCTGTGGCTCCCTGGAAAAGGGAAGATTGCCACCTAGTGAGACTGAAATCTCCCCCTCCATTTGACTGACTTATCTCTGACTGGAGTGCAGGTTTGCAGAGGTTTGCAGAGACAGGGCTGAATAGAAAACACTGACCATGGCTACTATTGAGCTTTTCACTACATTTGGTTCTATCTTTTGTTCACTAGCTATGACATTTTTCCATCAAACAGACAAGTTAAAACTTGAGTAGCACATATACTGATTTTACTGGTATATTTGTCGTGTGAGCTTTGGGTTCTGTCCCAAATGCACCCCTTTGTAAGTAGCCAATTGGTTAGAGCGTTGTGCCAGTAACCAAAAGGTTGCTGGATCGAATCCCCGAGCTGACAAGGTAAAAATCTGTCATTCTGCCACTGAACAAGGCAGTTAACCCACTGTTCCCGGTAGGCCGTCATTGTAAAAAATMATTTGTTCTTAACTGACTTGCCGAGTTAAATAAAGGTCTTAAAAAGATATATAATAAAAAATAAAATAAAACAGGGCTCTGGTCCAAAGTAGTACACTAAATAGGGAATAGAGTGCCTCTGTGGGATGTAGGATGTCCTACTCTATCCTAGAATCCTCTAGGTGCCGCCAATCACTTCTCTCTCTAGGGCTCTATGTAATCAATCAGAGTGCCTCTATGGATTCAGAGAGACCCGTTGATTACGCCCAACTTGTAATGCGCTCGGAGAGGTCCATCACCTATAAACTTTGCCTTAGAATGTCACGTAAACACCGAGCAGACATTATATTGGTCTCATTAACTCTGTTGGAACTCATTAGCCCCGTCCAGGGTCCCATCCTGGTGCCAGTGACGGCCACGTCAWGGATGGGGATTGGCGGCTCCTAGGAGATTCTGAGATAGAGTAGGACATCCTCCATCACCCTGAGACAGGTTGAGTCCCAAATGGCACCCTATTCCCTATTTAGTGCACCACTTTTGAACAGAGCCCTATAGGCCCAGTTGCTCCAAGGCAGCAAAGCCTTTAAGACGTTCTACCAGTTTTCACATTCTTATCAGCCGACTGCGATGACCAGCTTTCCATTTATACCTTTTTGACGTCCGACCCTAAGTCAACACATTAAGGAGGATAACTGGTGACATCAAAATGGATTGCAGTGAGATAACGCGGCACCCTCTTAGTCCCGTTCTTTGCCCCCCTCGCTCCATCCCTTTTTTCTGTCCTCTGCGTCTGCGGTGAGACAAGGCAAAGTTCACCAGGGTCCATGTTTTTTGGATTCGCTGTAGAAAAGTCAGCTCATAAAACCTCATCGGAATGGTTAACAGTTGTTTAACTCGTGATAAAAGCCCAGCAATAAAGCACTTGTGATGTCACTGTGACATGAGCGAGCTCGGTGGGGCAGCCTGAGGGATGGCTTGTGTGTGTGCGCACGCGCGTGTGTGTCTGTTTCCCAGCACCAGCTATCCTATTACTGGTTACCATAAATGTTCCATGTAAGTCTGAGACGTGCCGGTATCAATCTGGCCTGTTTAGCAACTTGACTTTGTCAGCAGGCTTCAAGCATTACAATACAGCAGCAATTAAATCTGAGATAAAAACAATTGAAAGATGCCCCTTTGTACAACTAAATGGTTTCCAATTAGTTGCAGGAGTGGAATGACAGCTTTGTCCAATACCGCCACACAGACCTGGAGGCTTTCCTGAATGATATCGACGAGTTGTGTCATCGAGCTGAAGAGTGTTCAATCAGTTTGAGAGAGAGCACATCTCAGAGCCGCAGATGGATGATTGGAGGAAAATACAGGATAAGATTTGGGCCCTGACTGTGGAAAAGTGTTGCAAAATTCCCAGATTTTCCGGGAAAATCTCCAAGCAGGATTTCTGGAAAACCTGGGAATCTTGGGAAAGTTACAGGAATTGTGCAAACCCTACTGTGGAAAAACTCACCATACAAATACCATAGTGCACTATCAAAGAGAATCTCATAAAGTTCTAACCCTGGTCTAATTCTCCCGGTAGCCATGCCATTCATTCAACATGCCGACGCTTGTCCAGGAGAGGCAGCTGCTACACAAAGTCAAATTTTCCAAGTGAATGATGGAAATAATTCTCTGTGTTTACAAAAAACTGAGCGAGTCTTATAATGCASGCCAGGGCTTTCATCGCCCCGTCTGAACCATCTGTACTGTGGTTCGAAATGAAAAGAGATCTAGATTTGCTGTTCCATAGGCTCTGTTGTATATAGGTATTTTTAAAGCCAGCCAATGTAGTTTCCCACAATCCCACAGGAGGTGAAAAAGGGTACGTTTCTTTATCTTGTGTTAAAAGGTTGTGCGCAGGGCAACAGGTGTTGCTCAACCTTGACTCGTACAGAGAGAATCAAACGGTGAACTCGGGGTGTTAATCGCACACAGTGCACCTTCCTCATGAAGGTAAACACTATAAAAGTCGCAAAGCTCATTATCAAGCGTTTAAGCCTCGAGGGTGTTGACTGTTTCTGAATAAAGGAAGCTGTCTCAGAGTTAATCATTGGGGGAGTTGCAGCAGACACCTGCCCCCCCCAACGGTATCTCAGAGACACACGGCCAAACAATCAAGCTTGTGTGACACGCTAAAGCAGATCATGTCAACTGAACAGGGGTGTGTAAGGAGGCTTTTGTGAGAGAAGATAACCATTATAAATGTGTGGTAGCAAGGTTGGGGTCAATTCCATTTCAATAGCGGAGGTGCATTAATATGGCGGCCCCCTTGCACTTACCACAAATTCCTCGTTTTGTTAAGTTTGCCGTATTGTACATTGCTCTCCGTTACTCTTAATTGAAAAATTGAAAAAAGTAGCTTGTGCTGATTTATAGGCACATTGAACCATGTAACACACCGTAGTTTAAACAGTCAGTGCAATGACGTGATATCTGAATTCAGCCATTTTTATACACGTTCGCCATTGTCAATTCAGGAAGTAGACTGAAATTCTAATTCCCCAAAATGTTCATAGGCTTTGAGGAAAATGTGAGTTCCCTTCCTTAATCGACATGGAATTGACCCCAACAGTATGTGGTGGTGTGGTAACGTGTTGTGGGAATTTATTGAAGACTTGAAGTCTTATTTTGGAATGCTGGTCCGTCCCTTCAGGTAACAGCCCTGTCTGTCACATGTCATCCAGAGAGTGACACGGGAGTGTCCCACTTGCCTCACCGCATCCCCAGACTAGGGACGGACTTAGGGAGGATAGAACAAAATACTGGTTGGATGTAACTTCAACACACATACACACGCACGCACGCACGCACATGCACACACAAACACACACACACAGTACCAACCAAAAGTTAGGACACACCTATTCATTCAAGGGTTTTTCTTTATTTTGACTATTTTCTACATTGTAGAATAATAGTGAAGACATCAAAACTATGAAATAACACATATGGAATCATGTAGTAACCAAATCAAAATATATTTTATATTTGGGATTCTTCAAAGTAGTCACCCTTTGCCTTGATGACAGCTTTGCACACTCTTGGCATTCTCTCAACCAGCTTCATGAGGTAGTCACCTGGAATGCATTTCAATTAACAGGTGTGCCTTGTTAAAAGTTCATTTGTGGAATTTCTTTCCTTCTTAATGCGTTTGAGCCAATCAGTTGTGTTGTGACAAGGTAGGGGTGGTATACAGAAGATAGCCCTATTGGTAAAAGACAGAGTCCATATTATGGCAAGAACAGCTCAAATAAGCAAAGAGAAACGACAGTCCATCATTACTTTAAGACATGAAGGTCAGTCAATTCAGAAAATTTCAAGAACTTTTAAAGTTTCTTCAAGTGCAGTCTTAAAAACCATCAAGCGCTATAATGAAACTGGCTCTCATGAGGACCGCCTCAGGAAAGGAAGACCCAGAGTTACCTCTGCGGCAGAGGATCAGTTCATAGAGTTACCAGCCTCAGAAATTGCAGCCCAAATAAATGCTTCACAGAGTTTGAGTAACAGACACATCTCAACATCAACTGTTCAGAGGAGACTGTATGAATCAGGCCTTCGTGGTCGAAATGCTGCAAAGAAATCACTTCTAAAGGACACCAATAATAAGAAGAGACTTGCTTGTGCCAATAATTCTCTGTGTTTACAAAAAACTGACTGAGTCTAAACATCAACTGTTCAGATGAGACTGTATGAATCAGGCCTGCACCAATAATAAGAAGAGACTTGCTTGGGCCAAGAAACACGAGCAATCAACATTAGACCAGTGAAAATATGTCCTATGATCTGATGAGTCCAAATTTGAGATCTTTGGTTCCAACCGCTGTGTCTTTGTGAGACAAAGAGCAGGTGAACGGATGATCTCTGCATGTGTGGTTCCCACCATGAAGCACGGAGGAGGAGGTGTTATGGTGTGGAGGTGCTTTGCTGGTGACACTGTCTGTGATTTATTTAGAATTCAAGGCACACTTAATCAGCATAGCTACCACAGCATTCTTAAGCGATATGCCATTCCCATTTGGCAAATCTGACCATAATTCTATCCTTCTGATTCCTGCTTACAAGCAAAAATGAAAGCAGGAAGCACCAGTGACCCGTTCAATAGCACAGCCTGAAATATGTTCCAGGATTCGTCTGATGGCATTGATGAGTACACCACATCAGTCACTGGCTTCATCAATAAGTGCCTCGATGACGTCGTCCCCACAGTGACTGTACGTACATACCCCAACCAGAAGCCATGGATTACAGGCAACATTCGCACTGAGCTAAAGGGTAGAGCTGCTGCTTTCAAGGTGCAGGGCTCTAACCCGGAAGCTTATAAGAAATCCCGCTATGCCCTCCGACGAACCATCAAACAGGCAAAGCGTCAATACAGGACTAAGATTGAATCGTACTACACTGGCTCTGACCCTCGTCGGATGTGGCAGGGCTTGCAAACTATTACAGACTACAAAGGGAAGCACAGCCGAGAGCTGCCCAGTGACACGAGCCTACCAGATGAGCTAAAAACTCGCTTCGAGGCAAATGACACTGAAACATGCATGAGAGCACCAGCTGTTCCGGATGACTGTGTGATCACGCTGTCCACAGCCGATGTGAGTAAGACCTTTAAACAGGTCAACATTCACAAGGCCGCAGGGCCAGACYGATTACCAGAATGTGTACTCTGAGCATGTGCTGACCAACTGGCAAGTGTCTTCACTGACATTTTCAACCTCTCCCTGTCTGAGTCTGTAATACCAACATGTTTAAAGCAGACCACCATAGTCCCAGTGCCCATGAACATCAAGGTAACCTACCTAAACGACTACTGACCCGTAGCATTCACACCTGTAGCCATAAAGCGCTTTGAAAGGCTGGTCATGGCTCACATCACTATTATCCCAGAAACCCTAGACCCACTCCAATTTGCAAACCGCCCCAACAGATCTACAGCTTATGCAATCTCTATTGCACTCCACACTGCCCTTTCACACCTGGACAAAAGGAACACCTACAGTTGAAGTCGTAAGTTTACATACACTTAGGTTGGAGTCATTAAAACTCGTTTTTCAACCACTCCACAAATGTCTTGTTAACAAACTATAGTTTTGGCAAGTCGGTTAGGACATCTACTTTGTGCATGACACAAGTAATTTTTCCAGCAATTGTTTACAGATATATTATATTTCACTTTATATTTACTTATAATTCACTGTATCACAATTCCAGTGGGTCAGAAGTGTACATACACTAAGTTGACTGTGCCTTTAAACAGCTTGGAAAATTCCAGAAAATTATGTCATGGCTTTAAAAGCTTCTGATAGGCTAATTGACATAATTTGAGTCAATTGGAGGTGTACCTGTGGATGTATTTCAGGGCCTACCTTCAAACTCAGTGCCTCTTTGCTTGACATCATGGGAAAATCAAAAGAAATCAGCCAAGACCTCAGGAACAAAATTGTAGACCTCCACAAGTCTGGTTCATCCTTGGGAGCAATTTCCAAACGTCTGAAGGTACCACGTTCATCTGTACAAACAATAGTACGCAAGAATAAATACAATAGGACCACGCAGCCGTCATACTGCTCAGGAAGGAGATGCGTTCTGTCTCCTAGAGATGAACGTACTTTGGTGCGAAAAGTGCAAATCAATCCCAGAACAACAGCAAAGGACCTTGAGATGCTGGAGGAAACAGGTACAAAAGTATCTATATCCACAGTAAAACGAGTCCTATATCGACATAACATTGAAACAACATCAGCAAGGAAGAAGCTACTGCGCCATAAAAAAAGCAAGACTACGGTTTGCAACTGTATCGGTAGAACTGCAACGGCAGAACTGAAAAAGCGTGTGCGAGCAAGGAGGCCTACAAACCTGAGTTACACCAGCTCTGTCAGGAGGGATGGGCCAAAATTCTGACATTTCACATTCTTAAAATAAAGTGGTGATCCTAACTGACCTAAGACAGGGAATTCTTACTAGGATTAAATGTCAGGACTTGTGAAAAACTGAGTTTAAACATAATTGGCTAAGGTGTATGTGAACTTCCCGACTTCAACTGTATTTGAGAATGCTATTCATTGACTACAGCTCAGCATTCAACACCATAGTGCCCTCAAAGCTTATCACGAAGCTAAGGATCCTGGGACTAAACACCTCCCTCTGCAACTGGATCCTGGACTTCCTGGCGGGCTGCCCCCAGGTGGTAAGGGTAGGCAACAACACACGCTGATCCTCAACACGGGGGCCCCTCGGGGGTGCGTGCTCAGTCCCCTCCTGTACTCCCTGTTTACTCATGACTGCACGGTCATTAATTTCACCGACAACAATGAGACAGCCTATTCGGAGGAGGTCAGAGACCTGGCCGTGTGGTGCCAGGACAACAACCTCTCCCTCAACGTGATCAAGACAAAGGAAATTATTGTGGACTACAGGAAAAGGAGGACTGAGCACGCCCCCATTCTCATCAACAGGAATGTAGTGGAGCAGGTTGAGAGCTTCAAGTTCCTTGGTGTCCACATCACCAACAAACTAACATGGTCCAAGCACACCAAGATAGTTGTGAAGGGGGCTCGACCAAACCTATTCCCCCTCAGGAGACTGAAAAGATTTGGCATGGGTCTCAGATCCTCAAAAGGTTCTACAGCTGCACCATCGAGAGCATCCTAACGGATTGCATCACTGCCTGGTATTTCAACTGCTCGGCATTCGACCGCAAGGCACTACAGAGGGAGTTTCCTGGCCATGGACCCAAAATATCATTTTTTTTTTTCGCCGAGCCACTTTTGCCTTATGGCAAGGTGCTCCATCATGCTGGAAAAGGCATTGTTCGTCACCAAACTGTTCCTGGATGGTTGGGAGAAGTTGCTCTCGGAGAATGTGTTGGTACCATTCTTTATTCATGGCTGTGTTCTTAGGCAAAATTGTGAGTGAGCCCACTCCCTTGGCTGAGAAGCAACACATGAATGGTCTCAGGATGCTTTACTGTTGGCATGACACAGGACTGATGGTAGCGCTCACCTTGTCTTCTCCGGACAAGCTTTTTTCTGGATGCCCCAAACAATCGGAAAGGGGATTCATCAGAGAAAATGACTTTGCCCCAGTCCTCAGCAGTCCAATCCCTGTACCTGTTGCAGAATATCAGTCTGTCTCTTTTTCCTGGAGAGAAGTGGCTTCTTTGCTGCCCTTCTTGACACCAGGCCATCCTCCAAAAGTCTTCACCTCACTGTGCGTGCAGATGCACTCACACCTGCCTGCTGCCATTCCTGAGCAAGCTCTGTACTGGTGGTGCCTCGATCCCGCAGCTGAATCACCTTTAGGATACGGTCCTGGCGCTTGCGGGACTTTCTTGGGCGCCATGAAGCCTTCTTCACAACAATTGAACCGCTCTCCTTGAAGTTCTTGATGATCCGATAAATGGTTGATTTAGGTGCAATCTTACTGGCAGCAATATCCTTGCCTGTGAAGCCCTTTTTGCAAAGCAGTGATGACGGCACGCGTTTCCTTGCAGGTAACCATGATTGACAGAGGAAGAACAATGATTCCAAGCACCACCCTCCTTTTGAAGCTTCCAGTCTGTTATTCTGGCGAGGCAGCAGGTAGCCTAGTGGTTAGAGCATTGGACTAGTAACCGAAAGGTTGCAAAATCGAATCCCTGAGCTGACTAGGTACAAATCTGTCGTTCTGCACCTGAACAAGGCAGTTAACCCACTGTTCCTAGGCCGTCATTGAAAGAAGAATTTGTTCTTAACTGACCTGCCTAGTTAAATAAAGGTAAAAATAAATAAATAATCGAACTCAGTCAGCATGACAGAGTGATCTCCAGCCTTGTCCTCGTCAACACTCACACCTGTGTTAATGAGAGAATCACTGACATGTCAGCTGGTCCTTTTGTGGCAGGGCTGAAATGCAGTGGAAATGTTTTTTGGGGATTCAGTTCATTTGCATGGCAAAGAGCGACTTTGCAATTAATTAATTAATTAATTGCAATTCATCTGATCACTCTTCATAGCATTCTGGAGTATATGCAAATTGCCATCATACAAACTGAGGTAGCAGACTTTGTGAAAATGTACATTTCTATTATTTATTTGTATATCTTTTGGCCACGACTGTACATACTGAGTGCACAAAAAATTAAGAACACCTTCCTTATATTGAGCTGCACCCTCCCTCCTCCCTCTTCTGCCCTCAGAACAGGCTCAGTTTGTCAGGGCATGGACTCTACCAGGTGCCGAAAGCGTTCCACAGGGATGGTGGCCCATGTTGACTTCAATGCTGCCCACAGTTGAGTCAAGTTTCTGGATGTCCTTGATACACATGGGAAACAGTGAGCGTTAAAAACTAGCAGTGTTGCAGTTCTTGACACAAACTGGTGTGCCTGGCACCTAACTTACCCCATTCAAAGGCACTTAAATATTTTGTCTTTCCCATTCACCCTCTGAATAGCACACATACACAATCGACGTCTCAATTGTCTCAAGACTTAAAAACCCTTCTTTAACTTGTCTTCTCCCCTTCATCTACACTGATTTATTTAACAGGTGACATCAATAAGGGATCATAGCTTTCACCTGTATTCACCTGGTCAGTCACCTGGTCAGTCAAAGAGCAGGTGGTCTTAATGTTTTGAATACTCAGTGTATATGTAGTGAAAATGTTTCTACAGTACCTCCAGAATCTAAATTAAAAGCATTTTCACAGAAATCGTATAATTTTGCAAAATGGTTTAGATTGAGTGCTTCCAGCAGGTCTTATATATTGGGGTTTGTAGACTGTAAAGGACACAAGGAATCAAATGTGCAGTAAAACAGGAAGTTAATCCTGTTGTTTTATTAAAATACTTTAAATGCATCATCAAAAGATAAATGCAAGTATCACTTTCAGGCATCCACACCAATAAAGTGCATTTATTACTCAAGTCTCATTCCTATGGCGACTCAAACCCGGAATACTGTGTTACCACTGACTTGCCAGGAGTTCATACAGCCAGATAGTGCCATGGTAACAGCAAGCTTACTTTTGCCAAGTGTGCCCTTACATCTCAAAAAGAAGCCTGTGACGTACGCCACAAATGTAAATGTGAAATTAAGCAGCAAACGTCAACATAAACATGATTTTCATTGTTTTATTTGCAAACAAACCAACAACAAAACACACATATAGCAACTCAGAAAAGAACAGGGTAAAAAATATATACTTTCACATAAATGGGCAAGAAATTACATGCAGACACAGAAAATCAGACAGACAAAACTACCAGCTACTCCACCGACAGTACAGGCCACCCCTCAACATTTCAAACCCTCTGTGAGTGAAAAAAAACTGCAAGGCAATCAAAAGTGTTCCCTTAGGTTGGAACAGGCCCCGACTGTGTCCTCCACAGAAACTAAGTGGAAAAGTCAGATTGTAATAGATTGTGATCACTGGTGTACTTCTTCATAAAACATTGTCTGAAATAGCAATAAAAAATATATTTTTTAAAAGAATAAAACTGATAGTTGAGGGTGAGAGGAACACAGAGGGGGTCACAGTCACAGTCGTGTTCAAGGAAACACGAAACAGATGTTATTAGCCACAGTAGTAATGGGTTTTGGTTAGTGATTTTTTTCAATTCTGGATTTTCACAGTATCATTTATCATCAGCATTACCGAATCAACCTGAGATGTGAAATTGGATCACTTATAATCTTGCATTTTAATGAGGGGACAGAACACAGTACAAGGCTTGGCACTGCGAACTCCAGAATCTAAGGTGAGCCTTGTGACAGACAATAGCTACTGCTTTCCTTTCAAACTATTACTGTATAATACATTCTTAAATTAAAAAAAAAAAAAATCCCTGTACAAAACAAGAAGTCTCAAATGCATATTTTAATAAAAAACGTTAATCGTATCCCCTGCCATTTACATCATGACAAGTCACACTGAAAACACATCATAAAAACAGTCTATGAAACATTAATTATTGGGGCCCATCACCTTCCATTTTCACAAGTGCTCAGGTTATCTGGTAATTCGTATTTTTGGAAGCCCACTATGGCTATTTGAGTTAAGGGGAGATTATACACTACCTTCACCGCAAAGGACAATGAAGAAGTTCAAACTGGTTTGCAATTGAAATCCAGAGACAAGGTGTTCACAGTAAAGTTGTCTTTTTTTGAACAAACATACCTACACGTGTGAGCATACACACACAAATAGGAGCCTCCTATAAAGACTGTGGTGAATTCCTCCTCTAGCTAAGGCATAAAAGGTGCTTCTAGTGACAAGTAGCATCACAGTCCAAAAAGAGCTTCTGTAGACTTATTTACAACAAACACTTGAGGCTTAACGGCAGCCCACTATTTACATCCAAATAATGCAAAAGAGGTATGAAACATAAATGGTATGTACAAATACAACATTTACAATAGGAAGTTCAAAAAAAGCTTCATGCCAAGTGAAATAAGATACACTTTAAAATAGCTTAATAGTTATTTGGGGAGATCGAGATCAAGTTTACCAAAGCACAACATTTTTTTTAAACATCCACCCACAGGATCAAACTCTGAAAGCTGCGATCTTTGCTCTTCGGGACCAAAAAAGACTTCATTTCCCCCCATCTCTAGAGTGATCGAAATCGACAGCACCGAAAACAACATTCATTAAATCAAGACAAAATAATTAACTACATCTTTTATGAAATTAAAGCACAGTAGGCCTACAGACTACGAGTAAAGATAAATTAAAAAGAGCACATTGTTACACATTCACAACTGGCGTGCGACAACCAGAAAGATGAAGGCTTGGCTAGTCACGCCTCCACAGTGCCTCCCCATTCTTTCTGTGTCAATGGAGGAGACACCGACTGAGCTCCGGTGTGGTCACTGTGGTGAAGGGGTACTAAATGTACCGGCAAGAAGTGGTAATACACAGGCACCTGTGAGGGCAAGCAAAGCAACTGGGTATGACGTGTAAAATGGCTGAGAGTGATAAGTACGATTTATTTTCCATGCAAGGTGCTTTCAAAGCAAGTCTATCATAAAATGGCATCATCTTATCACATTTTTTGCATATTATCTTCTGACATAAAACACATAAAAATGTCCACTTATTTAACCAGTAGCCATACATACTTCACACATATAATATACATGATATGACATACTGAATTAGATGACTGTTGGAGACCACCCAGTATTCAGATATAATACAGGTAATCTAATGTGAATGCCCCCATGGCCACTGATCCACATCACATTTACTTTCTAATTCTGAAATGGAATTGTCTTCTCGTTATACTTTGGTGAGGCGGCATTTTCTCTCTCTCTCCAAATAACCTTGAGCTGCATTTTATCACTAACATGTATTTGAAACTGTGGTGGAAATAGAACAGGCTGGAAATAGAACAGGCTGGAAACAAATAGTAGACGTAAGTGTAAAAATGCCCACTAGTCTATCAGCGAGCGTCTCTTCAGCCTCTGCCTCGAAAGGTTACATTGCATCTTCCAAGACAATACGGCATAGTGCAATGGTTAGGTTATGGGGAGAAAATAACAGATAAGAAGTGATTAGGCAAGCACGAAACACAAGAGGGTAGAATGAGATTGGTTAGAGCAGAGCTCTCCAACCCTGTTCCTGGAGAGCTACCCTTTCGATCCAACCCCAGTTGTAACTAACCTGATTCAGCTCATCAACCAGCTAATTATTAGAATCAAGTGTGATAGATTAGGGTTGGAGTGAAAACCTACAGGACGGGAGCTCTCCACAAAAACGGTTAGAGGGTAGAATGAGATAAGAATAGACAAAGAGAGAGAAGAAAGTTGGCGCTGAGGGAAAAGAAAGTCCCCAACACATCGGCTGTGGCCCATGGTCAGTCACTGTTGAGGTCAACATCAAGGTCACTGTTGTGAAGACGGCAGTCTGTCAGAGGGCTCAAACCAGTCCCTGTCCTGCATCCATCCATCCACGAGGAAGAGGATGGAATGTCACGAAGATAAATTGCAGTTTCTTCTCAGTTCGCAAAGCCCGTCAGACATTGTGGGAGTCGCTTCAACTGTGTTGAGTCGCTTCCACAGACTCAATCCCTTTCACCTTCTGCTGTGGAGTTCAGTACTATCAAAATCTCCCTTTGGCTGCCGTTAGGTGTGTGTGTGTCCGTTGTCTCTTTTACAGAGTCTTCTGATGCCCGTTGGCCGAGAGCTTCCCAGACTCCGGGTCTGTTGGGCTGTTTGACAGTTGTAATTTATCCAGACCTGGCCAGGAAGAGATAAGGGGCAGAAATGTAATTAAAATAAAAACACAGTTAACCTTCAAGATGAGGAATGGGAAAAAATAAAAACACCACTGCCTCCGTCTGACATTTTCTACATCAGACGATCCTGGGTCTGTCACAACAAGCTTGAGAGACGTTCCCCCTTCGCCTCATAATATTCACTGTCACATATCAGTCCTAAGGCACATTGGATTTTGCCGTCATTTCCCCACTTTGTCACTCGAGGTGTGTGTGACAGGAATCAACACTAGGCTATACATCTCTCCGGCTGCAGCCACAGTAGTCATTTTACTGCCTGAGTTGCAGAGAATGCAGACCCAGCTAGCCCCTGCAGACTTGGAACCCGTTAAGAGTTATGATAATAAGTCATAGGGAGACTGACTTCTATGTAATTAGTGTTGATTATTACTGAAATGCACAAAAACCTAAAAGTTTACTTCTTGTCCGTGCAAATAACTATGGTAAAAATGAGACGATATTCAATTATACAGCATTCATTTGGTTCAATCTTAGCATAAAGCGTAATAATAATAATAATGTAATTATTAATTTGGGAGAATTCATACAAATACAGTGACTCAATGCGCTGTGCATAATAAAAGAACACAAGGGCTCGGGGCCCTGGGCCTGAACCCCGCCCTGTGCAACTGGGTCCTGGACTTCCTGACGGGCCTCCCCCAGGTGGTGAAGGTTGGAAACACCACCACTTTGCTGATCCTCAACACAGGGGCCCCACAAGGATGAGTGCTCAGCCCCCTCCTGCAGTCCCTGTTCACCATGACTGCGTAGCCACGCGTGCTTCCAACTCAATCATCAAGTTTGCAGATGACAACATTATTAGGCCTGATTACCAACAACGACGAGACAGCCTACAGGGAGGAGGTGAGGGCCCTGGGAGAGTGGTGCCAGGAAAATAACCTCTCACTCAACAAAACAAAGGAGCTGATCGTGGACTTCAGGAAACAGTAGAGGGAGCACCCCCCCATCCACATTGACGGGACCGCAGTGGAGAAGGTGGAAAGCTTCAAGTTCCTCGGCGTACACATAACTGACAACCTGAAAAGCTCCACCAACACAGACAGTGTGGTGAAGAAGGCACAATAGGGCCTCTTCAACCTCAGGAGGCTGAAGAAATTTGGCTTGGCACCTAAAACCCTCACAAACTTTTACAGATGCACAATTGAGAGCTGTATCACCGCTTGGTAAGGCAACGGCACTCCAGAGGGTGGTGCGGTCTGCCCAACGCATCACCGGGGGCAAACGACCTGCCCTCCAAGACACCTATAGCACCTGTCACAGGAAGGCCAAAAAGATAATCAAGGTCAACAACCACCCGAGCCACTGCCTGTTCACCCTGCTATCATCCAGTAGGCGAGGTCAGTACAGGTGCATCAAAGCTGAGACAGAAGCTGTTTTTCAATCTCAAGGCCATCGGACTATTAAATAGCCATCACTAGCACATTTGAGGCTGCAGCCCTATATACATAGACTTGAAATCACTGGCCACTTTAATAATGTTTACATATTTTGCATTACTCATCTCATATGTATATACTGTATTCTATTCTAATGTATATTAGTCTATGCCGCTCCGACATTGCTCATCCAAATATTTATAGATTCTTAATTCCATTCCTTTACTTTAGATGTGTGTGTATTGTTGTGAACTTGTTAGATATTACTGCACTGTTGGAGCAAGAAACACAAGCATTTCACTACACCCACTAAACTTGTATATGTGACCAATACAATTTAATTTGATTACCTGGCTTTAAAGGGATAGTTCACCCAAATTCCAAAATGACATAAGGTATGACTGCAATAGATGCTTTGGTTAAATTTCTCTGGCACTTTAGCATTTGTGGAACAAATCCCATTCAAGTCATGGCACCGATATTAGCATTATTATACCATACAGAAATGGTTTGTCGAGATCGGCGTGGAAGAACTTGACTAGCCTGCACAGACCCCTGACCTCAACGAACACCTTTGGGATGAATTGAACCGCCGATTGCGAGCCAGGCCTAAACACCCAACATCAGTGCCCAACCTTACTAACGCTCCTGTGGCTGAATGGAAGCAAGTCCCTGCAGCAATGTTCCATCATATAGTGGAAAGCCTTCCCAGAATAGAGGTGGCTGTTATAGCAGCAAAGGGGGGACCAACTCCATATTAAATGCCAGTTTTACCAATATCTTATAGTCAAAAGGTATAAAAAGCAGTACTCAAATCTAAAAGACTGTACAGGTGGAGGATTTCAAACGCACAGAGTGCGCTTTCATCAATTGTTGAAAACAATATTCTCTGATTGTCCTCATTGTCTGTAGTAATCTATGAGAAGGCTTTATTATTGTATATAGCAATGCATTCTTTAAGAATGTCGGTAACTCAATGAACCAGTAATAATGTAATTTCAGCTTTGTTTGACATGAACATGAGTATATGAATATAAAAATGTTACCTAATGCTTTCAAGAGTTCCTCTCGGACCGCTGAGGTAAACTTCCGGACTAGGCAGAGAGTAGTTACCACGGCAAACAGCAAGTTGTACGATAGGACGATATAGAAGTTTCCCAGCCAATTGAATCTCCCGAAGTCTCCGAGAAGATCAAACCTGGTGATACCTGTGAAGAGTGTGAAGATGTTAAATAAAAGAAGATTCAATATTTTGCTATTTGAGTGGATTATAAAACAAAACAATGAATATAACTATATCATGATCATTTAGAAATAATGGACCATAGTTTATTATGTTTTTATTTTACTTCAAGCACAGATCATTTCACAACACTGACACCAGCTCTAACCCCTGGTTGAATTATCTGTCTAAGTCACAGGAGTTTGGTGGCAACTTAATTGGGCAGGACGGTCTCATAGGAATGGCTGGAACGGAATCGATGCAACGATAACGAACTCAAACACATGGTTTCCTTGGGTTTGATACCATTCACTCCATTCCAGCCATTATTATGAGCCGTCCTACCCTCAGCAGCCCCTGTAGTCTAAGTAATGTAGGCCTATCATTATTCTCTGATTCCCATTGAGGCAGTGACCAGCAGCCCTACATGATCCGACACTGTGGACTGAAAACCAAGAGCAATCGACACGAACAAAAATGTTACACAAAACCTGGAGAGAAAAAAGTGAGCTTGGATTATTTCCCAATGACAGGCACTAAGTAGACATGTTCCTTTTTCCAAACACCTTTGGCAAGACGAGAGTTGCGTTTATAATCACAAACGCTTCCCTTTCCACTACTGCTTCAGCGAATTAACTATTTAACAATGTCTGTTCTGTCGGCAGTTGAGGCACTTTGAAAAGTYTCTCTTCAATAGCCTGACTCTTTCAACAGGCAAGAAAGGCCAAATTGAAAMAAGCGCTTATACCCAAAAACCATTTGATGTACACTGTGTACTAAGATACTCAGGCATTGCCGGATCCAGGATGGACAAAAATAAAACCAAAATAGCCAAACCCTTTATATAAATGATTTAGTGGCCAATGCCACTCTTCCTGAGATAAAGTCATCTTCATTGTCTGACATTTGGCGGATTACTAATATTCCTTTCATAGGAAAGTGTTTTGTTAGTGGGACTGTATAGACAATTTGTTAGCGTGCAAAAATCGAGTGGAACAAAATAAATACAGAAATGAGCCACACCCCAGGCAACATGGGTATCAATGGGACCACAGTCACCTGCACATACACCTGAGTCAACTGTTCTGAAGTACAGTAAGCAAGCAGAATCTTGTAGGTTTCCGATGTTGCCGAGACCGCTTGTACAACTCATGGCGGGCGGGCCTGACCCCCCTGCGAGAGGGAATCCTCAGTTTCAGGCCAGTCAGAGCCATTCACTCCATGTCTTGTCTCAGTGTATGCTTAGTATGAATGTCAAAACAATGTCTGAACTTCATCAGAACTTCACAAAAGCTACTTCAATATGGCCCCGTAGCCACCTCATCCTGTSCTCTATTTAGCTACGCACACATCTGCAGTTAGGTTACTGAGGAGGAACTAATGTAGAGACGTGCTGCAAACAGTTTCAATGCATTGGGAGGTTGTCTCCACTGCTCCATCCATCCATCTCTCTAGCATTGACAGAGACGGAACAGAGTTGCTAATCCCTCGTTTCTCTAGTGGGGCCAGGGCCTTTTACAGCCACGCTGGGACTCTGCCAGACCTGAGCGGGTTTTCTCATTTCAAACCATCTGTCATGGCAGATCACACGCTGCATGCAGAGGCGTCAACACCCTATTGTTTTCCTATTTATTTATCATGGGCTGCTGCTTCTTCTAGAACCTTCCAGAATGTTCCACCAGCCACGGCCAGTACAATAACATCTTGGTCCCAAATGGCACCTTATTCCCTATATAGTGCACTACTTTTGACTAGAGCCCTGGCCAGAAGAAGTGCACCACGCAAGGGAATTGGGTGCCATTTGGGACGCACCCTCAGACTCATCTCAGTAGTCGAGGGTTTTGCTGCCGTCAAAAGAAATGTACTGAAAAAAGTGACAGGATCGGGAGGATAACCTACCCTGAGGTGGATTAAAACACTTCAGTTGTAAATAGCCTTCACTCTTATAGTCCGAAGCAGTGGAACTCATTCATTCCTGTGCTTTCAATGTTCTTTACCCGTGTGAACTAAATAACAGTGCATGCAGCCAACCTTTCAAATTAAAACCACGACAAGCCTACCCAATATCAATACATGAACCAACCAGTCGCTTCAGCGGTCTTGATCAAATTTCGCAATTCATAAACTGGCATAGCTCACAGTGTGAGGTAATGTTCTTGGATTTTTTCCCCCCTTCGGTAATGCCTGCGAAACTGCTGCGTGGCAATCAATTTGGTGTCTGGAAAGATGCATCTACAGCCTCTAAGCAGTTGGCAAGCATCAAGGGCCTTTAAACAAGTTGCTTGTAAAAGAGAGGCAGAGAGGTTGGAGAGATGGCAGTCAATACACCTTGCCACACCGGTCAAGCCTAATTCATTTCTAATGCAAAACATTTTGATCTTGGTTTGGTATTTGGAGCTGTTGGGAAGTAAAGTTTTTGGGGGCCTTTGGAATGGCGCCGTTAGCAGATGGGGAAACTATGCTTACGTCCCAAAGGCCTGTAGGGCTCTGGTCAAAACAAGTGCACTTTGTAGGGAATACGGTACCATTTGGGATGCTGCCTATATGGTGTGTGTCTAGAGATGACGTAACCTCGCATAGAAGAACCTGTCTTCCTCTGATCACCCAATTCACTTCAGCCAGTTTTTCTCATCACCATTTGCAAAATGTATCATTATGTATTACTGTGTGTATGTGGGCCAAGTGATATCCAACATGTCTCACAATCCATTCCAAGTAAGATGGAAGCCGTTGTGGGTGATTACATTTGCTGATTCATTCTGATCATTCATCCACCAATTTGCGAGAATGGTGGCCTACGTATTCATTCGACTTCAGATAAGGAACGATAAATGACTATCTAGAATTGCATCTATGTAATAAATGATAATTTTCTGAGATGGTTTATACTCTGGTAGGCTGTATACCAAATGGCACCCTATACCCTATATAGAGCACTACATTTGAGCAGAGCTCAGCCACAGTGTATTATCCCAGGAACAGCAGCCAGGCTGACAGTAGTGACCCAAGTCCTCTCTGCTGCAGTATCTTACTGTGTTTTTTGGGGACACTGCAGACGAAATTTACACAAACATACAGGGGAGAAAAATAACTTATCGGTGGGAGCGATGGGGGTGGGGTCCCCCAAATGTCCTCCTATGGTTTAAAGTAGTGCCATTTGGGACGCATCCTATATCACTCTGATGCTAACAAACACACACACTTAGATAACTGGTCTACCTGTAAAGCCTAGCCTCTTTAGCCCCCCCCCCCAAATAATGTTCATTGGACTTTTACCCTTGCCTGCACCCTAACTAACCCTGATGTTGCTGCCACTGAGAAACGAGCACTCCCATTTCAGTAGCATTACAGGTCCCACGACCCTCCTTCAAGAGAAGCTTAAATAAAACATGGCCGACAGGACTACTGTACAAGCAGCGGTTAGCATTAGCCCCGGGTTCTCCTACAGCCCCTCAACTCTGTGCAGTTTATTTCTCTCAGACATGCGTTCAAATACTTGAACAATCCTTTCAAATACTTCGAGCGTTTGCTTGAGTGCCAGATGGGCAGTGTTTACAGTTTTGGGACTTTCTATTGGTTTATTAAGTCAGGCAAGCACAAACAGGGACATATAAAGTATTTTAAATTATTTTTCAATCAGTTAAAACCCAAGTAATCTGACTTATTTTGCTACATCAATCATGCTCTCTGGTTTACACACACACACACACACACACACACACACACACACACACACACACACACACACACACACACACACACACACACACACACACCTACCTTTGACATGTTAATATCTTCACAAAATAGCAGAATGGTAACACTAAAAGAGTTTACCTCTCCCATAACATTGACACACACATTACACAAGCATACACACTCCCCTCTCCCCACGTCTTTCTCCAGGGGGCTTGGGCTGGGGGGGGGGGGGGGGGCATTCATTTATTCCTTTTCATCTATTCAGTGTCACAGAGCAGAACCTGTTGGTACTTTGTAAAGCTCCCTATGACTCACTGTAAGCCAACACACACACACACACACACACACACAAACAGGCGATGGTGCTATTTGAACAGCTGTGTCTGTTCCCTGCGTGTTTATTAGTGCCATTGTGACGCCGCTGCTATCATGTCATTTTCTCCCACTCTTGCTCCATTCTCTTCCCAAATCGCTATGGCAAACTATGAAGGAATTTAACTTGTTAACCTTAGCGGTCTGATGGGGGGGGGGGTTCACCTCCCTCCAATTAGTTTCTCACAAGAGCAATCCCGAAATGTTCACCGAACATCAGTGCTCACCTATTCCTTCCATCCACTACGTGTTCAATCCATGGGTTGAATAGATTGTGATATTCACAGATGTCAAAATCAAAAGGCAGCGTCCAAAATGGCACCATATTCCCTATGTAGTGCACTACTTTTGACCAGGGCTCATAAGGGAATAGAGTGCCATTTGGGACAGAAATTTATAAAAGACGGATAAAAGCTAGGAGAGACTCACCAAGTGTTCTGGACATGACTGGCAGGGCTGAACTCAGCACCAGGATGGACACACAGCAACCAATGATCTACATGGAGGGAGTCGCAGAGCGTTAGAGTCAGCAGGTATAGAACCTTAACTGATGAAAACCATTAACATATAGATAGGCCATGACGGAGACACTGAGTGTGAGAACTGAGAGCGTGATTACCTTAACAAGACACTGTGTACACACACACACACACACACACACAGATGTGCACGCGCACACACCTCTTCACAGTAAATGGATTCCACATACATTGTGCAATTAGTAGTTCTGAAGATGCTCATTACCAGATTCTGCTCTTTTGTGGCTTTCGAGTCCTTTCACTGAGTCGCCATGGCTCGTTAACAAGCCTCACCATTCCCCCCGCTCATTACTAAGTGAATGGCTGCCCCCGTGAGCCAAACAGAGCACACAACCAGCCCCCCCCCCCACCTCACCTCACTGTACAAGAAAAAAATTGTAAGTCGCTCTGGATAAGAGCGTCTGCTAAATGACTTAAATGTAAAAGTAAAAGAAGCGCTTGCACTGCATCCATGTTTACGCAACTCACAAACAAATATTGGGTGGGAGATCAACTGAACCATTCAGACGGAGGACTGAACCATTCAGACGGAGGACTGAACCATTCAGACGGAGGACTGAACCATTCAGACGGAGGACTGAGGCGGGGGGCTGAAGAGGATGAAACACAAGGTCTCAATATATCATCATGGGTTGTGTGTGTGCGCATTTACCGTTGTCATGGTCGTGTCGTCTTTCCTGGGAGTGAGGCCTTCAAACACTCGCAAGCTGTAGAAGCCGACAACTGAGGACACCATCAAGTAGCTGTTGCGGAATCAAGGACAAGAAATCCAACATTTGTTGACATTTTAAGTGGCCAGTTGGCACCTTTTCACCAAGGAATAATGTGCCGAAACACAACAGAATGTCCCGGAAGATGTCCGGCTAAGCAAGGTCTTAAGTAAGTAAACACCACTGGCCCTGGGAATGTCACTCGTATCACCATGGAGCAAGGGCCATATGAATCAAATGTCTCAGAGTAGGACTGCTGAAATAGGATCAGTGTTGCATTTTTTTTTATCCCAATGAAAAAGAATACATGGACAGAGGACTTGATCCTAGATCGGTACTCCTACTCAGACACTTCATATGGCCCCAGAGCAGAGGGAACATTGAAAGGATACAACATGAGGATGATGTCGACGACAGCCTGGACCAGTCCGAACGTGGACAGCGAGGTGTTCCCAAGCCCCCGATCCTGGAATGACAGAGGAAGAGGGGGTTTTGTTGTTGTTGTCTTGTTAAGGAAGGGGGCAGTCACACTCCTCTTGATTTATTGTGGATACAGGACAGGAGACAAGGAGAGGAAATATAGGAGGAGAGTGTGCTGAAATAGCAGTGGGCTCGATTCAACCCCATGCTGCAGTGGTATGTGTTCCAGAGGCAGAGACCAAAAGGCTAGACCACAAATCAAATCAACATTCAAAAAGAGGATCTCTCATTTGTGTCATCAGAAGAAAAACCAAAATAGTTTTTTTTAACAGTGCAAATAAATCCTGAATATAATGATTTTATATGACAAAAGTTAAGTACTTAGCTAGGTTCTGTAATCTGTAAGTCTGTGATTACAGAAGGAAAAGTTAAAACATTTACATTACAGTTTAGTCATTTAGCAGAGGCTCTTATCCAGAGTGACTTACAGGAGCAATTAGGGTTAAGTGCCTTGCTCAAGGGCACATCAACAGATGTTCACCTAAATCGGCCCTGGGATTTGAACCAGCAACCTTTCAGTTACTTGCCCAAAGCTCATAACCACTAGCCTACCTAAAACTCGGCACAAGTCGAAGTTTCCCTTTCAACACAGACTCCAACCGGCTCAGTAATGGATGGAAAGAGATGAAAGAGAGGAAAGAGAGAAAAGACTCCCTTTTCAAATCACTGTCCATCACACTATATGTAAACAGGTGTTGAAACAAGCAGCAAGGCACAGAAGTGCTTACGGTAAAAAGTGGAGAACGTGAATGCATGCCAATAACAAATGAAAAAAAAAAAGAACAAAAAGAAAACGCTTCGGCAAACACGCCAGATGTTTTCTGCCCTGCCCAATTGAAGTTCGTGCGGGAAAAAGAGACACATCTATATATTACGCCAATAGTCTCGGCATCTGTGTTTTGTTTGAGTGATAAACATTTGCTTTTGTAAGACTTGGCACCCTAGCTGTTTACATGAACTACTTTTCACTTCAATCCAAAAGAGGATCAGTGACCTGCTTGCTCTGTGTTCGAGCGACTCGCAGCAGAGGAAGACGTCGGCCGCGTCCCAAACGGAACCCTGTATTCCCTATAGAGTGCACTACTTTTGAGCCGGGCCCCATTGGCTAGAAAAGGGAACAGGATGCCATTTGGGACGCGTGCTCTCTGTTGGAGAGATCCATGCTATGGCACAGCAGCACGGGGACACGTTGTTCAGAGGGTTGCACTTCTGTCAAGTTAAAAACGGCATCAACGGCGTCGATATCTAGGAGCTAGCTCCAGCTGCATTAATACGGACAAAAACACACTTGTACAGGTCACTTTGAACAAACTCTCTAAAACACACACACACACACACACACACACACACACACACACACACACACACACACACACACACACACACCACCACCACACACACACACACACACACACACACACACACACACACACACACAGGCAAACAAAAGAGAAAATAAAAAAGTGTAGTTTCACACCTTTTTCTGCAAAGGTCTCTGTAGAGCCCTCTCTCTCAGCGAATTAGCACACAGCATCTGATGTCATTTATTAATAGTGGAGTGGGAGGGGTTGTGTAAGCATGTGTCAATGTTATGGGAAAGGTCAAATCTTCAGTGTTACGTTTCTGCCATTTTGGGAAGATATTAACATGTTAAAGTGGCAGGTGGGTGGGCGTGTGGCAGCTTTCTCATTAAGCCACCTTTCAACCTAGTCTCCTTTTCATTCCAGTGGCGGGGTGGAGGGCTGCTAGGGTTGGTGTTCCTCGCAGCCTGCTCATTCAGAACACACCGTGGTGTGTTTGTTGCTTCTGGGATTAGCGGGGAGCAACACCTGTGTGCAGAGCGTCGCACCAGCCAGGGCTTCAGGTGTGTCCCGTTCTCCTCCGTCACGCTTTGATGTACCTCACATAGTTTCAGTGACGGATAATAACAGAAAGAAAAAAAAATACTCATCGTGTATTCCCCCCCCCCCCCCCCCCCTCTCCCCCCCTCTATAATTTCTTTGTTTTGCAAAGCCACAGATTGAGAAGGAACTGAATGTCATCAGTCAAGGTTCAGAGGATCCCCTAGGTACGGATCTAGGATCAGCTTCCCATCCCCAATCCTAACCTTAACCATTAGCGGGGGAAATGCAAAACTGACCCAAGATCAGCGCCTACAGGGGATGAGCTGGCAATAACACGGTTAGAAGTCCTCTTAACGCCGTTCATCAAGCTGTAAAAAGCCCTGTCCTCTGACTGGTGCACCTCCTCTCCTCCCCTCCTGTCTGGCTGTGAGTCAGAGAGAGAGACGGAGGAGGCTGGAGCAGCAGTAGCCCTGTAGTACGGAGTATGCTGAGTGCCATGCAGTTTGTGTAGGAGAGGGAGAGGATAAACAAACATATACAGTTCCTCTCCATTGCTCTGTTTGCTCCCAGCCCTAAGCCCCTGGACTGGCCTCATTTGACTTTCCCACAGTCTGGACCCATTGGCCCTCTCCCTCGCTTTCCCTTCTCTCTCCCTTTCTCGCCTACCTGGCCCAGTCATCCCTCCTCCCTTGCTCCCTCTTCCCCTCCTCTCCCCCTATCTCTCGGCCCTCTCTCAGAGAGTGCATAGTAGCGAGAGTGCATTGCGATGCACCAGCCATCCCTGTTAGATTGGTTAGATGGGTATGATATCCGTAATGATTGACTGTTAGGACACACCGAATGCCCCCCCCCCCCTCCCCCGGTCGCCTTAGCGATGTAGATCAGAAGCGTGGCATCCTTCCAGCTCATCAAACGCGTAAACCATTTAGCTGTGCTGTGGCTGTCAGGGGGAGGAGGGAGGCAGGAATCAAGCTGCATGACAAGCATAATTGGGGGATTTTCTGCAACGCGTCATGCCAAAGAAAATATCTTCCTCAACAAAATATTGGAATGTCGAGAAGAGAGGCGGACGGTCGCCCGTAAGACGAGCTGAGAAATGAGGCAGAAAGAAGATACCTTTGTTGCCTTAGTCAGACGAAAGGAAAACACACAAGAGACTAGCGCACAACACACACTCGGTTGTAGCAGATGAAACGAGATGAAGGAAGTACATTGCATGCAGAGTATTAGGTTCTCCAGTCAGACTCATAACAGGAGTTCACCTGGTCTGCCTGGTCCACACAGAGCTACTGACTGAACCCCCCCCCACACACACAGAGGGTAAAGCAGCTTATTTCACCTGCCGTAGACACACATTTCATCTGCATGCCGCTGTGAAATGACTTTCAATGAAGCAGCAGCACGACAAAAAGCATCCAGGCCAGCTCTGCTATGATAAACATCCTGGCCCAGAGCTTTCTTTCCTTTCTTCCCAACATGCACCTGAGCATATCCGGAATTTGATTTATGTCCCCGACGACTGCCAAGCACCTTCGCAGCGGTCTAGTTCAGTAGCTGCCTCGCTCCGGATTTACCTGTGTGTGCGTGCGTTAGGGCTTGTATAAGAAAAAACGGCCTCCGATGTGAATCTGTTCATAAGGGGAACAGGAAGTAAGTCTCTCTCGCCATTATAGCCTACCTCTGATCCCTTTGGCATGGCAGTCTCATCCACCAGCAGATAGAGGATATTCAGCGCCACCAGTAGGACTGAGATGGTCTAGAGGAGGAGGAGGAGTTGAGAAACAGAGGGATTTAGCTAAAAAGATTAAGTCAAAGACAAGACAGAACTAATCATCGTTTGTTGTCTGTACTCTGCAAAGTGTGTATTCTGTAAGCAGTCCCACACTGCTGCTGTACAACAGGAGCATGTTAAAGAGCAGACTACTCTACATGGGGGATTCAATCGAAAGCCCAGCTGCTTCAGCGGTGTGACTATTAGCGGAGCCTTTTCTTTAACACGACCGGGCAAACGATAGGGTGCCAAGGGCTCTGGTCTAAAGGAGTGCACTACATAGGGAATAGGGTGCCATTGAGATTGCAAACTAAGATTGACCAGGAGAACTCCCCAGCAGCCACCAAGGATATATGCTTCATATGCCATTGGGAAACAGGGGCGTGGTTGGTTGGTTGGGGTTTCGTGGGAGTACTGGCTGCAGTACTATCAATCTGAATACTCACCGTCCCTGTGAGTAGTATTACTCAAATGGGGTAGAGCAGGTTCTTTTCCCATGCAGACGCTTTCTTCCTCCTCTCTGAGGGAGGGAAGAAGGAAAAGGTAGGAGAGAGAGAGAGAGAGAGGATGAGAAAGAAGACAAGAAAGAGATGGGGAGAAGAGGCAGAGTTGGAAACCACCACATTCAATTGAGTTCGGGATTTCTAACCATTTGGCAAATACGACCAATACCATCAAATAATCAAGAGTGAATCACTTACGATATTAAAGACTGTTTCCTAAACTGTTTCATAAATATATCAAAAAGTGAATAGTGAAACCTCATGGCTTCAGGGTTTATTTATAGAGTTAGTACAACTTGGTTTGGTAAACATATCGTGAGTGTGGGCACCAACATTATCTGCTCTCTCTCATCAGGGCCAGAAGGTAAGATCTTCCTCTTTAATTAGTCTATCTTCCTATATAGAAACCAATGACGGAGTACAGATGAAACTGAAAGCTGAGATTGAAATGAACAACTTGATTTATAGGTCTACCTGTAAAGGATGACAGACCGTGCCGCTACCGATCTGCCTTCTTGGTCTGACATAAATAGATGGTTGCAGAGAAATAGGTCTCCAACTTTTAATCGTTCCCACACATTGAGAATCTGCCTTATAATAAGTATTATGTCAGCATTGATAGCTGCTGAAGACTGACGGAAGAGTACACAACAGCATGGGCCAAGGAACAGTAAAGGACATGTGATGTAATGTCCTTTCTGAAATCCCTTTATAACACTGTGGTCCATGTTCCTTACGACTAGCTTGACTGACTTGCCCTCTATCCTTCTCTCTTACCCCCCCTCCATCGCTCTCCCTCCCTTGTGCTTAGGCTGGGCGGCCTGTGACGTTTGCCAAGGCTCACTCTATTTGCACCCTCCTGCTAAATTAATGACATCACTAAAAGGCTGGCACAATATAAAAGATTTGATCTTGTCCAATATCCTAAGTGCCTTTTGTGGCCTACATCTCCCCCTCCCAACCCCCAAAAGCCTTGGCGCGCACCCATTGTACCTCATTTATAATATCCTAAAAAGGATGGAAAATAATAATTATCGGCAGAAATGCTTTGGAACGTGTCCAAATTAGAAATAAGACCGAGGGGAAAAAGAAAGGCTCGCTGGCTCTCCAGCAATATCTGAAAAGCCTCACCTCTTTGCATACGTTTCAATGGGAAATTCAAAGTCCCGAAAGACGGCATCTGTCCATACATATTATAATTCGAGAAAGCATAATGCGGCACCAACAACTCACCCAGTTTATTCCTCTGATCTCGGAGACATCCAATTCTTTGTTGAGTCGATGAGCACTTCCTGGGAATGAGAAGTTGAGATGTCGACCCTGCGGACCAAGAGGGGGGGGGGGGGGACGACATCAAATAAGGTTCTCAGGAATGTCATTTATCAAGCTTTTAATATCTTTACACTTCACTCAATCACTCACCGCGCACGTAGTCATTGTGATTCGACTGCCAAATATCTGCCAAATAACTGAAAAGGTATATTTGTTAATTCTGTAAAAACAGGGAGGCTAGACACAGTTCGATTACGCTACACACATGATTAATGTTCAACAATAATTAATAGTCATGGCAAGAAGTCTCCCTTTAACAGTTAAATAAAAGCATTTGTCAGTCACTGCTCACGTACAAGTGCAGTTCTTTATCCAGAAAAGGTTGCACTAAACGCTTCTATTAAAAAGCATGACTATTTCATCTCTGTAGTTTCTACTCTCAACCTTTATGGCATTCTCCATTTTATTAAGAATCCCATCTGAACGGGTAATCCTGCTTTGTACATAACAATGTGGTCTCTCAAACAAGTAAAAAATAATCTCCGTGTGTCAATGCTGTCTAGCGAGCGAACGGGTGCATGCTCCAACTGGTTCCGGGGCTAGGGAGAAGACAGCGAGGGATTCTCAGGAAAACCACAAGGGCAAGCTCATTTAAGGCTAATTGATCTGTTTTTACTCTGTTTTCCTTCCAGCCTATCTCTCT